>NC_135064.1:28662193-28971557 GCF_051401765.1 Calliopsis andreniformis
ATGTATGAATTTGGTCAGGAAAATGTTCAGTCGGCGTTTTCAAAGTACGTTACAAACTTAAATTTACCATAAATTTTACCAAATTACCATAAATTCGTGTGGGATTCTGATAAACATCTGGAGACGTAATAGAATCTTAAGTACACTTGTTTGGAAGTCACCGATTTTTTTTTCTCGTGTCTCGCAGCGTACATTTTAAAATAATAAAGTGAGGTGTAACGTGTATACACGTATAATCATACGTACATATATCTCTATGTAACAATTAAGGAGGGTATTTTAGTTTTGAAACTATAGAGATGTTATTGATAAAATTGTATAACAGAAGTGATTGACATAAACGCGACGAAAATGTGCTGATTCATAAGGTCGTGTTCAGTTGCGGTTTACAGAGAAATCAAACAAGCTGAAATATTCCTGGGGAAACATCCTTCTATGGCCTCCAGGAAGAATGAAGATTCCCCCTGCGGACTCGCCAATCTTCTAATCTCCGCGACGATGCAAGATTGTATCTTAATATAATACATATATAAGCTTTCAAAAAAAAAATATACGTGATAAACATGTCTTTACTTTATTCATTAGTACACACAATCTCCTGAAAGTGTTTTTTTGTTTTTCATACTATATATTTTCAATTGCTCGAAAGGTGAAAGCATTTCAGACGGCGACAGAGAACATTAGTTGTCCTGCACTTTCAGTCTCTTTCCAGTTTATTTCTGTATATTAGTAGTGTTCATAACTGCGATAAGAGGTGAAAGTGCAGTACTGCTTTAAATGAAATATATTTTATATAGAAAATTAATATTTTATCGGGATAATATTGTATTGAATATAATGACTTCGGCTATGGAATATTAATATCAGTAAACACTTGAAAACTAATTTATCAAATGTACCTAAGGGAGGCTTTGAAAAAAAAATTCATTTTATTACTTTTCAAATGTTCATACACAACTTTTATATACTATAATAATAGGTAATTGTGGGAAATTAGTTTTCATTTGGAAAGTCAATATGTTTTTCAATATTCATTTTGAATATTATGCGGTAAAAAGGACTTTTTATAGTGCAAAATATTGTGAAAGCGCAACATATTTAAAGAAAAAACTAACTTTGTTCACACATATAATGTGTAACGTAGCAATGGTCTTTATGTCATTTGGAAGTAATTTTTTTTCAAATACTTCTAAAGCATGCATATTAATCTTCATATAATTGAGATTCTACTAAACATATTCAATGTATAGAATCAAATAACATGCCAAAATATCACGACTATAATATATTAATAATTATTGTTACGTATTCTGAAAGTATGTAATTTTGAAGCAGAATGTTGTAGTTACAATTGTTCTTGATTGTATCATGATTAGAAAACAGTGACTTGTCAGAACAGCATAAACTCTTTCATGAATTAGATAATCCAAGTAGATATTATTATGTCATTCTATGTTCAGCATGATGTTTCAAGGTTTAATATACCTTTATCTCAAATCCAATCTTATTCCAGACAATGTTGCTTCAATATTTAAACATATTTTTTACCATTTTTTTAATATACTTCTTATGTTTGTTGTTTATTTATTAATGTATTTAATTTCAATTTTATACAATCATTTATATTTATATTATTGAATATGTACAACAAGCAAAAAAAAGGGACTATAAACTCTCATACATGAAAGAGTTAGAAAAATTTGAATCATAAATTGGTGATTACCAATTGCATCGTTAAGCTCAATCTACTTAAGAGAGAAAATACTAAAAAGTATTGAATACTGTATAAATGACTCACCTTTCGAAGGGATTACTGATTTAATATGATATAAATTCATATGATCGCTCTGTGAGATTGCATTGTATATATTAATTCTTATTGTATTAGATGCGTGTTCGTTGTCTAGCTCTTTACGGCCTACTTTTACTTAATATGGCAAAGTTTTTCAAAAGAGCAATAAAATTTTTCACATAATTTTATTTATGTTTAACATTTCTAATTAGACTGAGTTTTATATGTAAAGATTTATTTTGTTATTTCTCACTGAATCGAATTTATTGCATATTGAACATTATTTAAAATCATTTTGTTAAAGTTTCTTGGAAAGGATAATGACCGCAAAGAGCTGAGCATATAAAGAGACAGACACGTGTATTGAGGGACGAACAAGGATATCTCACAGAGTATAACCTGATATAGTATTGTTAAACGACACAAAGTAAATCCCGACTTATTTATGTTGTAATTTATGAGACGACTTTGCATGATTATTACGTGTGTCTCATGAACGATTAAGTTTCATCGTGCCATTCAAAATACGTAGTTATCGAAACACTACATATAGAATTAGCGATAAGAGCTGCCAGCAAAGGCATGACCAACTCATAGTCCAATTGTTTGAGACATTAGCATGTTTTAATCCTTTGCGATTCCGTATTTCTTTTATAAATTATTTTAAAAGTTAATATCATTATTTCACACCGTTTAGTTCATACTATTTTCCTGCGTATTTGTATCAATTTAGAAAAAATTGAAAGATCAGTGTTTCTCCTGAAGATAAGTATATTGCAAAAGAAGAGGGTCACATTAAAAAATTAAGTTATTGAGCGTTGTTTATTTCGGTATAAAGTAAATACTAATCGGTATTAATTTATCTGCTAGAGTTGATTGAATATTTTGAAAGTGAGAGAATTATTTCTAAATTTACTTCGAAAAATCCACTAATATGTTATATACTCCTTCATTTTACAGATTCTCTCGTGCGTTTAGGCATATTTCAAATTAAATGGACTGTATTTACTTCAGAACAATAGAATAGAAAATCTTGTCCATAAAGACAGTTTGTTTGGAGTTTAAATTAAAGTCATTCAACTTCGAAATTATTATAGTTTAACTTTCTAATAGGTGTGGAAGTAGAATCTGTTTAGTGGCCAATCTATTGCAAATTATACTTGTTTGAATAAGTGATTTGTGATTTTTATCTTGTATAGCACGTTTCTTTTCTCAATGTTACGCTGGTAAATCATTCAAAAGGATCGTATCAAATTTGCAAAGAACAAAACTCTTGTCGAAAAATGTTGCTGTTGCAATAAAAGATCGCAAAGGATTAGCGAATGCTCTTTTGCTCAATTTATGCTCTAAATAAAGTTTTTAGCTATTGTATTTAGCTATTATAATGCAATTACAATACTTCACTTTTATGCATAAAATTGAGATCGATAATTTGACTATAAGTATACGTTTAGATGATCAAATGTAATTATAGTTTAAACACACTGCAACAAAGTCTTGTTACTTTTGGCAGATTTGTTAGCATTATGTGTGCATTGTTCTTGTATAAAGTTTCCGATACCTGAGTACTTTTACTTGCCACCTATAGTCACCATTGATACGGTGGTTCATCTTGTTAGATATTTTAGGTCTTTACATTACCTTTGTAGCCTTTTACTTATACTTTTATTAGCTTTTGCACAAAAAATGTTATTTCATTTTACCATGACAAAAGAACTTTCAAATTCATATCATAATTTCAATCTTAATGACGTAATTATAAAAGAGAACGCGTCATATTTCTGAATTCATTTCGTACTTTTAAACATGCGAGAAAACTATTTCTTTTATGTGTACTAATAAAAAAAAATTATCCATTTGAAACGCAATTCTAACGTTGAAAATTCAACTTGTTCGAAGAAGAATCCGCCTTTGATTTTTCTCTACTAATTTGAAATGATTACTCAAATCTAATACTCATTGTCAGTTGTAATACTCGACAACTCGTATTACTTATATTTCGAAACGAGAGAAGCATTTCAAATGAATAATGACATGACTGCTTTATTTTGACCAAGAGTACAAAGAACTGTGAAACTTTTTTTAACTATAGTCTTATTTCTTTTAATTACTTTTGTATTTAATAACACATCGTAAACTCTATTTATAAAAAATATGTTTTGCTTGTCAAGAGTTTCATAGTAAAGTAGTTATTTTATATTTTAATAATCGTCAAGCAAAAATGAAGGAATTATAATTTTCAAATTTTTAACAAGAGATAGAAAAGTTGTTATCGGTATAACAAAAAGAGCTTTAAATTGAATATTATTAGAACTAAGATATGATTTTGCAAAACACTAAAACTATGCAACGCCAAACAATTTTATAAAATAGAAGCTGAAAACTAGTTTCTATGAAATTGATAAATACTACACTTAACTACATAAACAAAATTGTTACTAATTTTTGTAAGTAAGTATATCAACGCGTCTTGCATAACGCAATGAATCAGATAATTTAATTTATTTCGTAGTATAACTTTTTTATTTCGCTAATTGCAATATTAATGACAGTATTGAAGCGTTATTTACATATATGGACTTTGCAAAATAATGAATTTGCAATTTTAAGAAAGAGACCATGCAATCCGGAAAAAATTTGTGAAACAACTGGAAGAAATAAAGTAGCGTTTGCTCTATACAGCAATATTTAAAAACGGAAGTGCCAAAATAATTAGATCATTACTTTTTCTTATATTATTGCTAACAATGTCCATAAATTATACACTTTTTCTGCCTTATAAAATTCTTGAAGTAAATAGAACTTAATAACGTGTAAACTATAAATTTTATTTTATGATCTCATAAAAAAAAAATGATTACAAGTATAAGTACTGTTGTACCATTGAAACAAATTAAAGATTTATCGTTTTTGTTACCTGATTACGAAATATAGAATGTCTTAATGCATACATTTCTACAATACTAATAATAATAACAATAAGAGTAAGTTGTTTAAAATGATCACAAATTATTTAGAATTAGAGCACATTGTATATCATACTGCGAACATTCGTTAAACGGTGGCTTCAAGATAATATGTACATAACGTGAATATTCGCCATGCCACCGTTTATTCTTTTCAAATTTTTGCCCTTCTCATTCTATTTTATTAACTGAAAAATCGAAATTACCTGACGAAAATGTGTATGGAATCGAGGGGTAAGTGTATCATAGAATACAACATTAGTTGATACTTTTCTAAATCACCCTTTTTTGTATAATACATTTTATCAAATATTTGTACTTTCATACAGTATACAAATTAAGATTTTATTTTCGTCAAAATGTTCTATTGCTTTAATCGTGTAAACAAGGACAGAAATTTACAAAAAGTATCGTGACTGCGATTTTCCAGAATTCATCAAATTTACCAACATGTTGATTTTTAAAATAAATTTTATCGATACCTGTTAATTTTTTATTTATCGTATTGGAACATTTAATATCTTGCATATTTAATCCGTAATACGGAATTAATTTCGTATTAAACAAAAGTATTAAAAGTAAAACTGATCTACTATTTAATTAACATGTTGGTGTTTGCGAATTCTTGTAAATGCTGAGTTTACAGGTGTTCAAATTTCATATGATATTAACGGAAATGATACATATTATTGTATTAGCATCGAATCAAATACAATTGAAATTTGAGCATCGGCAAATTTTTCAATTATTTTCTAAACAGATAGTGTATGGTAAATGGCAGATTTATATTTGTTACTATCACCAATTTAATTGTTAACTTCTTTTCTATGGAAGGAATATATATACCCTTCCTTTTTGAATTCGAAAGTCGAGCGTCAGATTTTCGAGTTATAATTTATTACTCATATTATATAACATTGAAATTACGATTATTGACGTTTTGTTTCAAATAATATTGGGATTATAATTTGCAAAACTGATCTGACGTAACTGCGTACATTATGTGTCAATAAACTCAAAACTATTCCTAGATATATATAAAATCGGAGTTTTTACAAATAAGAAGATGAGAATTAATACTCTGTATCATGTGCAAATACTGCAAGTATTTTTTTTATTTTATATCAAATTTTATTACATTGTACCGCGTGGATTTAATAATTATGAGCCATTGAAATTGTAAGATTAGACGATTAATTTAAGTATTGCAAGAAAGAAAAAAAAGGCTGTTACCTATCTAGTCTTATACGATTGTAAATCGATGTTTCGATAGTAACGTATTAATCAGTATAATAATATGTTTTCAATTCGGTTTCATATAATTACTATATATATTACAGACTCAGTTACGCGGAATAAAGTGTATATGTATATATATGTATGTATGTATGTATGCATACAGTGACAACGAATTGATACTCTTCAATTTTGTTTTGGTTTGTTCTCTGTATAGTCGACTTTTTAAATCTTAAATCTACAATACGAATTGAAACATTATTATATAAATAATGAAATACTTTACTAAATGAAAAAAGAAAGCTGATTGCATTCTCGTCAGACCTATAAACACAATTACAAAAATACATACAGATTGTTTTATATTGTACATATTTTCCATTTACTTTTCATACCAAACTAGAAAGTAAGCGATGTACATAAGTACTATGTCGCTAATGAATCGCATTTTGTAAGAGAAAATGCTGATATAACAAACAATGGTACAACATTTTGCATAGACTATCTGTGGTGATTCGATGTAAATAATAATAAACAATGCGGTTAAGTCGATTAACTTTCTATAGGTGTAGGTTATGTAGAGTAAAAATCATTATACCACTCTATCTTTCGTGAGCGCGCATGACCTTGGCCAGAACGCACCCCCTGTATACTTACGCTAAAAGACGTACATATGTAGTTATTAAGACTAAGTTGTGATATAACTTTGATCATACAAATGTCGACATTTATCTACTGTTAGTCGAAGAGAATTTTAATGTAATAATAGATAGATATACTGAACAATTCATAGTTCCAATACCGTGTAAGTAAAGAAGAGAAGATACGATCAAGAAAAGGAGAACAAATATTTTTTTAACCCTCGGGCTACTTGGAATTGCTACTACGTGAAGCCAACACAGGGTCAAAAATGACCCGGTGTTGGCTACGCGAGGGTTAATAGAATAACATTTGAAGTATAGAAAATATTGAATAGCGCAATTGTAAATTGAAAAGTAAATTTAAATTTAGAAGTACAAATGAAATCGGTCTTATTTAAAAACAGTTAACGCAAGTCTCGTCAGTTTCTCCTTATAACAATAGTCAAAGTACATATTATGAAGCTTTGAAAAAAATTTATTAAGCTTTTTTACACATATACACATCAAATAGCTCAGTTTATAGAAATGTTTTCTATCTTAAACAATTGAGACATGAAAGAAGGTAAGTGTTCAATTGAATCTAAAATTCTTCATTTAATTAAATGTATCAGATGTATTTGATGGACAAAGAGTACAAATTAGATGTATGTATAATTATATAACTGGCCGTATATTTTTCTACTAGATATTAAAATAAGATAAAATAAACGTAATGAAACTAATGCAAACATTTAATTATTTCGTTTGAAAGATTCATTTTTGACGATTATACAGGTATTCTAACGATTCAGTGTCAATTTTTATCAATGAATTTTTTAGACGTACATGCGCTCTTATTATGTACTTTTCTAATGCTCAATCTTACATTTGACGATGAATTCCTGTATGTACCTGTGATCATATACTGTTTTATATATGTACATATAATGTATATGTTTTTATAAACGTAGTATAAAGCTGTCAAACTTCCGTCTAATCCAGACCTGTTCAACCTCAGCTTTTGCATGAAGTAAGCAATAACATGCGATGCATAAGGACGGGGACAAAAGTTGTAAAAGAGTGTAGGTACTTAGATGGTACCGCAGTGTAAATGATTAGAGTTCATCGGCGTCAGTCTCTACATTCGCAGGTTCACATTTGATGTCGTGGGTCAGGTACGCGCTTGCGTACATACATGAGTGAGCATGGGCATGCTTACTTTTGGTTGCTCAAAGAACAACAATAAGGTTCTATGCTGTTTGCATAAGCAAACGCTTGAACAGGCCTGGTCTATTCAATTATAGTTTAATATACATTAAGTATACCATTCTACTATCGAATTCCAAACTTTAAAAATCGTATGAAAGAATCTACCTTGTTAAAGTTTTTATGATTTCAAGCAAGCACCTCCTTCAGAAGAAACTCTGATATGAATATATGTTTGTTGGATTCATTTGAGATTTAGATATGTTTGTAGTGATAAAAGCTAGTCGATTCGTTTGCATTATTTAACTTATACGAAACATTTATATTTTCATGACTAGACATATGTTCTTCAAATTCAATTTCCGCTCATACGTTAACGTTCTATGCAATATTTATTATCAGTTATGTACATATTTACAATGAAGAGTGAAGACTGCAAGTTGTAATTTTTTTTTCTATCATACAATTTACGTGATAAGCGTGACCGCAACCAAAGATTGCGATTCCATTGTTACCTAACAGAATCGGTGTTTGAAGAAACAAGGTGCAGCATGGACAAGTAGAAAATTTATTTTGATATTGCATTCCCCAGTGATGTGCTCCGTTTCCAAATACATTTTTGTCCATGGATCTACCTAAATCTTTTTCCAGAACTTCTATCAGTTGATCCCGAACCTATACAATAGAGAAAAAGATATAAAGATATAGAAATGGATGTAAAAAATATACGTGTGTGTATGTTAAGAAAATATTTTCTTAAATGAAAGTATGTACCTTCGTAGAACACACTGTACTGTATTCAGACAACTTAAGAGTATTTTTGTTGAAATTAATAGCATGTTTCATTCCATGCTTATGTAAAATTTTTGTAAATACGAGGGATTGAAATATACTGAAATAAATGAAAATTGATTTGCAAGTACATATTAGAATCGAAAAGAAATTCTTTTAAAATTTACCTTTTATCAATGGGAACATTTGGTATAGCTTTTTCTAAATTTACTAATATTTCCATAGCAGTATCAGATCCTTGTTTCCTCGTAATTTCATTTATCACAGTAGTCCACTGTATTGGTATTTCATCGTTTCCAATTTTTATAGATTTACCGCAAAACAAACATTGCCCTTCATGAATTTTCTTTATGTACATTGCTGTGAGATTCCACTGTTTTTCATCCAATAAAGGTAGAATAATGGAGAGAATAATGCTATCTTTAATCTGAAGGCACTGACACAAAATATCATTCGTAAGTATATTGTGCTGCTTCACATATATCGGCAAATAATCCCGCCACATGTAAGGTACTCCATTACATAAACCAACACACTGCTCTTTATCTTCATTTACAAATTTTTTAAGAAGAGATCTACCAATTTCTAGGAACTGTGGTTCTGTTAATTCATTCGTCAGGCAAGGCCTACTACAGGTACACCTTCTGCAGCTTTGTGCATTTATACTAATAAAAGCTACCATTATTTGATTTATTATACGTTTATTATCAGTTGATTGGATTAAATCCGTTGAAGTGTTTTCTAGTAGAACATTAAAATAATATAACTCTGCACTTCTCAATATTTCATAAACAAAGCTTTTTACATCCGATAAAGTTTCATATGAATCTTTGATCACATTCATCCTCCAATTTATATCTACTATTACTTTTTCTAGTTCTTCTTCATGCATAGAAAGTCTAATATTTTCAAACAATGAATATACACCTCGCAAATCGTCTTGTATTTTTTGCATCGCACTTTTAATTGAGTCTAATCCTTCTTTAACTTCTAAAGTTTCTTCACTAGAAAAATTTACTATTTCTTTCGATATATTACAATTTGCATCTTCAGTTTCATTTGATTCATTTTTAGAATCAATCGAGGCTTGCGTCAATGGTATTGTCTCTAACGTTAATTCGATTTCGGAAGAATTTTCAGTGCATTGCATAGGGGAATGAGACATAGCTTTATGCCTGAAATTCTCGTCGCTCTTAAAACCTGAATTTCCAGAATTAACAATGACAATACCTGAATGTAATTTCTTCTGATTTACTTTCGAATTAGATTCCAGATGAAGTGTTAAAGAATGTAATAACGTGAACAATTCATCGTCTTTAATCTGCTGTAACTTATTTTCAATATTACATATAGCATCAATCTCTGTACCATCTATTAACTTTTTTAACTCTGTTTTATACACAAGACATATTTCTAAACATTCCTGATATTTTTTTCCATTATACAGTAGTAATATCAAAGTATCCAAAGAGGACAATGTTAAACAATGAAATTCCCCATTGGACGTCATCAAATATATTTTATTCTCTATACTCTCTGCCATGATTATATTTGAGAATTCATTGTTCCATAACACTATCGTTGCCGCGATAGGATCAATTACATATAGACCACTGGAAGTATATGAAAATAAATACTTTTCTCCAATGATGAACAAATGAGAAAAGTTAATGGATTGCGGAGTCCACGTTTGTTCCAAATGTTTTAAATAAATAGATTCTCTAATATTCGACTGACATATTTTTACAGGTGCAATAGCTAATGCTTCTTTAAATTGATGAGTTTTTATCACAACTCCATTTGCAGACACCTCCCAGAGTCTAGAGCCTGGTCGAGCACAAAATATTTGAGGTACACTTTCTAACTGTATGTTACTGTTATCCGTAGAAATAAAATTAAAGGAACCTTTCTTATTGGTTAACCTTTCATCTTTCTGAACAACCAAAGCACTATTATTTTTTGTGAGACATGTTTTGTAAAAACAAGCACCAAATACCCCATTACGTGCTTTATTTCCTACTTGTTTGTATTGTTCTTGTACTGTATCACATATATAACAACGTGTTAGGGTTGAAACTAGTAATAAAGGTGAAGAAAAAGATAGTTGTACAATTGCTGCATCTAAAGTCATTAAAGTACACGATGGTGCTTGAAACATACCATTGACCTAAAAAATTAAATTTCATCAAATCAAGGAGAACAGAAAAAATAATTAAAATTAATCATATCTTATGCATTTTGTAGATAAATTTAATACTTACTGTAAAAATAGATAACACCATAACAGAGATTTTACCATTCCAATCTCCAATATATATTTCAGAACTATTATCATTCCAACAAAGGCAATTAACTTGTTCATTTATATGCTCTACTGAGATAGCTATCAACTTTGGGGAAGGTTTTAAAGCCACCAAACAAACTACTCCACGTATTGTTGTTAGAGCAACTATTCTTTCATCAGGTGATATGAGAACACAAGAAACTGCTCCTTCCTATGATGAAACAGTTTACTCTTAACGTACAGCTTTAACAATAATTCATAACACATTGGTTTGTTCTTTATTACAATAGATTGCATAAACTTTATTTACCGATAGAGGTATCAGTTGTAAAAAGGAACATGGTGTCCTTGAAAACAAATAAATGCTGCCACTGGTTGAACCCAGTATAATATAACTGGGAGACACATTGAAACATGTATACTGTAAAATAATAAAACATTGATATTATTTTAATCAATTCTTTCCATATTTAAAATATCACATTCTAGATATTTTTCAATAGATCTCAACTTAAAATATTAAATTTGCAATTTTTATCGTAAGTACATGAATTAATAAGCATGAAAAACGATAGCATTTACGTGAAATGAAGATATATGTATTCAAATATTTGTAATACTTTATACAATATTTTGTTACATAGAGTTTGATTACACTTAGAAACGTTACTTTTATTTCGAATTTCATTTTACAAAATTTTGATCATTTTCAAAAGAAACTTAATCATTGCACGTATTATATGTACATTTTAGGTTACCCTTATAGAAATGATAAAAAACTACCTTAATTCGTTGAGTCGAATTGATAGGCTTATAAAGAATAGAATTTATTTCTTCGTACTCTGACAAGATGTAAGGAAATTTCGGCATAGTAGTCTACAAGATCCTTGGACGTGATATAGAAATGGTAAATACATGAAGACACAACGGATAATAGGTTAACAACAACACGTTATAGTGAATTTCGACACGATGTAGTTATAGTCACAAGTCACATTCTTTGATTCTTGCCTTCAACTTCTCAACTATTGGCGCTCATCTATTGTACGTATGTACACACACTGATTTGTATATACATGTGTTACTGGATACAGTATGCGGTTTCTGAGCGTAAGCCAGACTTTACGTGCTTTATGAAGTTTTATGATTACTTTCCTGATTTTTATATACTGGATTGGATAGCTTGATAGCTGGATACGGTATGTGGCTTCTGATGCAAATATAATGACTACTTACTTCAGTAACTTACGCCAGTTTTCAACATACACCAGAATACCACTTACCAGTATTCGCCACCATTCACCATCTGATCTCAGTGACCGAGTGAAGTAGGCGGTAGGCTAGTAGGTATACTAAGGTGAGACAAATATTAATTAATAACAATTGATTAAGAACAACTAGCTTATGTAAAGTATTGATTTATTACAATCGAATGATAATCTGCCTTCGTCAACACAGACATTCTACTTGTCGTGTATATATACACATATGTAATCAATAAATAAATATATATATGAATATAACTTAGATCAGTTTATATTTTTGACTTACTTACGTAAGTGTTATAGCAATTTTTTTTAAACTACTTGGGTAAATATATACAATGTTTGAAATTATAGGATGAACATTTAAGTAATTTCATTTTTGTACCGTTTCAACTACGAGAATTTGAAACTCTTCCTGCTTCTCTCTTTCTATCGCTCGTTCGCTCTTCTCTCTTTCAAAGATTTCTATCGAATCAAATTTCTTACATTTCATTGGACGAACGATTTCATGCGTATAGAAAGATTTATTATATAATGAACACATTTTTCTTAAAGTGGAATATAGTCGAATACAACGAACACACAATATGCGCCGACTATAGTAAGAAAAGATTCTGATCTTGTATCGTTTGCAAGTAGATACGTATGTATGTATGTACATGTTGCATTAGTCGATTTGTTCATTATTGTTTAGTCTACTTTCATAGCGACGTGACTGAACGTTTCTCATCGCAACGCGCGTGCTACCGCGAGTACGAATCTTCGCGTAATCTTTCACCGCGAAGCGGCTAATGAATGTTCACATAGTCGCAAGTTTTTTTTTACTGTTGATTGCTTCGTGACTTATCCTCGACGGGCACAACGAAGTATGCAATGACATAAGAATAAAATGCTGCACAGACAATACCCATGTAGCGGTGCACGTTCGCGCAGCTAACGAAGACTCATTCGCGTCGCAGTCAAAGTAGTCTTAAATTATCATTTAATTAATCCTCTTTTCTAAAACAATTTCAATATGCTTATCATATACTGCTTAATGGTATTTGCTTTATCTTTCAATTACTGCCTGTTTCGATGTCGACACACATTCAATTTTGAACTTGTAAAAATTAATCTTCGATAATTCTAATTTTCGTACAAAATAATGCGTTGACAAAGCCATACAATGAAAATCAAGTAACAAATTTGTTCTATATGGACAATTCGTTAAACATGTACATTATAAACAATTTATCATTCTGTTTGTACAAAATCAGTAAAAGTATAACGAAAATGAGTCTAAATAATGTTATGTTTTCTTGTATAAAATGTTAAATATCTATAATTTTTCAGATATCTATGCAAGATAATTATATTCTTATTACAGCATGTTATTCGTTTATTTGATTGTGCTTGACTTTTTTAATTCCAATCATTGAAAATTTATGATCTCTCGTGCATGAGAATTTAACAAAGATCTATACAAATAATTAAAGACAAGATTTATATTCAACGAGGATAACATTTGGCAAATGACATTCTGGTAACAGTGTCTAATCTGTTTTAACCATTGCTATTTAATATATTATCAATACTCGTATGTTCTAGTACTCTTTAGCATCTACAGTATTTGTTGTGATTATGAAAAATTATTTGACACATTTTGTAAAAAATATAAACGAAAACAATTGGAAGAATGATTTAGTTTTGTTGCATACTTTGCTAATATTACAATACAATCAGTCATGATTAAAAATTACTTTAGAAAATCATTGTTTTTTTTTTTTACATTCAATGTACCTCAAAAGAGTAGCTATATTAATTATAGAAAATGAGCATTACATTTGTTGCACTTCCATAATGAATCGTAAATTACGTATACATGTATATACTAGTGGATGTAGTTCAAAAGCAAATGTAGTTTTCCTTACTGTATAAAATAATATTGTGTACACACTTAAATATTTTCGACATCAGATTGTTAAAAACAAGTTCCATAAAAATGTTCATAATTAATGCTACAACAATTGGACCATTTATGAATTGAAGAGAGATAATTGCGTTTGATTCTTTTTTGTGGGATAAAAAATATGCAAAAAAACTACATCAGGAAATAGTGTTGTACAGAAAGTGCAAGATATAATTTTCCTGAGTATCGATTACCGATTTCAGCTGATATATAATTGTGTATCGATGCTTGAATTTGAATTAGAGTTCGTACATAAGAGTGTGCGCATTTGCGACATGCATATAAACACGTCACAAAGAAGGAATATCGTTTGTTTGTATAGTCGCTAATAAAAGATAGAAAAGAAATACGTGTTAAGGTGCTTTAAAATTAATTCACACTACATATTTAAATCAACAGGATTATTATAAATTGAAATGATACCATAATATGGACACCTTCGTCTCATACCATATCGAAAATTTGTATTTTGCATAAATTGTAAGATTGAAAACAGTAAATTAGATAAAATTGTTGTGTTTAATTAACTCTCGCAGTATTGGCCTATGCCCGAGTCACTTTTGACTTACACTGGTGAATCACCAGTGATTTCGGCATTGTATTGGGATGGTTAATAAAGGATAATAATACGTATAGTGTGAATCAATTAGCTCCTTACGCATCACTGTATTATTTAGTCAACAGAAAGGTATACTTTACTTATTACTCGTGACAATGGGAACAACGATCTTTGTTGCTTGATTTCAGTAGAGACAAAAGCGATAAAAATTTCGATTTTCAATACTTTTTAGTTCATTTGTAGTGAATGATATGCATAGAACATAGTTAAAAAAAAAGTTCTAATAATGCTATACATTATTTTGTCTTTTTTAAGAATTTGTTAATTTGAACATATAGAAATTGTAAATTGTAATTTCATAGTGTGTATATTTAAAATTTGCTCCCACAGTACAACAATGTGTAAAGAAGAACTGTGAAAGCAAAACCGTAACTTCTTTGTAGCATCGTACAACGCGCGTTGTTCGAGTACACGAATTACATGAACAACAATTTAGATTCGACAGTGAACGAGATAGAAAATATATTTCGGTGACATCGAAATTCTATTAAGAACGATACGATATTGTTGCCCGCAACGCAATGAAGTATGAACACCGTCCATCTACGTAATATTTAATCTTGATAATGGATTATAATCATCTTACGATTACACGGTGTAAGAGAATTATAAATTGTATTTTCGTCGTTAATCAGTTTTCGTCCGATGATTCTGTAGAACTTTGTGGCATGGTATTGAACCAATTTTCTCGAACGCTTGTACTCCTAAACATAAAAACTGATATGTACTAACATTGTTAATAGTTATTTATAATTCTCTATAATTTTCTCTTTATCTCGATAATGCGATTATATCTGAACAAATGAGGAGAAAATTAGAAGAATAAAACCGGCGAAAATAAAAGCATATTCTACTTGTCCAATATGTACGATTACCTTGTCCGCTGGCGAGTACTTGTAGGCAGTGTAAGCGAAGTTCGATAGTACTGAGGCGTGGTACTTGACGTTGCTTCATCCGGTCTTCTATGTAACGTCATAGTTTCGTGAGGAGAAGTAACTAATTCGTCCTCGTTGTCTAAGTAGTAACGAGAACCGCTCGCACTCTTGCAATTCTCACATTCGCTTCTATAGTCATCGGTATCGTCGTGAAGCGTAGGAAGAGCTTGCATACTACACGTACATGTTACCGATTCAAAACTTCCCTCTTCATTAATTCCATTAGCTACGTTTAATGGCGGCTGAAATGTATACAAATTATTGTTATAATGCATACTTAATTAAATACACATACACGTACATGTGTAGGTACACGTGACATATTAATATTAGAAAGTTGCAATATTAATCGATTATTATATGTATTTAATGGCATACCTTAAAATCATGTGATTTTTCGAGCTTATGATCTGAAATTTGCCTTTCATTTTGTTGTAGCCCACAGATTGACGAAGAAGCAGAAGACTGTATCCGCATGTCCTCATAAACTGTACTTGAACTGGATTTCTCCTTGGAAATTTCTTGATCCTTCATTACAGATGAGCGTTGTTGTATGGAATGCACTAAATTTCTTGACGCAACATCGGTTGACGATGATTGTAAAAATTCATTCTCGGAATGATTGTTCATAATGTCTCGTAATCTCGTACCAGAACGAGCAGTCAATGTTCTGGGTATTGTACGATGGGCAGTAACACTAGAATTCAGTAAGGTGGCAGATATTGTAAATGCGCCGGTTTGACGAGGAAGGGTGGTATGGATTTGATAATTTTTTAGAACATTGGGCTGTAAACTGGATGATACAGGCTGAGCAGGTACTTCAGAATGCTGGGTAGCAATGCTTGAGATTCCAATTGGCGTAGGCAAATTCTCATAAGTACTTGTGCCCGTGGTAAAACTTGTAGTAGAAGTTCCTACATTAACACCCGGGGATAGAGATTCGTTTTGATTTGATTGACGATAACTAGCGTATATGTTTGGATTTGAAATTGGTCTGCTCGATGTCGATATTAAACCTGAAGAGTCAACGATGCCGCTATCGCATATCAGCGCTGATGGACTGCCACTCATTACATTTTGTGTATTTCCTACCAGCGATATGCTAGTACGACTATTGGCATTTGCCAAATAACTAGTTGGAAAACTCAGTTGAGGAAGCACTTGTGGATTCATCGACAAAAGGGCTTGTTCTGCTCGTGCCGCTGCCACAGCTTCTTCATAAGGTGGTGGGGCTTCTCCACGTGGAAAGTAATTACTGGGTGGTTTCCATAATGGATAATTGGCTCCACATGGAATGTCATCCATAGGTACACCGTGCGATAATCCGTCCCGTTCTAAATATCCCATACTACCTAAATTTCTTTGGTCCTCTGCCAACTGTCTGTTTTGTCTTCCTGCCACGCAAACTTTTACAAGATGGTCAACATTATTGTTCTATCAGTAAAAGATATTAGCACAAAATATGTTGTAAAAGGTGAAATACCTCGTATTTTTCTCTGACGCAAGCGATGTATTAAAAAAAATAGTAGGCTCAACGACAACACAGCCGTCACAAAACTAGCAACAGATCGCAGTCCTATATCATAATTTGCAGTAGCATCTGCTGCACTGCTGCCAATCCCATCTGTTTTATCGTTTGATATAGATGACAATGTATCGTCCAAACAAATATACTCGCAACAGATATCACCTCGTCGGGAAGATTTACAATCTTCCTATTGAATGTAAAATTACTTTTCAATCGCATACTTTGTATCATGCAAAAACAATAATAGAATGTATAAAGATAAGACAACTATTTTAGTATTTGCAATACCTCTGCAAATTTGCAAACAAATGCTTTACACCACTTTGGATTGCCATTATCACAAACGCACAGTGTACAAGGTTCTGGACCAGGAATGTAGTATATACCACTTTCAAAAGATCGCCCCTGTTGATCTTTGCAAGTAGCGCCACTTTCTGCTCGAATAACTGTAAAACATCCAGAAAAGGTTTTAGCAAAATTTGTCTAACAATGATCTATAGTTAATCTTCTGTTTTGTTTATAGTTTTCTGCAATATTGAATTACATGTATAAAGACAATTATACTGGTTAGTTTCAAGAATACTTTAAAACTACAATTTTTGTAATAATATTAACATGATTAGAACCAATGCACAATAGCGATATTTTGATGCACGAATTCGTTGTGATATGTTTTTCTTTGTTTTCCCAATTATAAACAACGAAAACAAACATATGATCGCAACGAGATCGTGCATCAAAATATCGCTCGAGTGCATTGGGCCTTAGTAAAAAAAAAAAAGAAAATGCATATGCATCCGACTATATGTATATGTATGTATGTGTACCGAGTGAAACATATGAACGAGGTAGCAGGTGAGCGGTAACGATACATGCGTCATATGCGCGTTACGTCAATCGGTCTATCCTTCTGAGTTTTCATATAAATTGTTCGCTCGATAGAAATGTTTTTGTCAAACATCAAATCCCAAGTGGAATCATTCAATGAGAAAACATTTAAAGATTGAAATCGATGTATAACGTAAAGAATTTCTGTATGATGAAAAATGTCTAGTTTAGCCGACGAATTTTAGGCGCGTAGCTCTGAAGAACTCTAAAACGAAATTAAAAGTGGATCGAAGAAAAATAATAGAATTGAAAGGTTGAACGAAATGAAATGAAATGAAATGAAATGAAATGAAATGAAATGAAATGAAATGAATGAATGAATGAATGAAAGAAAGAAGAATATTGCAAGTTAAGTGGAGAACAATGATAAACAGAAGACTTAGGTACTCGACTCACCATGGAAAAATAGAAGAAACGCGAAAACTGCATAACCGAGAAGGTTACTGTCGCCGTATTTCATTCTGCGTTCGTTATCTCATCATAATCGTAATTACTTGTCGCCATGCAACAACAAAGAGCAAAAGTTAGTAATCGTTGGACGTCTCAGAGGCTGTTCTGTATCGTCGACTGCTCGTTTTTTCTTAACATTTTTCATAACACAGTACCAGACAGCATCTTCCGTTAATACACCTGTATCACTGATCACGTATGCGAGAGCAACAGTTATTTTCGCACAGCTGCATATCTCTCGAAACTCTTACTCCCAAGCATTCTCGCACAGTTTGCGTCCTCTCAAATAGACACACTAATATGCATTACTTGCATCTACTCGCACCTACTTGCACCTACTTTTGCATCTACTTGCACCGACTCTCGACACCCGACACCCGACACCAGACACCCGACACCAGGAATGATCGATTAGTAAACGAAGCAGCTATCGGTGTCGAGCACCGATACTGAAACTATCGCCATCTTTGAGCAGCTTCCAAAGTTTACTGCTCTGAGCCCGCCAGAGACAAGTCACACGTATTTACGAAACTAGTCCCTTTCCCAACTAACACTACTTCAATCACTAGTTCTTCAACTGACCGTTATTCACGAGCAGAGGACGCTGAAAACACCTTCGAATTTCTAAGTCTACTAGATCTAAGGGATGCAGGGAATTTTGAATAAGCTTATGTCGGCTTACTGGATACATAGATCTGGAAATCTGCTCAGGCGCAGCCAGTGTCTAAATTCACGATCTTATTTGACGTATAAACTGACACATTACATGCATACATATGTACATACATATATCTATTATGTGTATTTGTGGTGTATATGTATAAACTTGGATTTCAGTATTCTCCAAGTTCACACCGTAAAATATTTTTGAATGCGAGAACGATTATCGAGAACGATTTCTCAATTGACAATACGGAATACGATTTCAAAAACAAAACAGGCTTTTCCAACCTAATAACCACTCACAATATTCGTTCGCTTCTAAACAAAATGTGAAGAAAATTTTCAAGTATATTAACACTCCACCATATGCAACTCTCAATTTTGAAAAAAAAAAGACAATTTTAGAGAAAATAGATATACAAGAAAAAGAGAAAAAAAAAGAGAAAAAAGAAAAAGTGGAAATTAGAAAGTGACTATATTTTAAAAGTAGCACATCTCACAAAGATAAAAGGAATGCTTTCTGAGATCAGTGACGAAAAAAGCGAAAAGAAATAAAATTGAACAATCCCTGGATGATATCAAAATTTGTTCTCCGTGTATCATTCTGAAAGGAAACTATCATGGAGAAGGATGACGATGCACCGGAAGATGTTAAACGGGCTACTTCCATTGAACGTGAGATAAGAAGAGGAGAGAAGGATGACACATTTGAAGGGTATCCACGTCAAACAGAAAAGAAAAAGAGATGGGAACACTGTGACAAATCGTCTTCGAAGAAGTCAAAGGCAAATCGAAGATTTTGTCTTTTATCGTACTACGTTTCTTCCCTTCTTTCCTTCTTTCTTTTTCTACCTTTTCCATTGTCTGGTCTTAATTTTTAGAAACAGCACTTGAAAAATCCCTGAATTAGTTCTGTAAAATATCCCTTCCAGAGGCAGAAAGGAAAATCGAATGGGGATTGTTGTGAAAAACGAAGAGATAAAAGAAAGAAAAGCGTAAAGTTTGTAAACGTCGCGGTATTCGGAGAACCTTGCACTTTTCCAAAAGCAGAGATCATTCCTAGACATTGTCTAACAAAAACAGACTACATCAACATGTTAGCGACACCAAGGTGAGCTTGCGGGTTATAAGGACTAAATCTGAACTATTAGGCAATAGCGTCAATAACGATTAACTTGTAATACTTGAAAACAGCCGAAAATGTCCACCGGATTGCTATAAACAGACGACTCTGCGAAAATTAAAACCCGTGTCACCACGGATCAAGGAATTGGCACAACCAACGAAACAGCGAATACTGATGACGTTGCAACAAACCGCGGGAATTTTACCACCGGCACTATTGGACAATCTCGTTCGAACTTTGGAGGATGAAACTTGCTTAACTCCTGAGTACAGTATAAATCCTAGAAACTCAGATGTTTTTTTTTCATTCTTTATTTCTTTCGTTTTAATCGTTTCATTATTGACGAAGCTCTCCGTTAAAGAGACGTTTCTTATATTGACAATAGGTTAAACAATGATTCTATTACAATAGATACGGTAAGGTGCTATTAATTATTTATTCTGCATTTTTTCTGATATGTACCTACTTAATTAAGATTTGTTCGCGTCTCTGAAAATGTTGTAAGACTTACACATCTGTACATATCTATTTACTTCCACTCTCATCGAGCATTAAACATTTTTACAGACAAGCTGCAATTGCTTCGCGCAGAAAATTTGAAAAGAAGAAAAAGAAGAAGAAAGGAAAAAGGAAAGATGACTGGAGTTATAAGGAGAGGAGTAAATCGAAAAAACTGATTTTGGGTACCGTGAGCGGTACAGGATCGTTTGACAGAGATGCAGTTTCTTGTCAATATCTTATAGCCGAACGTTTCGTCAAGAGTATCTTAAAGTGGAAATGCCCGATTCCCAAATCGGAGTTTAGTGACGTCTCGGAAGTGATAATTAGACGTCTAATTGATATTCTTGAATACACTCGTCCTCATAATGAAGACCGTAAATCGCAGCAGTTACGATTCTTGGCCGATGTAATAGCCTGCTGGGTATCTGGTGTTTTGTCTGAAGTTGCACAAGACCAGGAGAAGAAGCTCGAAGAACGGTGCAAGAAAAAAGAAGCCGAGATGAAAGCGGAGGAGGAGGAAGAGGAGGATGAAGATGAGGATGATGAAGATAAGGATGACGATTTGAAGATAGACGATAAAGAGACTAGAGATGAGGAAGACGAAGATGAGAGAGATAAAATCGAAGATGAGGAGACGGAGGAAAAGATTGAAGAAGAAGCGGAAGATATAGAAAAGGAAGAGATTGGCGTTGAGACAGAGCAAGTGGAACCGAAGGAAGAGGTAGAGGAAGAAGTGCAGACGCAAGAACTGGAACTGGATATTGCTGAAACAAAAAGCAAAATAGAATCGGAAGAACAAGAAACGACAGACATAGGAACGGAAATGCAAGAAGAGCCAAAAGTAGAAGTAGGAGTCGAAACGATAACTGAACCAGGTATAGAAGTTGAGACGGAGGCAAAACTGGAAACGGAGGGCGAAGCGCTGGAAGGAGAAGACGGGGAGGGAGTGCCGGAAACGGAAGCAGCAGCAGAAGCGGAAGTAAAGGATGAAGGTATAGCAGACATAAAGACAGAAGAAACACCTGACGAGCCAACGAAGGATTTGTTGACAGATGAAGCGACGGAAGAAAGTGAAAAGGTGATCACCGAAGAAGATGAAGGCAAAGATATGCTAGCAGAGGAAGAGATGCCGCCGGCAGAAAAAGAAGAGATGGAAGTGGAAGCAGAGAAAGTGGATAAAGTTGCAGAAGAGGCTTCTGAGAAAACAGTTCGAACGGATAAGATTATCCCAGAGGATCTGGAAGAATTATTCAAAAGCGATCTTCCTTTCCTTACGTTTGGCAAAATTATCGATACTGTATATAAAATGATTGAGAATGTTCCGGAAAATACAGGCGAAGACCCAATAACGAATGGTATACACCGTGTCATTTATGAAAAACTGAGTAACATTGTAATGTTGGAAAATCCAGATCTGTTAACGGAGGAACTAAAGGACGTTATGGACGTGGTGTGTGGGAAGATTGCTAATTGGTTAAGATCGATTCTGAGTAAGTCGCAGATCGCGTTCATGGAACGTTACGTGCCTGTAGTGGAATCAAAAGAAATCAGAGATTGGACTAAATGGCTTGCGCATATCAGTGACGCGGCTATAGACTGGAATATATGGTTACGAAGTGTAATCGAGAAAATCTTTGAAATGGAAGGTACGCAGATTACTCGCGGAGAATGGAAAGATTGGACTAAATCCGTCGACACTGGAGCTTTGCTGTGGAGACGCTTCCATTTGCAAACTATACATCAAGCACATCGTAATGTTACAATGATGATTGGACGACGCGTTGTCAAGACGGGAACTGCTAAAACACCTTTTAATCCTTCTGAACAGTTGATTCAGGCTACAGACTTACAGGCATGAAAACGTATTCCAACCATTTCATCTGATCATACGTATTGCGTTTTCATTTCCTCTCTCCATACTCATGTATCCGATTACATATATACATATTGGATTTTACATCCCATTTATTCCTGGATACGACAAACCTCTACTGTCTAACTATGTATTTCTTCTTTTATTTGCTGCTATCTTCTTACAGCTCTACTCTAATATCCTAGATAGTGTAAAATAATATATACACGTACATAGAGTTATGAACTATGATAAAGTAGACATTTGTACTTTAGAAATTTGAATGTATAAAATTCAAACGACTTCGATCGAAACTTTTTTCCGAACTCATCCACATTTTCAACATTTAAATTCATTGTTTAACAATCTATACGGCCATCTAAATTACGATAATAAGTATGAGAAGAAAGAAGAAAATGCATTGACAGTTTCCGATTATAAATATAAATAAAGATAGAAAATAGTTATTGTAATTTTTTAACAGAAATACAATATGAAGGGCGTTTGGATAGTCGATACACAGGTACGTTTGCAGAAAAATTCGTTTGATAAACGAAGAAATAGGTACCTGCAAAGAAATAGGATAATATCAGGAGGAAGTAAAATTTGACTCGTTTAAGTTTAAAATAAGAGGAACGACTGGTCTACTTCTCCGAAAGGGTACATGTTATACGACGAGAATAGCAAAAGTGTGTCAAAGAAAAGTCAACGTCTCGGTGGGCGAAGGAACGGTAAAAGCAAGTAAGCAAGAACTTTCTTCTGGAATAGCCTAGCCGTGACATTGGTCGGGTGTTCGAGCGTTCGTGCGTTCGCGCAACAGAAGGTTCGACTGTTCATGACCGCGCGAATCCGAAGCCGCATCCGCATCCGCATCCACGGTCCGCGCAAACTCCGCAACGTTTCTCAACATCGACCGTCCCCCGACATTCTGTCTCACCTTCTCGCTTCCTCCTGCCATTCACAAACTCCTATCTCCTTTCCGCCAATTCTGGCTACTTTCTCTTTTCCCTCTGCTTTCGCCTTTCTCTCTGTTCGTCTTTAGAAGCCGGCTGCACGATGATCCGTTTTCGTTCGGTCCTGTTTCACCCATGGACGCTAACATTTAACGTCCGATAGCTCGTGTATTCTTCGACTCCTCTCATTCTCAGGGGCAATATCGAACCCTTCGCACGTCTCTGACTTCAGTGCAACTCGACGCTCGATTTTTATTCTTCCCCTCTTTACATTTTTTCCTACTTCCGCGCCTTTTCCACTTCCTCAACTACATTCCCCGGTATTTTCATGAGTGTAATCATTTTGTGGATACGAGAACGTATCTATTGCACTAAGAAGAAAGAAGTCGAATCGAAGTACGAGCATCAAATCTCAGCAACACCGAGTACAGGTAAGCAAAACCTGTTACATTTAAGTCTACTACATTACACAGTTGTTCGTTACGTCAAATTTCGTTTGATTTTCAAATTTCTTTGATGAAAGTGAAATTTTCTTTGTTTTTGCTTCATCGATTTTCGAGATGTGACAATACGTATATTATCGGAAAAGTCTTGAAAAGTAATTCCTGAGAATGGACTTTTTAAAATTTCAAAATATTATTATCGCAAAGAAATAGATCGGTACGTACACAGATGACTATAATCATTCCAGATAAGCTGTTGAGTCTATCGGTAGGGCAATTGTTGCAATTGTTTATAAAGTAATATGTATGCAGAATATTTAGATAGAGACAATAGAGAGTGCAGTCGCGCCTAACGAAAAGTGCATTTTTGCTTATCAGCGTGATAAGTAAAACATGACACTCGGTGTCATGAGTTATGACCCCTAGTTTAGTGACTGACAATGACTAGCTAGACTCGATGAATCGCATATACTTATGTATGCATTATCGGGGAATGATTGCGACGCGCGGCACAGGGCGCGCACGACCGCGATCAAAAAGAGGGTAAAGGCGTAAGAGGAGAGTTACGCGAAAATCGACGTACTATAACGTCGACGGACACCGGTGGAAGTACAACAGAGTGGTCAAAGAAAACGACCGATTCTCTTTGTGTAAACTCGCGCGGTACCCATCGTGTGAAGCAATCGAACAACCGATTGAACTTCGAATTACTCGTTTCAGGATGACGTTGACGTGCTGGGAAAAAATATCTTTAGTTGCCTTGGCAGCAATTGGATTGCGGATTTTATTAAAGATCGGTATCCTCGTTTGGAAAAAACTGATTGCACCGAGTTTCGGTTTTGGGATCGACCTGAGAACGCAGGGTAAATGGGCGGTGATTACTGGCGCTACTAGCGGTATCGGAAAAGCGTACGCGGAGCAGCTCGCGGAAAAGGGTCTGGACATTGTATTGATCTCAAGATCCTTGCCGAAATTGGAAGAAGTCGCAGCGGCGATCAAACAACGATACGGTGTCCAAGTTCGAATAGTGGAGGCAGATTTGGCCGAGGGGCAAGCAGTGTACGATAAAATTGCTAAAGCTACCGAAGAACTCGAGGTACGTAAGTAAATAGTAGGCGTGTAGAAACACATAGCCACTTAAACGGCTATCGCTTTAGTATCGCTTTAGCATCAACGTTTTACACTTTCCAATAAGAATGATTATTGAACATTTCTAATTTTCTATTATTGTCTATTTTCGACAGATCGCTGTAGTGGTAAATAACGCCGGAGGGAGTTACGAATATCCAGAGTTATTTACCAAGGTTTCGGAGGAATGCTTATCGACAATTCTACAGTTGAACGTCGCAGCTTTAACAGGAGTCGCCAGAGCTCTTCTCCCTGGGATGTATGAACAAAAAAAAGGTGTTTTGATAAACATCGGTTCAGCATTAGCGATCATACCGAGTCCGTACTTGACCGTTTATGCCGCCAGTAAAGCCTA
This sequence comes from Calliopsis andreniformis, assembly GCF_051401765.1. Taxonomy (NCBI): domain Eukaryota; kingdom Metazoa; phylum Arthropoda; class Insecta; order Hymenoptera; family Andrenidae; genus Calliopsis; species Calliopsis andreniformis. The sequence goes on from NC_135064.1 coordinate 28,687,744, forward strand.
CGTGGTAAAATTTAGCTGCGATTTGGCCGCGGAAGCTGAACCACACGGAGTCACCGTTCAATGCCTGATTCCCGGGCCAGTGGCAACCAAAATGTCGAAGATCAAGTAGGTCGAACTGAATTCATTTCATAAATTAGACGCTTCCGTTCGTTTCGCGTACTTTGCACCGTACGTCGTTCGATATGAACTTCCATAATATTTCACCGACCTCTTCACATGTATCTTGCTTTTAGGAAAGCAACGTGGATGGCACCAACCGCGGAAAAATTTGTGGAAGCATCGTTGAAAACGGTTGGCATCGAATCATGTACAACTGGCTACCCTCCTCACTTTTTATTAACTGCTATAGTATATGTATTGCGCTGCATGTGTGAGAAAGGTACGTTGTGGTTAATTTCCAAGACTCTGGTCAACATAAGAGCTCGTGCTTTGAATAAAGAAAATAACAAAAAGGAGAACGATTTAAAGGGCGCGTTACAAAGTAAATCGCTCAACAATGAGTAACAGTTGATTTTATCATGTTCTTTGAATTTTTCTCCTGCACCACTCTCACCCCTATTTATGATGCTTTTCCTATTATTATGTTATTTCTTCTCCATGCCATCGATCATTTTTTGTCCTCTATTTCGTTGTCTGTTTTTGTTTGTTAGTTCAGTAAACGTTTGTACATCTTTTTAGGTTTTGTTAGGTGTTTTTAAGTCGTTTTACGTCATTTTTACACCTTAAACGTTTCGAATCTGTACTTCTGTATACAAAGTTTTTTCGGAACCGCTATTTCTTCGTACTTTATAAGCTTTACGACTATTTTATAAATCATTTGTTACATAGTTTGTACGTGTGTTACATTTTATATACCGTTGAACGTTATACAGAGAAATAAAAAGTGCGTTTCATTATTCATCGTTTTTTCCTTATAAGTATCCCATTTGTATCCCATTTTATAAGTATCCTAAAATCGGAAACCTAAGGTATGGTATGCATATTGTTACGAATTTGGTGAGTCGCCGGCGATTCTCTGCGCGCACCGCGAGCTAGCCACAGTTTAGGAAACTAAACTGTGGATTAAACAGTTTTATTTACAATGAAGTAACGCTTAAAGAGATTCGCAATGTCACGTCTTCGCTCTTTGGCAGCTGTCAAAAGACTTTGGTTTAATTGATCCAGAAGACGTTGCGAGCACAGCAAGCAAAGACCATGTACCTGCTCGCAATAATATGCATATGTAGGTATATATGTACAAATGAAACGAATACACATGTAAGTATACATGTTCCCACCTCTCTCCATAGGGTCCAAAGATATACTAAAGTTTTCAGCTTTTGAAATAATGCCCTACGCGCGGTTAAATACCTATGCACACACAATACGAATGCGTGCGCATGACGGTGCAGATGATACAGACGGGAATGTGCTCATAGCGCCAACCTACGCCGCGGAATTTGATATCATAGATAGGAATACTGTTTTTCGTAACGTTCGTAAGAAGATTAGAATTGGATGGTTGAATATTTTTTATAATGCTATGTATCTAGGTTACACACATACATATTCCATTATTTTTAGAACAGAGTTGTAATTATAAAGCATGGTTATAAAGAGAAGAAATTAGTTCAAATTCCACTCTAATATTCTCTGTTCATCTCTCTCCGTCTGTTATTCATGGTTCCCGTGTATGAAAGAGATAGATAGTGTCGGTGCAGTCAGAATCGTTTGAATTGACTGTATCTCGGAAAACTTTAGTATCATTGAATCCGCTCAGGTGACGCGTATAGTTTATTCTTGAAAATGGCGCAGTTCAAATATTACAAATAGCCTGCACATATAATACGTATATTTTTATGGTGAACTATAAGTGATATGGCGATTGCTGTTATCCTTCTTGCACGTTGAAATTTCAACGAATTATTTGTTGAAGAGTTCTTTCAATGATGTGCCGATAAAAAAGCTAAACTGTCGAAACAGCCGACGTAGAGTGCTTGTTTTAGTGAATCTAGAATCGTTTAAAACGATACTATATTTTATTCATTGTCTTAACCTACAAAGATACGAGGCAGTGTCGAACACGTTCTAAATTCTACAAACGTATCCTCGGTATAATTAACGGAGAAAAAGACTAATTTGGGGAGCGATTTCTAAGCAATAATTTATTTGTGACGTTGTTCATTAAACGACCGAACCAACTGGTATGCTGGGGAAGACGAAAACGATGCCAACAAGGTTACGATGTGCCCTTGTGTTTATCGAACGTTACGTACTTTGGAAAGACAATAAAGTGAAATAGTGTTTACCCTCATTAAAGATTAGTATATTCTTTCACGAAATTACATTATACATTGAAACGTAGTTTTCCATATTTTTATTTTATTCCTTTCTTCGTTTAAAAAATTCAGCCTAGTTACTTGTAACATATTCTCTGAAAATATAGTTTGATACTCCTATATTTAAGGTGTGTCCATAAATCGATGTCCGGAATATTTATATTATTTAGATTTGTTCAGAAATTAATCACAGGATGCGACTAGTTAGTCCAGAAAAATTAAGAGTTATTCAAAGTAATCCTGCTGGTATTAGAAATATTTGTATATTAGCACATGTTGACCATGGCAAAACCACCCTGGCTGATTCACTGGTTGCCAGCAATGGAATTATTTCCAATAAGCTTGCTGGCAAACTCAGATATTTGGATAGCCGTCCTGATGAACAACTAAGAGGAATTACCATGAAATCAAGCTCCATCACCCTTTACCACAAAGTTAATTGTCAGGAGTTTGCTATCAATTTGATAGATTCACCAGGGCATGTAGACTTTGCCTCTGAGGTCTCAACAGCGGTTAGACTTTGCGATGGAGCCATTATTGTGGTTGATGTAGTAGAAGGTGTTTGTCCCCAAACACGTGGAGCTTTATCCACTTCTTATGCAGAGGGTTTAAAACCAATTTTAGTATTAAACAAAATTGACAGATTAATTACGGAAATGAAATTGTCTCCATTGGATGCCTACATACATTTAACGCAAGTTCTAGAGCAAGTTAATGCAGTAATGGGTGAATTGTTTGCTAGCGATGTGATGACGCGAGAAGAAAAAGAAGAGCTTAAGAAGGAGAATGTAGATAGTGTATCTGAAAGAAATTTAGCAGATTGGCAGTCTGTACTCGAAGACATGGATGATTCTGGTCTATACTTTTCTCCAGACCAAGGTAACGTTTTGTTTTCTAGCGCTACCGATGGTTGGGGATTCGGCGTGAAAGATTTTGCCAAGATATTTTCCACAAAATTAGGTTTCAGCGAGAAGGTATTGCTGAAAACACTTTGGGGAGATTTCTATGTAAATACAAAAACAAAGAGGATAATGAAAGGAGCTCAAGAGAAAGCTAGGAAGCCTCTATTCGTTCAGCTGATTTTGGAGAATCTCTGGATGATGTATGAAACGATAATTACGAGAAAAGACAAAGAAAAGATAGTTTCGATAGCAGAAAAGCTAGACATTAAATTAACGACGAGAGATCTGAGACATACGGATCCAAAGGTGCAATTACAAGCTGTTTGTTCCCAGTGGTTACCTTTGGCTCGTGCGTGTCTCGACGCTATATGCGAAAAGATTCCAGCACCTAACAGTTTGACCTCCGAGAAAGTGGAACGATTGTTGAGCGGTAACTTTGATTTTTCTACGTTGCCGACTGAAACCCAACGATTACGGGAAACGTTTTTAGCGTGTGATTCTTCACCGAACTCACCGATTGTTGTATTTATTTCAAAAATGTTTCCCGTCGACAAAGCAACACTGCCCGAGAATAAAGCAAAACCATTGACACCGGAAGAGCTTGCGCAAAGAAAAGAAATGGCGAGGACAAGGCATGCAGAGAAAATAAGTTTAGAGAAGGAGGGACGTTTGGAAGAACGAAGGCAACGGGATAGTAGTGTGGGAAAGTTGGATGTTGAGAAGTCATCGGAGAAGGGAGCCGAGAAGATTTCCGAGGAAACGACTGCGGAAGAGGTGACTGAAGAAAAATCGGATACGGCACTGATAGCGTTTGCTAGAATTTATTCTGGGACTTTAAGGAAAGGTAGCAGAATATTCGTATTGGGTCCGAAGCACAATCCATTGGAAGCCTTAAACCGTGAGAAAAGCGGCGAATCCATAGTGGATGAGAACGCAACGTTGAAAGATTTAAAAGCCGGAAGACACATAACTAGAGTTACCATAGAAAAATTGTACCTTCTAATGGGCAGGGAACTAGAACCTACGGATAAAGTGACTGCGGGTAACGTATTTGGAATCGGTGAGTTGGAGGAGCACGTGCTGAAAACAGCGACTCTTTCGACTACCATCGCTTGTCCTTCCTTCTCAGAGCTTACGTCGCTCAGTGTGCCTATAATGCGGGTAGCCCTCGAACCGAAACATCCCAATGATTTGCAGCAATTGATTAATGGTTTGAAGCTGCTAAATCAAGCAGATGCTTGCGCTACTGTTCATATTCAAGAAAGTGGAGAAATTGTATTGAACACAGCCGGAGAAGTACACTTGGAAAGATGCTTAGAAGATTTGAGACTAAAGTATGCTAAGGTTGAGGTGAACGTATCGGAGCCGATCGTGTCGTTCAGGGAAACGATTGTGCCGCCTCCAAAGGTCGATATGGTAAATGAGGCTATTGAGAAGAAAGTGGAAAACGTTAGCTTCGCCGCTTGGACATCGAATCGGCAGTGTTATTTCGAGATTGATGCAAGACCGTTGCCGGAAAAGGTTACTAAAATTTTAGAAAAAAACTCGGATTTGATAAAGACGTTCCATCGACACTATGGTCAATTATCTTTAGAAAAAGAAGATGAAACAGAGGAAATTAGTTCCAGTGAATCGTTGGGTTCGATGTCCGAAAGGAAACAAAGAGAATTGGAATCGTTTAAAAGTGATTTAACGGCTGCTTTTCTAGAAACAGGCGAAGAAGGCGTATTGGACAAAATATGGGCCTTTGGTCCACGAAATTGCGGTCCCAATATTTTATTAAACGAAACAGACTATAGGCACAAGAAGTTTTGGGAGAAGCATTTTAAGTTTGTCGATCCACGCATCCCGTGAGTATACAACAATTTAACAAAGTACATTTCAATTATCTTAGTAGCTGAATGCTACTAAGTACTGAATGCTAATCACGATGTTAATACGATATAATGCGTTCTATATTATTAATGCAATATACCAGTATTTTTTTATGTATATTCATGATCGATTGTCTTTTGATGTATCAGATATGAAAGCAGTATGGTGAATGGTTTTCAATTGGCAACACTTGCAGGCCCCTTGTGCGAAGAACCCATGATGGGTGTTTGTTTTATCGTCAAAAAATGGGAGATTTATCAAGACTTTCAAAGGTATTACGCTTATTTTTAGTTCATTCGAATTAGTGATTTTCTTTTTTCTTCAATACTTATGTACTTTTCTGCCGTCATCTTACGGTAAATGTTTGTTTTATTCGGCTAATTAAAGAAAATGCGCATTAAAAAAAATTGCGTGTATGTTTACAGCGCAAATTGCACCCAGAATCAAGGTCATGTAGGTGGTCAATTAATGTCAGCATGTAAAGAAGCTTGTCGTCGTGCGTTCAATTCAAGGCATCCTCGCTTAGTCACACCCATGTACAGCTGCGACGTTTTAGTCAATTCAGACGTTTTGGGTAAGTTTAACAAGCAACATTAATACTTATTTGCTTTGATGTAGTAATATTCTCGAGATCTCATTCTACAGATTATTATAGTTTTTTAATTTTATACCGAGCATATTGTAACATTACTACTATGAAACGATTGTGCGACCACAGGAATTTAGCGACTAATAGATTTTATGGCCGTGTTTGTGGTCGAGCTTGTTGTCGAACAACATTGCTCGTGCTGAAAATACAAAAAGCATTTACACGTTGAAATACAGGGAAAAGGTACCGTTGCACCTTAAGGACAAATAGAGTTTTGCGTTTTTTAAATGTTTAATGTCATAAATTTCATGCGTTTTATAAGACACATATATAATATGTATAGAATGATTCTGCCTCAGGAATGATAAGTTAAAAGGCTACCTTCCGGCAGATGATTGGTAGAAAGCAATCTTCAACGCGTGATACGCAGCTGAACAAATATAAATAATGATTACCTATCGGTTTTCGGATACAGTTATATGCGTTCGTGTTCTTTTTTATATTTCAGTCAAAAACAGCCAGATATTTAGCCTCTTTACGATTGATGATCGCATACAAACAAACGCACGCTACAATTGTGTACTAAAATTGAAGGAAACGTGTTTTCATATACCTAAATCGTATTCCTTTCGACATAAAAACGAGTTGCATGGCTACGTATACGTGTGCATTTAGACCATGTAATATGAATTAATTACGTGGAAGATCGCTTAAAATAGAGGAAAGCCGATGATATTCCGAATTGTTTCAAATCTCTTGCATGAAATTCATTGATATAACCACGAGTTAAATAACTAACCATGAGAGTGATTTGTTCGATGCCAGTTTGAGGCAGCTACTTCTTATTCAAAGGGGGTAGTGTCACGGCGTGACGTCGTATGATTGTTCTTTTGTCTTTTAGCAGACTTACTCTCCGTCTTGGATACATTTGTATGCCGCGTATAGAATTACAACGTTAAATAAAGTAAATAAAGTGAATAAAGTGAAGGTAGGAAGGTATGATTATGAGATTGTTGAACGAGAGAGGGAAAGCCCGTGAAAGCGAAGCATAGCGAAGCGAAGTGTTTAATAAATAAGAAGATGAATGGCGGAAAGCAGACTGCAGATTGCATAGATGGAATTACTATTTTCATATTCGATTCTATCTTAAAAAATTCTAGTCCCAAGTAATCGTATTCATCAGTTGTTGTACTTTGTACCATGGGAAGTTCAACCGCTGACCCATTTCTTCTGTCTCTTTGTACATGGAATCTCCACTGGGGTCTCCTTCTGGATAATCTACGAGCAAAAGAAGCAAAGTTTTGTCAAAGCGCTGCTACAGCGCTTTTTCTTTTCTTTTTCTTATTAAAAAGAAAATTCGTCAAGTAAAACTTGTTGACGATCGGATAGAATAGGTCGCAACATACTCGATAGGCTGCGCGTGTATCGCAATGGTCGCCCCCTTCTGTTTCCTTGTACACACATCATTCCATAAACACGAATTCCCGGTACACTAGCATATGTCGGCTGATCGTGGGTCATAGGACCTTCTGTGAACATGAACGAAATTCATTTACGCATCGTGTCCGTGCCTGACAAACTTTCATGCTTCTGGTAGAGTTGAAAATGCGATATTTTTCTATTTTTCTATTTTTACTTACCGAGTATATTAGCATCAGGACACCGGCAGATTACAAGGTAATGAGATTTTCCAGTTCTTACGTTTTGCAATGCGAGGAGAGACCAGTCTCGCGGTGTTCTACATTCTCGCATTTCCGCCACCGGTTCACAAGTCTTTACCAAAGTGAGAGCCTGTATCAGGTAGCATTCAATTAGTTGGCACATTTTTTCTTCATCTAAAATATTCTATTGCACTTTTCTCGAGAAGTTCGTTCAAGATATATGTTGAAGCAACACGAATTTAGAATTGATTTCAGCTGCAATCTTTCGAATGGCTGTATCGTCAGTCTTTCCTTTCTTCCTTTTTTCAACTCTTTTAGAATGTACGAAGAGTACCGAATCGGTTTAGGAGGAAATGGTATTATCAAACCAAAGCAATTGAAACCTGTTGAATGTGCGACGACATTTCGAAAACTTGTTACACTAGCTGAAAGTGAATGAGCATTTCTTGCGTTGTAGCTAGATGCCAGTCAGCGGACCTTCAGTAGTCCATCTTCGTCTGTTCTCTTGTACGTCTACGTAATTTCTCTTGGTTCAACGATGCAATGCGACGCGTCACATAACTCGAAGCAGAATAACGTAACCGCAACGACGCAGCATGGTACATTTACAAATCGTACACTTTTTGTTTTTTTTCTTATACAGTGATTTTGATCGCAAAAGAATGTTAAAAGAACTGGAACTGTTTGAATTTGGATCATTTTTTAGAGAAAAACTATCTATCTATCTTCACTTTCTTGCTTGCTTCCTAATGTAGAAGCATCTATGTAGAAATACAAGTTAAGGATGTGAAAGTAGAGAACTCGCTCATTTAAAGTAACACCAGGAAGCTTAGTGTACGACTTCTTTTCACGAAGCTACAGTAATTGAAAAATTGCCAACGTTTCGGCCTACTGTTCGAATACTTTGGTAAGCCAGAGTGAAGAGTACAGAGAGAAAACGAGATGCGCGAGTGAACGACTACCACTAACCTTGGTTCGTGGGTCGGTGACCAGCTCTGTAGTGTGGAGGTCGTCGCTGTCGAGAGAGGCGCTGCAAGGGTCGCGATACCTTCCGGGACAAGCACACAGGGGCTGAGTAAAGTTTAGTCGAACGTAAACTGCATTGCAAACCTGTTGAACTGCGCACTCCGGTAACAAATAGATGTGCTGATTGTGCGGATAGTAGTGATATTTAGTTGGTTTAGCAAGAGCTGCACTCGCACCCTCCGGTAATCGTACTCCTGTCTGTAATATTTACAAATTATGCGCAACTTATTAGGATTAATGAACTATTTATCGATGTCTTGTCATTCCTCTTAATTATCGCGAGTAGTCGTGTTCTGTGGGTAACTCGTTAAATTATCGCAAAAATACCTATGTGCCCATATTTTCATGGTATAACTTTTGAAGGCAATTATAGGAAGGAGGACAGGGGAATATGTAATACGAAGGAAGCATATTGGATGAAAAAAATTGAATAAAAGAAAGCGGAGAGGAAAAAATAGGCAGATAAATTAGTTTTCTCTGGATTGTGAATTTACGAACCTACTCTTTAGTGGTTCCCGTGAACCACAAACTTCACCGTTCTATTACGAACCGCACGATATTATTACAGTTATAACACTGAAAGTAGTAGTCAATACCGAAGTCGATTCATGCTTGTATTCCACTACTTCGGAGAATCTTTCCAACGGTTCCTGCTCCACTAGTTCTATGTTAGGAAGAAAAAACCGTTTTCAATTCCATCGATACTTTTCCATTTTTCCATTTACATACCTCTACGTATCCTGTACACCTGGATAGAGGAAAAATGAGTAGAGGATACAAACTAAATAATCAAGTTTAAGTTGGTAGTGGTTTAGCCTGTCGACACAAATATTGAGTCGAATCACGTCTTGCAACTATCTGCGAAACGGAACAGTTTGATAAAACCATTATTTTTTCCAACTTTTTCTTCTTCATTTTCCTCTTCCGTTTTAGTTTCTTCCCCTGCCACATTCTTTTCTTTTTATTTTTGCATCGTCACGTTCCACTACCGATATTAACACCGGTCGATCCGCTCGCGCGTCACGGTCATGAACACTTGCCCTCCTTTTCAAATGTTAAAACGAACAACGCGATTCGTGACAATTTTCTAAGCAATTCTGAACGATACTTAATTCGAAAATTCAAGCGGAACGATTCGTAACAGTCTAAATGTATCCTCGGCATACAATCGTTAAAAGAGGAAGAGCATGAGAGACAAAAAATTAGGCGATCAATTTACCTACTTACAATCTCCAAATTTTCTTATCGCGTAATTATTATAATAACGAAAAGTATTGCATTTGAACACTCGCTACTCTTCTATTGTCTCCTACTTTTGCCAGTATGTTTATACTGGTACACGGTCTATCTTACTCTCCCGCTCTCGCTCTTGCTTCGCTGTCGCCCTCCCTTTCCCCTCCCATCACATCCTCTCCAGCTTCTTCATCTCCTTGTTTCTATCTTTCTCGAACACATAATTCGCTGCTTTCCCTTGTAATTTGTTTCTGCTGAATAACGGAGACTCATAATCGAAAGCAAGATTAAAAGCTTATTTTACCGCGAACATCACGATTTTCAAAGAATTTGCAATGAGTTTTCTTATCTCAAGTACATGTTTACGTAAACTTGACTTTTTGGAGAGGTCTAGAGAATTGAACCTCGAACACTTGCTTATTTTAAAATCGCAATACCTTGTGCACAGAAAGAAAATGTAAATCGAGTCGTGAAGTTGAATTTTTCTGTACGAAAGAACAGCTACAGAAGTAAATTGCGTTCATTTTAAGACGACACATTTTTTGATTCGTGAAACTTCACCGTTTCGTAACAGCATACTTGCGGTAGTCGCGGTATAGTAACACGTAGTTACAGCTTGAACAGTTATATTTTACGCGTGAGGGTTCACACAGAAGGTATCTACACCGGTTAAAAAAGTTTAAAATTCGGGGGATTAATGGCTGTAGCCGAGTAGAATCCGCTACCTTTCGTCGTACCTTTTAGAGGCGGGCTTGAAAAGATTTAAGCGTCTTCCAGTTCAGGGAACATATGTATTGTTATATTTAAAAGGGAGACGTTTCTTCGAAACTTGTAGGCATCCTAACTGACGAAATATGTCTATAGGATAATGCTATCTATGAAATCAACCACATATACAAATACATGTATATTTCACTTAACGTGTTATTGCAAATTTTGGAAGATATTGAAGCAGGTCAAATTTCCCATTGCTTTCGTCAAAAAGAAAGCAATGTGTGTATTTTATTCCTACCTAAAGGATTCAAAGAGCTAGTCGAACGTCTCTGGAAACAGTTGTAAGGAAGTTATTTCGTTATATTAATGTTTAAAATTGGACCAATTGGATGTTATAGTGCAGAATCGTGAAATAGCGTGGGTTAAACGTTCCGTCGCGCGTCGCGTCGTATCCCTACTCGCGATACGTACCGAGTAACGTTCGTAGCTTTCTAGGTCGACCCATATGACATTTTTTCTCAAGTTCGTGACACTTGACGGTCCTTGCTGCTCGACTCGAATCTGGGTCCCTTTCTACTCGATTGCACGGCGTAGCTACATTTCTCCCCTTTCTTTGCGCAATATTCGAGAGAATCTTACATAAATTCTAGTGTCTGCTCCGACATTTAATAAACTGAAAATTTGATAAAACCCTGACATGCAAATAACGTGTCTCCTACCTGCACCGACACAGTGCAATTCACCCAAGTACAATCGAAAACGAATAATAAGTACATATTATTGTAAAAGGAAAAGAAATTTTCGATATCGATAAACGCAATTGTATTGCGTTGTGTCAGTCTTAGTTTTCATTTACAATAAGGCGATCTTAAGTACTCGAAATGATTGACACAAGCGGCTAAAAGAAAAAATGAGTAGAAATGAAACAGGCAAATATGTTTACTCACCTCGCTAAGATTGGTGTAATTGGTTGTTAGTTTGATTTGAGGTCGGATTTTTCCAGGTGATTCTCGCGTTTCTTTCGCCAGCATAGAAGCAGGAGTCGTGGTAAATTCGTTAAAGCTTATTGTAGATTTCTTCGAAGAAGAAAGGAACGTATTCGTATCCTGAACTGCAGATGACGTGATTGTTCTCGAAGATGTTTCTATAGGAGTTACGCTCGAAGTTATACTCGCGTTCATTCCCGTAGTTGTTTTTCCCTTGCCTGGTATCGTACCACTCTCAGTTGTCGATGGTCCGAACTCTGTCTTTGCACTTAGTGAAATCGGTGCCGTTGTCGTAGGCATCATTTCGATAGGTTCCGTGAAAGAATTGCGAGCCGTTGACACCGACGATATGATCGGTGATGATGGCGATGGCGAGAAGAGTACGGCGGAACGATTAGTCAACGTCGTTGTAGCATCAGGAGAAACTGATTTGGATGCAGCGACGGTACTGGTATCGATATTGTAACCGATATCACTGCTGCTAGAAACGGTCGTGGCGATTGTGGGAGCGATGCTACTGCTATTCGAAGCACTTGCAAGATCAATGGATTTATTTTCGTTCAAATATATCGGTGTGGTTTGTTTCACTTTGATGGTCAGTCGGGAGTGAGTTTGCGATTGTGACGGCAGCGCTGTACTTCCAACCACCAACACCAAAAACCAAGTCGCTTTTCGAATCATTTTCATTTGCGAATCAAGGAAAATGTCAGGAGAAAGACGTTTCCTTTTTCTTTTCCTTTTCCTTTCTTCGCGTAGTTGCACCTACTTCCTAAAACGAATCGGAATAGTTAATATAGCGAAGCTTATGATGTTAGCATTATTACGATCCAGCAACTAACGATAATACTGCATTCTCATTTATCGTTTTCATTTTACTGGATCATAAGGAAGTAGTAAGAGAAAGAAAAAATTAATTAATAACACGTTCGTAAAACGATATTTACTCTGATTTCGAAGTGTAGAAATGTATCTATGTTTTTCATCTTACCTATTGGTTCTATCGTAATTGTACAAATGAAAGAAAGGCAAATGAAGAGATAGATTGTAATTATGAGATCATATAAAATGAGGAGGTGGCCAGGTATCATCGTTTCTCACGCGTCTTTCATACCTTCTACGGTGGACTAGTGCAGAACAGGAGCGTCTTATTGAAAGAAAGCAATACGACGTAAAAAAGAGTAAAGAAGAAGGAAGGAAAATAGTAGAAGGGGAAGGAGAGAAACAGCGAACAGAGGGATAGAGCTGAAGCTCCTTTAACGGTATAACGCTATTTTTTCCGCGAATTATTGAACGTGATTTTCCAGTTGGTTGATTCACTAGTCAAATTTCAACGTCTATCAAATATGGTTGTAATTAAGTACCCTTTTTGCTGTTATTGCCTTCATTCAATCGACAATTACACTTTGTCATTTAAATGACAAATGATGACAACACACAGATGTCCATATAGATACAGGCAATATATCCATGTGCGTGGTAGAGGTATAAGAAAGTAAAGAAAAACTGTTGGTAGGAAACTTTCACAGCTGTTCAGAGGCAAGATGAAGTGCTTGATAAAATGATGGTATGCGATAAAGCTGTGAGACCGCGTTCAGATCTGCGTGTCACAACTCAGATTTCCGTCAGTTATACTAATAGAATACCATGTATTACTACTGTCATTTAGTGTACTATCATAAAAAATAGTCGTGTATTTATTTCATGATACACGCATCTCAGTTTTCTTATACTTTTACCAGACATTACAAGTATTAATCGGTGTTACTGGACATTATTTTCACTACGTCTTGTTAATCCCATTGAAAAAGTTACTTAGAATCAGCTTCTGTTCGTGAATTAAGAAACGCTCATTTGCAGGCGCATGTTTTACTACAGCATTCCGGCTGTCATAATAATTATCATAGCACTATATAATTTAGCAGGCGGATGTGGTGAAATTAGGTTATCTGGTTAGCTTCTTGCAGTCCGTTATCTTTCTTTGCATTCCCAAGGTCGCGCGATATGCAATGAACGATACGAATAGATCAACTGGTTATTCCTTCTGAATCTAATTATCCACACTTTTAACGACATTCCCACGATAGACATAGATATATCCGACACTTCGAGTCGAATCTGAGGATTCATACATTCCGATTCATATTTACACTCTTTTCTTCGGGATATATTTATAGTTGACTTATATTAGATATTACGCCGTTTCATTTTTATAGCTTGATTTTATAAATCAGCTACAATATACAAACAAATATGAGTAATAGATAAATAAACAAATCGCATGAACTAAAAATGGGTATTTTAAAAATTTAGAAAACATATTGCAATTTTCTGAATATGACAATTTTCTAATCAATAAACGATCTCATGAATGTAGCATTTCTCAAAATAACAGGTAAAGAACGAAATATTTTCAGTTGTATCAAGCAATTTCGTTTCGCCATCGCAATATATTGTTGTTGCTATCGCTTATTTTCGTTTCTTCTTGGTAAAAATAAGAAAATGCAGAATTAGCAGCATCGTACCTTTTAAAACGGTTAAGAGAACCGAACAGGAATGAAGTTTTGTCCTGGTCTTGTTCTCGCTTTTGCCCTCGCTTTTGCCCTCGCCCTTGCCCTCGCCCTCGCCCTCGCCCTCTCCCTCAACCTCGACCTCGACCTCGACCTCGACCTCGAACTCGAACTCGAACTCGACCTCGATTTCAATTCCGATCTTGATCTAGATCTTTACCACGCTTCTGATCCTGACCTTGATTAAATCTTGGGGTTTGGGTCGTTGAATGTTACAGTTCACTACTGACGGTGATGGTATTAATAAAGTGTGTTTCTAATCCAATCTAATGCTAAGCGTTGCTTCTTCGAAATGGAATTGAAAGTGAATGAAAGTTGAACGGAGAACAAAACACGAAACTTTTGTCCAGTTTGCGTAGAAAAACTCTTTCGCCGGTTCACGTCTCGAGGATGAAATTTGCTAGGTGTTAGTTAGCAGTAAATTGCAAGCAGTTGTAAATGACGGATCTATTTGCGTTGTCCCGCATTGTCGGACATATTCGGTGATATGTCGAAGAAATAACTCGCGAGCGTAGCTTGAACAGAAACGATCTCCGTTTAGTTGCGTTCGAGTTCCGAATAGAACTGCAGGCTCTCGTAGGAAACACGCTGCCTATGAGTCCCGGGTAGTTCCACTTACCAACCAACCAGAAACCCTTGACTATGCCTGGAATCCTAAGCTGCATCATCTCCGCCAATCCTCTAGCTTGGTTCACGCTTTACGTTCACCTATACACCGTTCCCTGAATACTCGGGATATAGAAACACTGACAGAGCCAGGATATGCTGCTAGCTAGTGGCTGCCAGTGGCTGCCAGTGACTGCCAGTGACTGCCAGTGACTGCCAGTGACTGCTGTCTCTCGAAGAGGGATGCGGATCCTCGCAACTGAGAATCAAGAGTACACAAGTATCAACGAGGAATTGAGATTAACCTCAGGAATTTAGCCTAAGAATGAAAGAAATCTCGCGTTAGTGGTAGGACTTCAGGATGAGATACTACATCACTGCATAGCTGTCAAAATATGCACTACAAAGTAATCGAGCATATAGAAGAAAAGTTCAAGTCTAAAGGCTTTTTCCTTTCTCGTCTTTCTGCTTTTTGTTTTTCCTTTCGTTTCCTTCCCATCTCCTCTTCTCCTTTCTTATAGTTTCGTTTATTTTACTTTCTTCTCGCTTTCTTCTTGCTCATTTTGCTTTTTCTCTATTGTTTCAATAATATATCAACATATGTCTAGTTCCGATATTTCGTTACAACACATTACATCGCGGAAAATTTTCGCTCCTTTTTTCCAGACATTCTCTTTGGAAACATTTCGATTATTTTATCGATCGTACAATATTTAATCAAACTGACAAATTGAGAGGCCACATTCAGGTAGCTATTGTCTTGACATTGACGTGCATTAGTGATTCGTTGTGTTTTTCATTGTCAGAAATAGCGTATTCTGAGGTGAGGATAGAGTTGGTCGTGTGCGTCTCAAGAAAAGAATTAGAGCATTGATACATCGGTAGCGGTACTGTCATTTTTCTCGAGTTCGATTGAATAGCAGAAAAATATATCGAGCATGAAATCACTGGGGTTCTCATCGACAAACTAGTTGGTTAAGTTCACTGGCATTGGGACCAGATCCTGGGACGATAAGCGCTCTTTCTCTCTCTCTCCCTCTCTCTTTCTCTTTTTCTCTCTTTCTCTGTTCAGTCTATAGCACGTCCTTCGATGGAGAGGAATGCAACGGCGAGCAATGCGCGACCGATTTGAAATATAGAACGTCTCTCGAAAGCTCTCCCTAGTGTAGCAATGTCGTCCAACACAGATGTATGTATATGTATATGTATATCCGTAACAGTTGAATACGCGTGCATACGTACGTAGTTTAAAACTAGTTTCAAAATTGCGAATCAATAACCGAAAGTTACGTTAAAAATGTTGTAGATAGATGAATCCACCTTGACGAAATAGAATGCCCCCAGTTTTATAGGTAATTTTAACTTGTATAGTATATTTTTAATTTTTGGATTTAACATTTTTGTTGCAACAAGAGCATGTTGTGATATTATCATCTTAAATTTAGACCATAACAAAAATCGTGTACGATACGAAAGTAATACAAAATCGTGAAGAAAGTAGTGCGAGTTTTATGTTTTACCTTTTCGAAAATAGAGTCAAATAATTGCATCATTATCCTTATTCTGTGTTTTGCTTGGAAGGTAATTCTTTTTATAGATAGTCTTAAGCACAAATAGATTGAATGCTGAAAAAGCTATTTCATTATGAGGATTCTCTATCAAAATTCAGAATTAGTCATTGTTTACTATTTATCATAGGCCTCTAGCGGTTAACTGAAGAAGCATAGTTACAGTCAACACGTATCTTGTTGAACGCGTTCCGCCATCTAGTCTCAATTCACGGAAATATTAAGTCGGTATACTGAATGTCTTAATTGTCTATTAATTATTTGTTAATCAAGTTCGCATTTACTGGAACAGGAAAGAACGAAATTGAGCATCCACATATTACGGTAGTAATATGTGACATTAAATAGTATTAACGAAAGTTAATATTCTGGTAACAGTTGTAATGAAGATGATAATGATTATGGTGATAATAATAATAACAATAATAATTATTATAATAATAATAATAACAATAACAATAATAATAATAATAATATTAATAATAATAATAGTGAGAGCAATGATTTAACGTCAGTTATGTTATAATGATACAATTTTTTTATTCTGAATTCTTTTATATTATATGGAGACTACTCCATTACTGTTGGAAATAAGAGTATTTACAAGAGCAACATTTCATAGGTATTGTAACCTATTTTTAAAATAAATTGACAAACAACATTGTTAAATACGCCATCAGTAGGTATAAAATATGACGAGTATCGCATTCAAATTGCTAAGCACTGCACGATGTCATAAATAATGTGACGTGACTATAACAAATATTCTGCATTCTATCAAGACTTAACAACAACTCGTTCTGTTGGTATGAAAAACACGATTTCTATTTTTCGTTGCGAATGGAAAGGAATTGATCTTGATTCAATCTGAAATTCAGAGTTTTAGTAGCTTAGCCAGCTATGTGACTCGCGTCGATTACGAGTTGGAACGTAACAGAGACGATAACCCTGCAATAACGATTTAATAAGCATTGCGACGACTGAGCAACAAATGGCGAATATTTGAAAAATCGATTCTGTTCATTTCCCGATTTCCTCTATTCGATGTCATATTATTCTCGTTGTTCGAATGTGTCAATAGATACACCTAATTGTTCATTTTCGGAAATCCGATCATAAGATTAAAGCTCGACGTTGAATAAACCGATTTTTAGTTCCAAAGGCTAAATGCCTAGGATACTACGGAGGTAATCGTATATGTACAAGTCCGTATAAAATTTCATACGGTATAAACCGTTTCGGAATGGTGCTGATGCGAAGGTACACAGTATCCACTGTAAGTTTTAATCTCCAAAACGCCAGAATAAGATCTTGCTGGAAGCGAACCTGGATCCGTGTGTCGTCTAGGACATCGGTGACCCTTTGGGCACTGACAAAGAGGCGATGCGTTCACCTCTTCCAGTTGCGAGCTTCGTCTTTTTCGTACGGTGAATAGCCGACAAGGTTCTTTATGTTGACAGCGAAGCCTCTGAAATCGAACATTTCGCTCGATAAGTTTCCTGATCGAGATTCTGATCACAAGCAAAAGGACTTACGCTCTGTGGAGAGCACGCGAAAGCGTAAATGAATCCTGGATTTCCTTCGGACGATCTGTGAGCTTGTCTTCGGACTAGATAGGGTACGCTCCCTGGACGACATCGACAGTACACTCGTTGAACTGTCGCGTTTGCCGGCCCCCCACCAGGTGCTAGAGTCCATGTGACATCTCTGTGAATGACAAATGAGAATACTTAAAGTAATAGGTGCTTATCTAGCAGGTACGTGTGAAAACGTTCGAGAATCGTAAAGGTACGTTTGATCGGCCCGCTATACTTGGCTAGACATCCGACTAACTTGAAGTAACGACAGATGGGAAGACGCTTCACTGGCTCGCAGAGCTTATACTGCCGTGTTTTATCGACTATCGTGTGTCCGTCATCTCCGTGCAAGCTACTAGGACAGGCACGACCATCCGGGCAACGACATTGCCTCTCGACCCATGGCGACCCGTATAAATCCACCTTGCTGCAAACCTCGTTCCGGTCCGAACATTTGGGTAACTCCTCTTCGCTGTCCTGAAAGTGTTTCCATAAAACATTCGCAAAGCACTTCTTGTATCGGTTAAGAAACATCTTGCGCTTTAATAATAATTAATAAATAGAAATGACTGCACTACAATGACCAATCAGGGGCACAAAAGAATCTTACGAAGACAAATTTTTTACGAAGTTTTTTTTCGTCGTATTGTTTTGATAGATAGCGACCATTGTTATGCTGTTTCGCGTACATTTGATCAAAGCTTCGATAGAGTTACTTGTGCCCAATTGTATGTGTATCTCGGTTGAAATATTCGCGTGTCGTCTGAACCAATCTTGTATCATGACAACGATTATAAATTGTAATTGAGCGAAAGAGCTCTGAAAGAATGGAGAGACGTGATGTCCTAGGGAGGTAAACAAGAATGGAAGGTGGGTTGGGCGGAGGGTGGAGAAGGGAAGGAAGAGAGAGAAGGGGACAGTTAGAGGAGGAGTAGGAGGAAACCCTGTAGCAACGCGTCAAAGAGTATGTACGTATACCCCCTCTTCGTTGAAGAATAGACATCTGGTCTAACTGCACTATTCAAACGGCGTCGGTCAATCCACTGAATGAGGCAATCACGTACGTCCTGTCGGACCGTCGTCGCTGGCAATCTACGTCGCGTTCGAGAATCAGAATCAAACTTCTCAAGCGCATTGTTCGCTGTAACTTACAGCTCTTTCCTCGACTCGTTAGAAATCGATATCATCCAAAATTTAGGATACTAGATCCTTTTTTAAATTGTCAATGACTAAACAGAAGAAACCTACACTATACGTGTCCTTTGGAACCGCCATTACCCTTGAAACTGTGGCGACACAACAGTCTTCCATTTGTAAGTGACTGTATTGTTCGAGAAGACCGGGATGAAGGATAAGAAGGGACAATTATTTATTTCTTTTTTTTCTCTTTTGGTATTATGATCATTTTCATTCGCGCATCTCTTTTCGTGCAAGCACTATCCGCATACAAGGTTATAATGTATGACTAGTGAAGTCAATCATCGATAAATAAAAGAAAAAAATGAAAAAAATGACGTCGTCTATCGTCGTCTTGAATAATATATCGGTCAGATAGAAATTACTTTGAAAATGATTCAACACTTTTCCCACTCTCCGTACCTGGGTGTACATAGGTTCCCTTCCGTTCTCCCACTTGTTCCCTTCTCTTTCTTCTCTACCCCCTCTTGACCTCTTCCTCTTAACTCTCATTCCCAGAAGGATCCGTTCGTATTAAAACCGACAGTGGCAGCAAACTAAAATGGGATAATAGGGGGACCGGAAAGGCTGCACGATCCATCCGGAAGTTCTCACGCGTCTCTCGCTTCTCGCACAACCACAGTAAAAATGACACCTGGCGCTCAGAGTATATGGCACACACGCTGTCGGATAATCTCGAGAACATTCCACTCGGTCAGACGACGTGCATTGGTCCAGTCGATTTTGTATAAATATTAAAAGCAGCGAATGATTGACCAAAGAAAAAGCGGCACGCGTATTCCGAAACGCAAAAACAGGGAACAACGTACGAGTGAGTAAACCAAGTAAACACCGAAAATTCTAAATGATCTTGACACATGTACCATCCTTAATTGCAGTGTAAACATTATTCTAATGTGCCACAATCGTAGACTCAGTAGACTCTCTGGAGTTAAGTATATGTTATATCAATTCAATGGAACGAAAAAATAGTTATCTATGTTAATTTCCCATGTTTTAGCAAGAAGTAATTTTAGAGGTCCGTGAGGAATTTCTTTCGAATCTCTCAAGTTCATGCATAGGCGGAACAATTTTAAAAAAATGTAGTAAAACATGTACCGAAAGAAGGAAGAAATGCATTTAACATTTTCATATTTTCATCACTGCGTATTGATTGCGTATAATTCGCATCAGATAATGACAAACTTACCCCAATTTGGTAGAGAACTCTTGGCGATTGATGAACCAGACGGTGTTTCTTCTTCTGATCAATTAAGTCGATTTCGATCGCTGCATCTTGCTGAAACTCCTGCAGCTCGGCAAGGTATTTTCCTTCGTCGAGAGATAAATATTCATTGAGAAATTCTTGACCAGTTTCGTCGAGTTCTACGCCAAGAAGACTACCTTCGGTTCCACGAGTAAATAGTTGACCGAACATTGCCAATAGTAGGCACATTAGATCGGCCATCGTCCGTGGCACGCACGTACGCGTGCACATGCAATCGTATGTACCTTTTTCTTGAAATACGGTAGGAACGATAAAAATTGACTACTTTCACGTTCGGTGATGCTTCCGATCACCGAATTAAAAAGGAGAACGCATTTGTATACATGCATACGAATGGCACGAATTACAAGTGATTTCGATCCGTGGAAAATATAAGTATCACGTATCGATACACAACATGTTCGACAACGAATCAAGTTACGACGCGCGTCACAGCGCGGGCGCGAGCGCGAGCGCGAGCGCGAGCGCGCGCCTACTTCCTATATCGCGGTCATCCTAACGACGTTACCCAAGATAGCTCGAATCTCGAGCAAAGACACAGAGATTGTTTGTTGATCGACGATTACGAACACGGAAATTATCATCTGTTTTCACAACCTCTTTCTTTTAAAACTGTCCTCAAGTTCGAAGAAACAACCTGTTGCTGATGGCAATTTCCTTTCGACACGGCTCTATCGTATTCTAGAGATGAACCGATCGAATCGATTCAGGTCACTTCGAAATCGTTACAAACGAATTCGAAGAAAATCTTGAAATGTACACAATTAGCCAAGTCTGAACGAGATTCCTAGGTTGCGTCTCGTGCTTAACATTAACCCGCATCCAGTGTACACTGTTTCATTAACGAAGGGGAACATATATTTGTCGTTGTCTCTTGTGACGACAATACCTTACTTTGAACTCTTTCGTATCCACGTTAACACATTCCGCACTGTTTTTCTTGTCTTTTGCACGTTTCTAGTGGCCTTGCGTTCTCCACGCTCTGTCTTCTATACTGTACTTTCCGTGCGTTCTATGTCCTACACCCTACGTCTCACGTCTGCAGTCCGAATCAGTGGTCCAAGATCAAGCGGCTCGCAACTTTCGTGTTACGCGAACCTGTACCATTCGTTGGACTGGACTTCTAACAGCTAGAGGTAAAGCATGAATGAGTACTCCCTTCTCTTCTTTCTCCGCGCTACTCCACTTCCACTCCACTCCACTCCACTCCACGCCACTCCACTCCACTCCACTCCACTCCACTCCACTCCACTCCACTCCACTCCACTCCACTCCACTTCACTCCACTCCACTCCACGCCACGCCACTCCACTTCACTCTACTCCACTCCACTCCGCGCCATACCACGCCACGCCACGCCACGCCATGCCATGCCATGCCATGCCATGCCATGCCATGCCACACCGCGCCATGCCATGCCACTCCACTCCATTGCACTTCACTCCACTCCACTTCATTCCACTCTACTCTACTCCACTTCATTCCGCTCTTCTCTACTCCCCTCCGCTCTACTCCACTCCACGCCATTCCACTTCACTGCCTCCCTTCTTTCCTTGTACCTGTCCCTTCTAGATGCAGCCTGAGACATTCTCGTTACTTGCTCTCCTCGCTCTGCCTTACTCGCTGTCCCCTCTCTTCCTCTCTTCACCATTTTCATTTTGCACCCTATCTCTTTTCACTTTGCTGTATTTCTTTTTCTCTTCTCCGTTTCCTTCTTCGTTTCTCTTTCCCTCCGTCCCCTTTTTTTTCGTAATCTTCTGTCTCTTCTACCCATGTTTGTTCTTTTCACTTTCTTCTTCCGCTTCGCTTATCTTCCTTTTTTTCTCTTCCCAAATGTCATTGCCTTGCATTTTTTCTTTACTTTTTCTTTCTGTAACCCAACTTTTCTTTTGTTCTTATCTATCGAGAACTATCTTATACGCAACTTATGCGTAGGTACTAGATCACTTTTCGTAACTACATGGTTTAATAATTCTAAAATATAGAAAAAAAATTGGTGGTGCGTAGAAATATTGTGGTGGACAGACAAGCGCATAATCGGTACATCCCACGTATGAAACGGAGGTACGCATGTCTCTAGCGCGTTACACGCGTGGGCGGCCGGTTCGCTCGCGCACAATTCTGCCGATCGACTCGCACGATCGCTTTTGTATTCGAAAGATATCGTTACTTTTCAAGTTATCCAACCTATGTAGATATTGAACGAAAGACGATGCAAGTTCTATTTTGATATGTGCTTACTTGCTCACATCTTTTATTTCAGTAATTCGCTACCGTACGAATTTCTTTTTCTTTCTGTACGTGCATAATATAATTTCATCTTATTGCGAAATTCAGCTCTGATCAGAGCTATTTTCTTCCTTCGCATAGAACAATGAACATTGGAACGCTTCAAGTTTCAATAAATTGCGAAAGGAAGCGCGTGTAGAATCTCAACGACACTTACGTTTCATCATCAAGAATGCATACTATTTGACGACTAAAAGCAAAGTTTTAGTGTGGAATACATATAATAGGCATGTATATATGTAAAAATTGTGCATCAGAATTTAATTAATTCTTGCTAGTTTTCGTCGCGATTAGAAAGAGTAAAAACAAATTTGGCTTTTTGCGAATTACCTTCGCCTTTATATAAATATTATTATTTTTATTTTAATAAAATCATTTTTATTCTTTTGATCGAAAAATCTACGGATTAGCAGAGAAGAAAAGTTTTTTTCCAATAATTGCATTACCTAAAGCGACTCAGACAGTGCTAATACACTTTATTACTGACGATTTACAGTCTACAAAGGCTTCAAAGATCATGTTTGAGGATCTCTGCTTCATTGATGGAAACCACGATCCATTCACTTCTACTGCCTCTCCTTTCCTCCCTTGCTTCTCCTTCTCCTTCTTCTCCTTCTCCTTCTCCTTCTTCTTCTCCTTCTTCTTCTTCTCCTCCTTCTCCTCCTTTCCTCGTTTTCTTCTCATTATCGTAAGCCTATGGCTACTTTTATATCTTTCTTGTATAAAAGTTTATATGGTAGTATAAAATTGAATCAAACCGAACTGAATTGAATGAAATGAAATTCAGAAGCTCATGTAACATAGAATTATTCAAAAGTCGTGCAGACCTCTGTTGTATTAAACTGATTCGAGCCGAGTCAAGCCGAAGCTGGACGAATTGTGCCGAGCCAAGCAACTTCTAACTCCTACCATTCAGAAACCTGCTACGTATATTTGTTTACTCCTCACCTGTCTCTTTGTGCTAGCTTTAACCTTCAACACACATATATTATTTTCGTTCTGCACGTTTTCTGCGCAACCATATTGTTTTTGTTACACTAATCATAAGTGAAGATATATGTACCTCATCAAAATCGTAGTCGAACATTGTCGATACTTAATGTTTATATTTTTATATGTATAATTTTACATTCCTGAGCGATAAAGATCTATATACATACTTTCGATATCGTAACTAAAAGTAATAACCTGTACAAATACGCGTTACCTAGTCAAGTTGTACGAAGTATCGCGATACAAGCGCTCATTGAAAGAATAGGAACGAAAGAAGAAGCCGATCATTTCGTTGATTATCTGATGATAGATGTAACCGTTACGGGAAATTGATCGAATGGAGAACCACTGAGTAGCATGAATGAACTGTCGACGTGTAGCAGAGTAAGGTAAGAGGCTCGACGACAGATTGCTTGGGAAGAGTAGAACGAGGTGGGGTGAAACGTTTGACAAAACACAAAGCGTTATGACTCGATATGACTCGTGGTGAAGGGAATTTAAGTCGAATAACTAGAATATCTAGAAATAGGAAAATGATTAAATACGAGATTGAACATTTTCAATTTAGAATATGGAATAGAATTTAACGGCAGAATTAGCGTGAATAGGAGGAATTTCTGTTAAATCATTAGGTGGTTAATATAACCGCGAGTAAATAAAAGAAATGAGGAAAATACAAAATACGCAAAACTTTTGCGTGCATGCGCCAATAACACAGACGAGGAAAGAAAGAGGCGAATAAACGCGGATGTCTCCACCTATCTGTGACTGGAAAGTTTTTTTATTCTGGTAAATAATGTCAACTAGTAACGCAATAACGAATGAACGAAAACTATACATAAATGAAAGTCAACTCGCGCATCAACAATTACATTAACGCATCAGATATCATCAGTGATATTTATTGGCTCTACCGTTTCGATTGTATATTGCTTTAAGAAACGCGGCGAACATATGTACATATAGAAAAGTACTGTCACGTGTGCATACACGGTAAAAGATAGACAAACCAAATTAGGTAATTCGAAAAGTAACAGCTACTTGTTCTATGGATGAATTTCAAAGTGTACCAACATCTTAACGTCTGTATAACTTTAAAAAATTCATTTTGTTCCAGGGAAGCTGTATGCCGTGTTTGGAAAGAGACACGGTCGTGTAATTGCTGCGGAAAGTGCACTCGGATTTGGTGGACAGTTTCGCGTGTTGGCTACGTTACCTGTACCAGAGAGTTTTCAGCTTGCCAGAGAATTGCGAACTCAAACATCCGGGCTAGCCAGTCCTCAACTGGTTTTCAGTCATTGGGAGGCAAGTTTTTCCATGTCAAGGGACACAACATGTATTCACTTCTACATTTTTCACTTTTCTTTTAATCACAAACAAACCGAATACATATTTAATCATCCGTTCGCTACCTTATAATTGCTTAGTAAGTCTATTTAAAAAAGACAAAAACTTTACGATGATTCACCTGATTTATATTCATACCCAATTTATTTCCTATATGTTTTGCAAATATCATTAACGTATCTATCATCATTTATTACATGGTAATTGTTTTTACTGTTTTTTCAAGATATATTTGAAATAATTAAACATATATGAATGTAGGTAATCGAGCAAGACCCCTATTGGACACCTTCCACGGACGAAGAGTACCTTCACTTTGGTGACAAAGCAAACAACGAGAACAGAGCTAAAAAGTATGTAGACTCGGTTCGTCGACGTAAAGGTTTACCCGTGGATTCTCAGCTCGTTACACACGGCGAAAAACAACGCACTCTCTCCCGAAACAAGTAATGTTTCAGTTTTGACCAAATGAACACGATGTTTATACCAATTATAACAGCTTCGATATCAAAATAATCAGAGTAATCGAGAAAAAATGCGATTATGAATAATTAATAGATGATATTTCTTGGTTATATTCTTATCTTAATTTACCCTCCAAAGTATACAGGTTGTTAGAAACAGAATATTTTCACAGAATTGGCTTAAAATATTCAAACAAATAGAAAGTATGTGTGTTTGATAATACTTAACCAGAATAATATGTCTTAGGGCGCGAACAAAGTAAAAACATTATTGTCTAAATAGTTAAAATATCTTTTGTTAATTTTGCTTGAAAAATTAAATTGATAAATTGTCTGTATACATGATTTTTTCGTTATTATAGTATCTACAACCTATTTCGTGAGAAAATTCTATTCTTTTGTTAGCACCCTGTATAATATCTGATAATATAATATGGGACATAAAATGTGTATACCGCAACGCCTGCCGGAGAAATCTACTTTAATAACTTTAAAACAAATAATTTTTTAGATTAAAACCAACTTAATGCTCAAATGAATAGATATGTAGATATCTATATTAGAATAAGGGTATCCAATAATTTTTCATTTTCAAGATATTGTTAAAATATTCAAATACGCAAATACATCTAACTTAAGCTTCAAACAAATCAGTTTGATCTCGTTTGCATTTGACTATACATATACACAAAGGTTACATTATCTTTAAAAAGTTTTTGTTAGCGGCAAAATCGTTTCTTACACGGTAAATGAAATTATTGAACGTACACATATTCTTATAGAAAAATTATTTCCACAAGTATTTTTGAAAGAAAAACATCTTCCAACAGATTTACTAAAAAATATATCTTTTGAAAAATGTAAATAAAGAAACAAAAATATCTTTTCGGTACTCATTAGATATTTAACTCTTCGAACGCTGAGATAAGAGGTCCCAAAAAAAGTTTGCTAAAATCTTTTAAACCTATTTATAATCATACTTGTCCACACAGATAGATGTTCAACATATAATATGCATCGATTGGTTAACCGCATACGTACATTGATATCGTAGCGCTGAAAATGTAAATGATCTCAAATCTTTCACTCAAAGTAAGTACTACAGTTAATAATCTTGTATAAAATATTCTCATTATAATTATGAAAAAGTCATTTATTTTGGGAATTAAGCTGTTGTTCCATGTCGAAACATCGTATATAAATCATGAACAATCATCTCGCAATGTGAACAAAGAAAAAACAAAACTTGTGTATACTTAGAAATTATGTTGATGCGCTGGACGCAACTATTTTTTAATAAAATATAATTTTATCCCAGTTTGACTAATGTTGTAAAACAAAAATCATTTTGTACAATTTGTAAAACAAATATTTAATTATAAATAGATTTAGACCACTGTGAATGTTATCTATCACTTATTCCATTTTATTTTTAGTCTGTATCACTTATAAGATTAATTTTACAGTATTCACCAAATAAGGAAATACATAATATATTCAAACTGACAGATAGGAAAAATTACTTTTTACCGCGAGTTTTGTACAAACTGTTTATTTCACATAAAAAACATTTATCTGTTTCATCTTATCTAGTCAATTTTCATCAAATCGAATTTTTGTTCCTTGAAAACCTTGTTTCATAATTTCTTGCTGTTTTTTCCTTGCTACCCACGAAGGATGCAAGTTTTTATTTTCAAAACTACTTGTAATCTCTACATTTCCTTGCATAGACTTATTCTCAATGCCTATAATCTTTTTGTTTTGTTTCAAATGTAGAGTATTTTTCTTGTAAGAAACACTTTTATTATCACTTTTTTGCTTCTTATAATTTCTCTGTTCTATATTCATTTGATTGCTGCGAAATTTTCTTCCTTCATGTTTAGATGCATTAAAAATACTGTTACTTCCCATAGGCATGTTATTTGATTTTCTTTCGTAAATGGATTTTGTCATATTTGAATTTAACATAATCTTGTCTGAATCTAAAAAGAAATCATCTATCATTCTTGGAGTTTCTACAGAAACTTCATGTGGCAATTGTTTATCACTATTTTCTATAAAATCACTATTTTTCTCTTCTATGTCAGTTTCTTGCAAAATATCTGTAAATCTTTTAACAGCAGCTTCTTCACTTATGACTTTAATATTAGATTTTGATTTTTGAGCACCATCTATATTACAACTTAATTTTTTCTTGTCTCCTTTCAATTGTTGCCTACTTAATTGAAATTCTTCTTGTTCATTGTATTTCTCATCTGTTTTAATATTTTGTTGTGTAATAACATTTTCTGACAGATCTATGAATGGGTTTTTATCAGTATCGTCGTCTTTTTCATTTTTCATAAATTCCATAGCTTTGGTATTATTTTCACTGGTTGATAATTCTTTTGGAATTCCTTCCGAAACTTTCTTCATACCTTTCTTTTTATTCTCTACATGTTTCTTTTTATTCCACACAATGTGTTTGTTATAATCTGGAAACTTCTCTCTAAATTCCATGATTTTTGTGTTTAAGGCTTTGTAACGAATAACTTTAGCCATAACCCTAATGTTATCATCAGAATGAGGATTTTGTATTATTTCCTGTAGGCTTTCTAAGGCAGTGATTCCAAATTTTGATATTTCGTCATCTTTAATTAGTTTCAGTGCTGAAACCTCTCTCAACAGTTTCTCTGATTTATTTCTGTTCTTTTCTAACTGTTTTTCATTACCTCTGTTGGTACGTAACTTTTTAGCTTCTCTAATCAATCTATTTATGATACAAATGCGAGCTTGACGAACAGATTGTCGTAATAAAATAATCTGTAGAAATGGGAAAAAGATGTTAGTAATAGCATTAAACAAATACCTCTGAGTATTGAAAATTCATGATGGTATGTTTAAAACCTAAAAGACTCACCTGATTATTTATATCTTTCTGAATGGTCATATCTGAATGTTCACGATAATAAGATCATTGACAGTGAGTAATAGGTAAAAGTCTTAAAACAAGAAAACACTCAATCGGAAGAACGAAACGAAAGGTAACTTGTCCACTTTACTACATATATAATTAGTGCTCATTTTTAGACAATATTGTCATTCCAACTGAAGCAGCACGTGTGCTTCGTAACATGCTCGTAGAATATGCAAAATAGCCTAATAATACATACTTTCCTTCCAGCATTAATGTAAATCGATTAGATATTAGTTAAAGGAAACATTAACGGAATGTTTGGTTTACTATGAGTTATTGAAAAAATTAGTGTTGAGTTTTTTAGATAGCAAAACGTATGTATGTACATAAACACGTGTGTTTGTGTGTGGTATATGTCGTGATATGTATATATACACATAGATATCTACATAGATACATGATATATCAGATATGAACAATATGGAATTGAACACTTGGCACACTAAGCGCCCTCAAGTGACCATGCGAGTAGATATCCTGACGTTTTGTTAGTTCGTTGAAACGTCAGTTGAAGTAGTGTATGCTCGTGCAGGGACCGTTAATGAAGTTTACAAGATTATAGAACATGACAGTGCACCTATAAAAATTAATGTGGTCAAGGTCGAAAAAAATATATTAAACGAATAATTGTGACATTTGAATAACTGGAAGGAGGAGAATCAGCCATTAGTGGGAGAGCCTATCGTTTTCTTTACCGTGAATGACATTGCAGCAACATACAGACTCGCCACGTATTAGGTACGTGTGTATACAATCATATCGTACGATACTTTCGCAATTGGTGATTTCTAGATATTTTATTGATATGGAGGTAAATTGTGCGCAACTTGAGTATTGGTTGCTTTTAAGGAAATTTTAAAAACAACAGATGCAACATTAAATTTCAAAGGAAAATTATTAAGTGACCTTGAATCATGGTCAAGCGACTGTTGGACCTTCTAACCCGATATGTCAGACAGTTGTGTCTGTAAATTAATTCGTTTCTTTGATTCGTGCTAGATAATTTACACAAACTTTTGGATTTCTGGATTTCTTATACGTCTCGCGATTACGAAAAAAAAGCAATGAACAAATTATGAACAATAACGAACAATTTATGCGTTAGCGTTAATCTGAAAGGTTAGTATTTTTCGACGCTACAACACGCAGTGTTTTCGTCCAACTTCGAACTTCTCCTTCAGTGTTTATTTTTACATTGACATTGTGCTCATATCCATATGTTACTTCTTCGTTGCATATATCATATTTTGTTCCTTCTATAAACATCAAATCTCACTGGTATGTTTATTATGATGTACCCTTTACTTTCTTACGCTATATTACGTTTATCCTTTGAAATCTCATAAATAAGCATCAAAACTGTTTTATTCTTGTGCAGCCCTTTGATTGTAAACTAGTTCACGTGAAATTTTAACGAAATTTTATCAAATTATAACTTTTTTCACACAGCCTCATTCGTAAATATTAAAAAAAATTCTAATTGATAAAATGCTCTTCTTGTTTTCTTTTTTTTCTTATACTCTTATAGTCTTATACTCTCGCATAAAATTTTCTTTTTATACAAATTACCTATTAAAGCAAAATGTTTCTTGATTTAATACATCTTATACAATAATTCCAGATTTTAATTTGGACAACTCTGATAATTAAGTTATTATTTCAATATTGCGTGATTAAAATTCAACTATTAAAAATGAGTTGTGTTCGATGCTGTTTAATTAGCGCTGGCCGTTTAGCATCTTCTACTCAAGTGACAAATCATGGTATGCAGAAAACATATTTATTTATGCAGCATTTCAAAATTATGTCAATTGGGAAAAAAATCATGTTTTAATGTAAAATATTTTGTTACATTAGTTCACAAAATTGCAAGAGTAGTCGTGAGTAGGTCATTGACAATTGGTAACACATTAGGAAAAGCACCCACAGAACCTACTCCACCTAGTAAAGATACTAGCAGTGGAGTGTCCTCCGTTGGTAGTGGAGGTAGTGGGGGAAAGAAAAACACGCTTACCTGTCCAAAGTGTGGAGATCCTTGTACACACGTAGAAACTTTTGTGTGTAAGTACAGAATACGTGTAAGTTTTACTACACTGCAAATACGTAAACCATACTAGAATTATTTGGAATAAAAAGGCATCTTTTTTATTAGCATCAACAAGGTTCGTCAAATGTGAGAAGTGCCATCATTTCTTCGTTGTTTTATCAGAGATAGATTCAAAGAGAAGCCTCAAAGAAGCTTTGAGACCAGATGACACCAAACAAGGATTTTATAGAAAACCACCACCTCCACCTAAGAAGGTAATAATAATTTTCTCCAAGTTTATAAACATATACGTTTTTATGATAAAGTACTAAACAAGATTAATACTGATGTTTTTAGATCTTTGAATACTTGAACAAACATGTCGTAGGACAAGAGTATGCCAAAAAGGTCTTGAGCGTTGCAGTTTATAATCATTACAAACGAATTTATAATAATTTACCAGCGCAAAACACAATGCAAGGATCTACTAGTGCAGCCGGTACACAAGATCTGAATCATCCTTTTACTCACAGAGGTCTTAAACCACGTAAATAACAGTTTTCCCATTTTACACGTATTCCTATATAAAGTTAAAAAATAACATGTGACTTGCAGTTTAACAATCAATTCGAGACTGTGCAGAGTTCCCTTTAACATGTGGAATACCTGTAGCTAGACATAAATGGTTCTTTAGAATAACAATTTTCAGTAGATCATAAAATTGATTTCTTATGCTAACTTTAACGAAATATGTTTTTTGTTTTCCATTATAGATTTGTTACACATTTCAACTATTGGAAATTCACTTGGTGTTGGATTTCAACAGTTTCCTACAGGAAACGAACAGAAATCTGCTGGTAATCAATCAGTCCCTGGATCCGATATTCTGGACAGTAAACAACATCAGCTAAAATTGGAGAAAAGTAACATTCTATTACTCGGTCCAACGGGCAGTGGGAAAACACTACTCGCACAGACGATAGCTCAATGTTTGGACGTACCTTTTGCTATCTGTGACTGCACAACCTTGACTCAAGCAGGCTACGTCGGCGAAGATATAGAAAGTGTTATCGCAAAACTCCTTCAAGATGCCAACTATGTAGTGGACAGAGCCCAAATGGGTATTGTATTCTTAGATGAAGTCGATAAAATCGGTGCCGTTCCTGGTATACATCAACTGCGAGACGTTGGGGGAGAAGGCGTCCAACAAGGGATGTTAAAAATGTTAGAAGGTACAGTCGTAAATGTACCAGAAAAAAATAGCTCAAGAAAGCTGCGCGGTGACACTTTACAAGTTGATACTACAAATATTTTATTTGTTGCTTCTGGCGCTTATAATGGACTGGACCGGTTGATCTCGCGACGTAAAACCGAAAAGTATCTTGGGTTTGGTGCAACACCCTCTACTGAGAGTCCAGGAAGAAGAGCCGCGAGTCTAGCCGATGTCGCGAACATGTCACCTTCCACCGAGAAGGATAATAAAGAAAAAGATTTCTTGTTACAACAAGTCGAAGCAAGAGACTTGATTGACTTCGGTATGATTCCCGAATTTGTGGGTAGATTTCCCGTTCTTGTACCTTTTCACACTCTCGACAAGGATATGTTGGTTAGAATACTCACTGAACCTCAAAATGCTATGGTGCCTCAATATCAAATGCTGTTTTCCATGGACAAGGTGTGAAATAGAATTTGTTGTATCGACGCTATTGCGTACTGTCTCTATGATATGTGCAATCCTTATTTTTTCTTTAACTCGTCTGTTCCTTTCCAGGTGGAATTAACATTTACCACAGAGGCCTTAAACGCGATAGCAACATTAGCGATGGAAAAGAAAACTGGTGCAAGAGGACTTCGCGCTATCATGGAATCATTACTTTTAGAACCTATGTTCGAAGTACCTGGTAGCGATGTAATGTCGGTACATGTGACTGAAGGTTGTGTACGAGGACTTGAGAAACCGCAATACATCAGGCGTGGCGAGAGTACCGAGGACGAATTACAAGCTCAACACATACATAATTAACAAATAAGTCATAAAGACGCACCGCACGTCTGATCAACTTTCTCGCAAGAGTACTCAAAACAATACCTTTTTAGTAATAACAATATTTTAAGAGCAAGACTTATTTACCATAAACAGTGTTCCTTTTGTTCTTCTTTCTTCTTTATTAAAGAAGGAAACAAATTATATTGACACAAAAAATATACACAAAATTGAACGACAATATTGAAATTACAGCTATTCATGTATATAAACATGTACATGCGTCAGCTAAGTTAAAGAGAGCAATGTACTGCAAAGATTCTTTAACGATACAAGGTAATATGTGAAAGAGTCATTTTTACATTTTAAAAACTTCCGCTTAAATGTTCGTGTATGTCGTAGTTCAAACATACTTGGATGACAACAGAAATATACAATTAATATTTCTGTTCTTCATGGAACAAAAACTAATATAAAAATTTTGGAAAACTGATCTGTAAAGAATTACAAGAAATGTTGAAATTATAACGGTCACTTGAGTAAGAATTTAGAAGTGGCGATTTTAAGAAAAAAATTAAATATCACAAAAAATATACTTCAATTTGAAAGTCTAAGGCAATATCGCCTTACTATATAAATTAAGGATTTTTGTAATATATTGTACATAAAGGTAGATTAGTGAAGACAATGAAATTAAAAATTTAGAAACAGAAACACTGGGAATAACATTAGAAAAAGTTCTTGTTAGGACAACCATAATTTATCCTAATGTATTGTAAAGAGAAAGATATATATGTTCATCTCGCATAAGTGTATGCGATAGGTATGAGAAAGGCTGTGTAATATATGATGCAAAGCGAAAGAAGGTACACATGCGAAACTACAAATAAGCCAAAAGTAATGCTAAATTATACGACATGTGTTCAAAGTCAGAATAACAATACATTCATCTTATTTCCATAAATCAGAAATAATACATTACGTATGTTGAATTTTTTTTCCGCCTCGCATGGTTCCTTAACTTTGTACCTACAGTGTTCCCAAGTTGTGTAATTGAAATATCATATTATGTAATACATACAAAGTAATAGATGCTGTATAGTTGTAAAAAAAATATTTAGAACAAATGCACTTATCCGAGAAATTAAAAGTAACAATGAATAAAGTTTATTTCAATCTAAAATAAAATATTCCAGTTTAAAAAATATTTTGAAATTATATATTATTATGAAAATATTATAATATTGTATATAGAGTATGTACACAGAGTAGATTACGTAACTGTAATCATTTCTATAACTCTGTAAATGAGGATATTAGTGAAAGAAATTTTACGAAATCTAACTAATGCCTGAAATATGTTATTTTTGAGAAAATTCTTATAATAGGAAAACAGTAAACAAAAAGCTATTATCTGTGATTTAGTTTAATAACAGATCACTGAATTTACTTGAACATTACCTACAACTTTTAATATGAACAAAATTTGACCTCCATTTAAAGAACTACAAGATGACCTTACAATTTCAATATTAATTTGAACTAATGTTTTTATGAAAACTATGAAAATAATTACGTGTCTCACCCTGTGTATGTATATACATATGTATACATGTATATAATTATTTCTGACATCGATTCGCATTTTATGTTAGTTAAATTACAAATGGATACTTGAACCAAAACTAGTAGAATGAAGCTACATTATTGATACAGTGTTCTGATAATAGAATTAGATCGACGGCGACGGTTTGTATAATATTACATTTTATGACTGTTATATGACCTCGATTATACACACACAATAAACTGCATGGGCTACGCATAAAAATATAACGAAACGAAGGATAGTATTGACAGTTTAACAAATTAAAATTAAAAAATATACGCACTATTTGCCCTATATTTCCTCATATAATTCTAACGCGACTGTTTTCATGTTGATTTTGATTTCGGTCTTAACACTGTTGATAATTCTGCTATGATCCATTTGATCATTTTGATTATTACAACATCAACAGTAAATTGTAAAACAAGAGCACCAAATCCTTTATATAACCCAAGAATACCTTCTGTAGATACGATTGTATCATAACAATCCTTTGCGCCGCTATATCCTGTTAGCAACGGTGTTACGCTATGTCCAGTATCCAAATTGTCGATAATCGTACGTGTACCCTGTAGGTGAAGTCTATGAATCACTGTCTCCCAAGGATAAAACAATACCTCTGCCATAAATGCAGAAATCAAGCCTGACTGTAGTTCTATATCTACCATGACTTGTTCGGATAGCAACTCTTTGCTATAAGCACCCTTAATACAATATATGAACATTGTTTAATATGTATATCATAAAAGGTTTTAAAAACAAATGGTTTATTTTGAACTCACTCTTAATTCTTGGTACTGTTTCTGTTTAATCTGCATAATACGACTAGTAGCTCCACGAACAACCACAGTGAAAAGATACTTAATCACTCCATAAGCAATGGTTGGTGGCAGAAGGGCATATATAGGAATTAACCTACCCTTGTTGCTCACTTCAACTAAACGAATTGCTCCGTCTCGGAAAACATCCAATATTCCAGGACTTTCAGATGCAATCTCAGATTGTACCGTTTCAACTAATGATGCTGAATAAAACGGCGTTATCAGGCCTATGGAAATACTGTCATACTTTCTATTAATATATAATAATTTAAATTTAAGATATACAAATCATATGCAGTGATATATTATTACCATTTAAGAAGAATATGCTGACCAAATGCTTTTAATGAACTGTTGTATGTTATTTCTCTGAAATTAAACACCTTGTTATCAATTATCCATATTTATCGAAATGAAATTATATGTTATTTAATAGTATATAGCTAATTAAGAATCTAATGGTGTTCAAAAAAATTCCCTTATACAATTGGACATTATCACAAAACTGATCTCTAATGCAAGCAGTTTAGTATCTTTTTAGTATTTCAAGTATTTGTGAAAAAAGTATGTCATACAACGAGCACCTTACTTTGGCCATGGTGAAATTTTAGAAATGAAATCTTCAATAGCTAACATCATTCCCTTCACCAATAATACTGAGCCAATTCCTTTCCACAGAGTATTTATCCCCTGAGTTTGGTGAAGACGTATAACTACGGGTACCAAAGTAATTGGTATTATATGGTACTTGTTCGATCCTGGATTTACTTGACATTGCCTTCTTAAAACAATGAATGGATGAACTAATAAAGTTTCAGTGATTAAGCTCGCCAAACCACAACCGGCACCTATGTATCTTTTTACAGTAAAATCTGCAAATCAAAAGTTATTGGAAATGACATTTGTATCATTCCTTCAATCGCTATATGTGTATCTCGTCTAACATCGAAACAAGATTTAGAATGTAGACTGGATGATTATTAAATCCATAGAACGGAAAGTAACTTTAAGCTTTCTAATTTTATTATCTTGAAATATACCTTCGATAGGAGGACTATCTTCAACTAAAGGATGTACAACGGGGACATCCAAAGGACGTATAACCTCTCGTCCTTGGTACATATATGGCAAATTACTACTACTCTCCCATGGCTTACTAGGTGTACCTCGATATACTCTTTCGTAATTTTCCAGTCCCGCCATTATTTAAATAAACTAATGTTTAAAGATCGTAGGTATGCATTTCAGATATTAAAAGTATTAGTTAAAAACTTGACACGTTCGCCTTTGCATGTGTGTTGCGTATCATATATCATGCACGATCAGCGACTGCGGCCAATTACGCATTTAAACCATAGATAAATAATAGTCCTTTATAGATAAACAAGTACACCGGTTTTACTGGAGCATTACACTTGAATGACTGCAATGACCACTAGTGGATCAAGGACAAAATCACACATTTTCACCACACGGATTGCTTACAGTTTTTGGGTGCGTTTTCATGCGATAGTAAATCCACTGAATATAGTATGTTCAAGGGCTCTGAGAAGAATAGGTTAGCGCCATTTTGTAAGAATACACCATGCGCGTTACAAACGGAGGATACAGAGAAAGTTTAGTACTATGTATCTCCGTTTGTAGCGTGCATGTTATATTCTTACAAGATGCCACAGATCAAACGCAAAGAAGACGGCTAAACTCTATAGTTATACAGATTAGTGATAAAAACGAATTTTACTGCTGTATCATGTAATCAGCATGTAATTAATTTATTAAAAGATTATACTGTTTTTATAAGAAAAAGAAGCAGATATATACCATATAACATAAATTTTCTATACATACAGTAAAACTTGTTCTAGTGAATATGTCTTTTCTGATCTAGTGTTCTCATATTTTATATATAATTAGGGTTTTTTGTTGCAATGGTGCCTAGGTAGCCACAGGCGACGAGATATGTTTAGCGTAAACAAATTGGTTTTCTGACAAGCTGAATTATTCTATGAAAATCAATTGTATGTGCAGTATATGACAGTTTCCTCTAATACGCATCAACAAAATGACGTCTCTAGATTTAAGACAACAAAAACTTGAGCAACAGGTACAAACTATTGTATAAATATAACTTCGTTTACATATATTAAATAATTAGTTACTTAGATGTTCATTTAGATTTTGATTATGTATTTTTAAATTATATATTATTTTAAATTAAATATCATTAAATTATATTATATTTTATGACTACAATTCTTGTTTTTCTCCCTTTTTTATGCATGTATAGTATGTAATTAATTATTAGTGACATGAAAAATGAATTAAAGTTAAAAATTCATTAAATTTATTGTAGAGACTTCTGAATCAATCTCTTTTCTACTGTAAAAAGATTAGTATAACATGTATTATTTAGAAAAATATAAAGTAGATGATTACATTTTTATATATTTTTCATGGAAAGACTTGATAAATTTTAAGATTTAACTCATTAATATTTTTAGTTAGTAGATTATTATTTCCTTAATTTTATATTGTGATCTTTAGTAAAATAATTTATAATTGGTTATAGAGGCAACTTATTGCTCAAAAAATGAAGCAGAAAAGACAGAGTGGTGCCAGTGGAATGGTACAAGCATCTAATATATTAAGTACTCAGCGTATAAGTCATTCCACAAAATGGATGAATCCAAATAAAGAAGAACTACTAGGTAATTTTTAAGTGTTAAAAAAGTCTGGATAAAGTGGGATATATATGTATATTTGAGAACTTAATTTGATTCTAGGGTATGATGGATCATTACAATTTAATCTATCTCAAACAAATCCTGATTTAAGTACAATCACAGAAAGTAAAGACATGGAAGCAAGAATAAGTGGTATATTTGATACTACATCAATTTCAATATTTGTTTATGTCAACTTGTGATTATAAAAAATGATAATAGTAGATTAATTTATGCACAGAAATGGGTACAGAAGGAGCTTTTTATCGTACAGTAGAAACTGCTGACTGTGCAGATGAAGAATCTTCACCTATAGACATACCTTCACCATCAGAATCACTACCATGTCCTTCACCTCTCAGAGTAGCACCATCTGACGGCGCTAATAGACTTATCAGTAGAGAAAATAATTCTTCTGTAAGAAAAAAATGTTATTCACTGTTAGCAACTCAGATACTAACATACATATTGTGTCCATACAGAGTCCAGAATTAGAAGGAAACGTGGAAGGAAATATTGAGCATTTTGTACTCCAACCAGCAAACAAAAAAATGCATTACAAATGCAGAATAACACGTGACAGAAAAGGTATGGATCGGGGTCTCTATCCAACGTATTTTCTACATTTAGAACGTGATTATGGAAAGAAAGTATGTATTCATAAAATGACATTTGAATTTTCTTTCCACGTTGAAAAAGTATAAAAAGTAAATGTTTATTTATTATAGATTTTTTTATTGGCTGGTCGTAAGAGAAAAAAAAGTGCAACAAGCAATTATTTAATTTCTACTGACCCAACTGATCTTTCAAGAACAGGAGAGTCTTACATTGGAAAATTAAGATCGAATCTCTTAGGAACACAATTCACTGTCTATGATAATGGATATTCACTAATGAAAGATGACAAGAAAGATGAACGTTTCAATCCTAGACAAGAATTGGCTGCCGTAATATACGATACTAACGTTTTAGGTTTTAAAGGTCCACGGAAAATGACCGTGATCATTCCAGGAATGACGACAGATCAGAAAAGAGTTGAAGTTTGCCCGAGAAATGAAACAGAAACGTTGCTTGGTACTATACAGTTATATTATATTAAATTATTTAGCGAAATCTTTGTTATAGTTACATTATAGATGTAATTAAATTGTTGTTTTTTTATTATATCTATAGAACGTTGGAAAACAAAAAATATGGATAATCTAATAGAATTACACAATAAGACTCCTGTGTGGAATGATGACACACAATCGTACGTGCTTAATTTCCATGGACGAGTAACACAAGCATCTGTAAAGAACTTTCAAGTTGTACATGATAGTGATGGTTTGTATTCGTCACATAAAGCTTAATACGTTAAGAATATGTAGCACAGAAACCAATTTTGCTAAACCGAATAATTTCACATTACAGTTGAATATGTCGTTATGCAATTCGGCCGTGTAGCAGAAGATGTTTTCACTATGGATTACAGATTTCCACTATGCACACTTCAAGCATTTGCTATTGCATTAAGCAGCTTCGACAGTAAGCTGGCGTGTGAGTAACAATACAATAAACCATCAGATATAACATTGTGTGTTCATGATTGATAAGCTATTTTATCAGAAAGATTTGCAACGGACAATCAATAGATTGCAATGTTTCTTTCATCTTTTCACAGAACATACGCAATATTAATTGTATTATTAAAACCTAATATAACAATAAGTGGTATAAATTATGTGTTCATATTTCTTACATACAGAGAACATTTTTAATGTATTCATTGTCTATGTACAATAGTTAATCTAATTCACGTGTTAATAGCTATAATTGTATCATTGTTAACACTAAGCCATATACTACACGTTGCTATTTCTATGTATGGTGCTTTATTGTTAATTAGTAGCGAAATTAATGCATCTATGCCTGATTGACGAATTACAATAATCAGTCATGTTTAGTGTTAACAGTTTATCTATCGTATTTATCTCTCCTTTTGTATTTCACAAGGTAGTTATAAATTGCATTGCTTTTAATAACGATAATATAAGCGATTTGTAATGTTTTAACCATGTTATCGCAAATAGTATCTTTTGAGGTAAATGTAATACGTTCAGCATCCGAAAATGATATATGTACTGCACTATTTACTGCCTTAATCGATCAAATTATCACTCCATGTTTTAAGAGTTCGTCAATTCTTTCCATAAGCTACATCTTGTGTTTGTTTGCATCTATTCAAGCACAAACATAGTAATTAAAAAATTAGGTAAAACTGTTATACAAATATTATACACTAATTATACAAACTCTAAAGCATGAATCAATCGCTGTTTTTAGATGTAAAGAACTTTTCCCATTGCATGATTATCACGATATTATTTTGTTACGCTCTTAGCGACACAGAAGAAAATAATTCTCCTTAAAATTCGTTATAATCATGATCTCATAATGTAACATTTCATGGGTTTGAAAACCAGAAATGTCATTCTAAATGCACATAAAACAGATGTACATGTAATTTCTTTATTGTATTCATTTCTCTTATGGATATGTTAGATCTAATGTGTGATGAAATGTATCATTCACTAAAGTAGTTCCAGAGATTACAGTTGTACTCGTATACAGTACAGAAGAAACTGTATTACAAAAAATAAGGCATAAAAAGTATTTTAACGTTGTGCCTTTTTATAACATTAAATGTTTATTCAGGTTTCTACTGTTTCAAAAAATTGTATATAAAACCGTAGAATTAAATATTTCAGAAATAGTCTATGGACATTATATCCGAATGTGTCATAGCTTATTAAAAAAGAACTATTTTATATTAATAAAAATGGTTCATCGACAAAATAAGAAATCAGTATACATATAATATATGTAATTAAATACAGTATTATTATTATTTAAAAAGCCAATTGGATTTTTATAATGATTGTAATATTTCATAATTGATATAATTTTTATTTTAATAATTTAAGTACCGAATAATATTTAATATACACTGGTATTTGTTTTAATTTGCGTGCGTGTGTTTATTAGGGAACTTTGTAATTAACTTATCACATTTGAAAATGTAAAATGAAGTGTTCGATTATTATCTGAAAATAAACGAAAATTGTAAATTTCAGTCAAGTATTAAGCATTTTAAATTAGAAATTACTAAAGGAAAAGATTATAGCAAAAAATGGTAAGGGCATTAAGATTTCGAATCAATAAGCAACAAAAAATATTTGACTACAAAATATTTATTTTGCTACTATTAAACTTTTATTAGCATTTATTTTATTAAAAAGATCACATAACATCTTTACACCAGTCCTGGACAGCGTGATCAACGAGTAATTCAATTTCACTAATTTAAACGTACAAAAATGTTCTACAATATTATAACTAATACAGTAAAGGCACTTAAGGTCTAACGGTTAGAAATAAAGATTATAAAACAACAATCGCAATAAAGTTTTATTATTTACAAAATGAATACATATTTTCGAATATTTTTTTGTTCTTTTATGAAGGAAATAGAAGAGATATTTAAGAAAACTATACTTATTTTTCTATTTTTGCAATTGGATATTTTATTATTACCATTTCACATTTGCAAATAGTTTTACATCATTAAAAAATATATTTGAATTTGTTGCTTTTCTACATTTTTAGTCATTAAAGATTTATGCAATTATTTTAATAAAAGAATATTATTGGTAATTAAAGAAACTGTTCATTACTATGAAAAATAGGTACTTTGTATTATACATCTGTTACAAGGTAATATTAAAATCATGCTCCTATCAATACTATAATTTAAAGAGAACACAACAATCGCAAAGATTCATCATAAGATATCTGGATATTAAAGTTTCAAGATAAATGAACAACTTTGCACTTAGATTCTTAAAACAGGCAATGTTCCCTTGAAACAGATCAATATATTACAAGTAATTCACTATTCTTCCTTACTGCTGTTACTCCAAGTAGAAAGTTATGTAAGATGAATATTAAATAAAATAGTGTATACATAATAATTGATATAAGTAATTCATCATATAGTTGATTTAAAACAGCATGGAAATAACATATAATATTTCTATGTATACAGAACACTTGTGAAGTGTCAACATTATGAATCATTATTGCTATAACAATAAAAAACCTTGCACAATGAATTACTCATAATTTGCTTGTTTTCACTTTTAGTAATTTTCAATACACCTTGAAATAATGTTTTAAACATATTATAAAACTTGTCTCATATTTCTTACAAAAAGATTTAATTTATTATATATTATATTTTCTTTTAATCGCCAATACACTCCTTACAAATACCCTATATGTTACAAAAAGTCAAATATATTATTTGATCACTAACTGAAATATTAATGCAACCTGAATTATAAATATGTATAACTTGATATGCTTTCTTTCAATATTTATATACTGTAATATGTTATACCTTTCGTTTCTAATTTGACAGAAGATATGAAAGTTTAGGACGGAAGTAGAAATATGT
Organism: Calliopsis andreniformis; assembly: GCF_051401765.1. Lineage (NCBI taxonomy): Eukaryota > Metazoa > Arthropoda > Insecta > Hymenoptera > Andrenidae > Calliopsis > Calliopsis andreniformis. Next base: position 28,729,540 of record NC_135064.1, read on the forward strand.
ATAAAGTATACAACAAGTTTATTCGTCTTGTTATTGCAAACTTCAATTTTTTAGACGGTTACAAGATGACACTTACAAAGGATATTTGTCAAGTGTCTTTCAATTTTAACAGAATTTTGCACTTTTCTATAAATGAATAAAATAAAAAGTATTTGTTTTGGCTGCAGAAACATTTCTTATGTTCAGTGTCAGCATATGAAATTTTTAAAAATATTAACCCATCTTGTATTATTTTTTCGAAAAAATTGAGTACCTTTCATATTTGAGTGTAGTTTTACCCCTTAAACTTGAGTTACCATAGCTAAAAAAATATGCATCACTTACTCTTATTTTCTGTACAAATCTGTAAAATTTCATTAATAATTGTAGATGATAACACTTTGTGAATGTCCCTTATAGATTAGATTTAAACACATTTATTTTTACTATCCTCTTAACGGAAATTTTCTTGTGATTTTGTTTGAAATCCAGTCTTTCATTTACTACTCCATTTACTATATAATTCATAATAAATTGCAACGCAACACTGTCTGTAGCAAAAACAACCTACAATACTAAAACGTTAAATATTTTATATACAAATATACATACCCATAAGGGCATTTTCCTGCTATTATACGTTATATTTTTAACATTACAAATTAATACTAATTCTTCTGAAGATATATAAACAATATTTGGTACTGAGAATTTCAAAATTAATGAACTAATCTAAAATCATACAAATATAATATATAAAAAGAAATATATATTTTTTAACAAAAATGAATGAAAATTTACGAAAATCAAATCTTTACCCTTATTCTTTTAATTATTATCTAAAATAGTTTACTTGTAAGATAATGTTTTTACATTTCTACTCTTTCATTTAAAAATATGCAATTTTAATGTTTCTGTAAATATTTTCTCGTGTAGGTAATAACTTGTTTACATAAAAGTTTATTCCTTACTTTTACCTTCGAGATATTTGTATTGCTTTAATAATTTTATTGTAAATTCATATTAATTTCTTTTGTTTCAAATATAAATTTCTTTTTGCAGTATCTGCACGTATGAAGTTATCTCTTACATACATTTTTCATATCAGTCTATTTTAGTGTTCAAGTCATTTCCTACATTATAAAATTTATGTGTGTAAATGTTAATTCTAAACATCCTATTTACACAAAATATTAGTGACCGTTACCTTTCCAAAATGGAGCGCACACATCGTATGTGAATTCCCCTATTGAAATACAATATTATTATATATTTAACAATATCTACATATTTAATGAAGACTGGTCTCGTATTATGAGCATACCAATTTATGTTCTTACAATGCTCGCAATATATTAATCTCTAAAACCAGAATATGAAGGGGATGCGTTTTGATCTAATTAAATGGAACATTCTCAAGTCACTCTGAAATTGTTGTTTTTTCTTTCAAGAAATTAGAAAATCCTTCACTACTTTGCCATAATAATTCAATGAAACTTTGGAAAATGAGAAAATACGACATTTAAAAATTCTTAATAGATAACTGATATATTTGTTGAAAATGCGCGATATGTTAGATTATTCAGTTCTCTATGTATACAATCAAAATTACTTTTAATTTCGCCATTCCTTTAACTTGAACAGCACGATCATAAGTTTCAGTCGACAGTTACCACGTGCATACGGACGACCGCGTGTTGACTATGAACGATAGATTGCAATAACGCCGCGTTGATGTCGGCCGTCGTATACAGTCACCGTACCAAACAGCATAAACAAATCAAAACAGATTAAGGGATTAAGAATTGCATCTTAATTAGACTTTTATCATTTGGAAGTTTAATAATACTGAACTTTTACTGAATTTCAAGGAATACTCTTGTTTGCTTCCAGCACATATGTTAAACACCTTTTCACATAAATTATTATATCGATACCGATTCAATCAAAGTTTCATATAAAAACAGACATACCTATTTTGATTGTTCAAAATACCTTTTCAATTTTTACATGTATCCTTTTTTTATCTCACCTTGACTATTTTTTACAATTGGCCTAACGAATCGAGGGGCTGGTATACGAGACGATGGTCTAGGGATAGCACTTATCAGATTAGAAGCTCTATTTCCAGTATTCCAATTCGTTGGTTGTCGCAGTCTTGTTTTATTTTCAATTTTTATCATTGGTTTATTAGGCATCTAAAATTGAAATATTATGTAACAAATTATACATATTGTGTAACTGTTATAACATGCTATACATTCATACAAAACAAGGTGGATTTACCTCGACTTTTTCCTCTGTATCCATATCGTTTTGCTGTTTTGATGGGTTTTCTGTAGAATGACCTTAAAAAACATGATAAAGTTATATCTGTCGTTAAAAAATACGAAAGATGAAAATACATTTATAGTATGTATATAATGTTTCATAAATAATTTTTTTTGACTTACCATCTGTGTTTATTGACTGACTAGATCTTGTTGGACTTAATATTGGTGAGCTTGTTTTAACAGCATCATCTATACTTTGTGGTGAAGAAGAATCTATTTCAAAAGCATCAGTGCCATTTTTTAGAATAGGGGAAGATAAATTTCTTTTTTTGTCAATCCAAGTGTTATCCAGAACTCGCTTGCTTAATTGTGGTGCTGCATCTTGTTTCAAGCCTAATAAGAATTATAATAAAATACATAGTGTGGTAATGAGAATGAAATAAAAAAATAAAGCCATAAGATGAAGTATTACTCACTTTCCTCTTGCATCCGCACTATCTGATGCAACTGTTCGATATTCATTGGCTGCACTGTATACGAATTATGACTACAATCCGAACATGTACTAAGCCTGTCATCTAGATCAGGTGCACTATGAGCACTCTGTGTACTTTCAATACTTTCCGTAGATCCTCCAGCACCCATTGTTTGTAATTCTCCTACACCTGTATTCAATTCTAAGAGACGTTGTTCAGAACCACTTTTCACCTTTCCTAGCGTATACAATTTGTTTGTTAAACTTTTCTCAACATCGCTTACAATATTGGGCTGTGAACCTTTCATATATCTAATACTAGATGCATTTGTACACTCTATTCCACTAACAGTTTTTAAAGGGTTAGATACAAGATTAGGATTAGACTTTTGAAGAAACTGTGGTAATTTTGAAAACATTCTTGGAATATGCTGTCTTCGTTTCTGTGACTTTGGAAGTGGCTTCACAAAAGTAGTGTCTACATGTTCGGTAGATTCCGCATTTTCTATATCAGTCTTCCCACCATGAGTACCACTCTTTTTTGTAAAAGTATAGTACTTCCTATCTGGTGAGTTTTGAACACATGCACTGACTTCGTTAACTATTTCGGCTTGAGATTTAAGCCTATTAATTGATGATTCTTTTTTATATGTATTATACTTATTTTCTACAGGAATATCGTTCCTAACAATTTCATTAACAATTTTCTCCTTAGCTTTATCACCATCATGAAGATATTCGCTTGCACGATCGAATGTACAATTGAGTTTATGATCTCCACTTCTGTGTATTTCTGCCAGTAACTCTCTTCTCAGAGACGTAGGAGCTTTTAAGTTCGAACTTATGGCTGCATTGTGCATTCGAAATTGATCAAAATGTTTGTTAATTGTGTCAAATGTGAAATTTAATGCATCTGCATTTTTAGGTGTTGACTGGTTGCAAAGAGGAATAGGCAACTTAAATGTAGAATCCAAAGCATTGCTATGTATAAACGAATCCTCCCCACTAATTTCAGGTTTCTTTTCAGACAAATCCTTTGGAATATTAAAAACTGTATTTTTTTCTACATCACAAGCTTCATTTTTATCTTTATAGATATCAGTTTTATCAGCAGAAGGTACATCCTTATTTACTATCTCAATTTCTGCTGCACAATATGTTGCATCCAGACCAAGTGAGTGTTTAGCACTCTGAGAAGTTGAAAGATATGTGGTATCTAAATTGTACGTTTCTTTTTTCTCACTATTCCGTGGATGTGGTAATTCTATACTTCCATCACTTTTATATACAAATGTGGAAGACAAAGTACTTGTGTCACATTTATCTTTAGCTAAACTTGATGTCTTAGGAATTTCTTCTGAATTATACGTTTCATTCAATTTCACTTTTTCATTTGCACAAGATTCATTTATATATGTCTTATTGATTAGATTTAGGCAATAACTTTTATTATTGTCTGTTTCCGTAATTGAAAAAGTCTCATCAATTTTTGAACTGTTTAAATCTTTATGTTGATTATCCTGTTCACTGCACAAGTGAGTTAAATTTGTATGTTCTTCTTCTTTATCACAATCTACATTATGTAAAGGTTCATCACTTGACAATGATGTAAAAGATGAATAAAAAATAGAAGGTTGTGAAACTTTCATCAATGACTCATTGATTCCAGATTCCCATAAATTAATAAACGAATCAATTCCTTTTGAATCTGACGCATTTAAGAAAATTTCCATACTTTCCCCGCCTGATACTGCTATGCTTCCATCATTAATGTTTGCCGTAGATGCTATTTTTAACATAGGAGGTACAGATTGGCCTTTGTTAAGTATAGGCATATCAGAATATTTACTTAACTGAAAATAAAAGTAACATTTATATGTATACGCAACATACACATGATATGTAGACAATGTATATAACAAAAATCAAAGTAAACGTACGTCTTCTTCTAAATTTGAACAATCTGAGTATTCTGTTTTCCATGTATCTGTTGCATTTGAAGGTACAGTTTCGAAAACAGATTCAAAGTTTGTTCTGCTAAGCCGTTTTTTGGGTCTTGTAAATGTTCTTGTGTCGATAGCTCTCCTATTACCTGAAAGAGATTATATTTAACATACGAATATAAAATTATATTAATGATAGTTGATATGTTTAATACCTGATATTATGGACTCTGGTTCACTTTTCAACCAGGTATATAAATTGTAAATACTAGGTTCTGTTTCACATCCTGTTGATGTATACAACCTAAGAAGATAAACAAACAATAAATATTTGTTTCGAAAATAAATTTTAAATGATATCTACTTGAATTTAAAAAGCAATAATCAAGTCAATGACTGTTTTTTATTTGTTTTTCTACCATGTAACATGGAGTCTGAATGCTATAAAACTATTGCACTAAAGTATGGAAAATGTTTTACATTACTTTTATCATTCAAAGATACAAATACTACCATAAAATTTCATTTGATTAATCTTTTGAAAGTAATTAAACTTTTGAAAAAATTTACAATCCAATCTCATTATTTTCATCACAAGCTTAATACGCAATAATAATAGGAGAAAGCATAATAGGATTAAAGAAGAAGCATAATTGTGAATGATAACAGACTACAAGATATTATATAAACCTTAAAAGGAAAGTAAGATTAATTATTAATATATTAAACGAAATGTGAAAGGTGTGGTTATCTTTTATCGCTAAACATTAAGACAATTAAAAATTGTCAAAGAATTATTTACCAGTTATCAGTGTCATTGAGATCACAAGAAGATACATCAATAATATCAACATCATCGATGAGCCTTGTATCCTTTATACACTGTTCTTGTAATACAATTTCCGTATTCACTTTCGTTTCTGACATGTTTCGTTCGGCTTAGGAAATTAGCCGAGTTTCAATGAACACATATTTTATCGTTAAAATGTCTTTTTCTGTGCCGACTGTATGACGTGGTTGATGTACAAAAATAGTGTCGCTTTTTGCCAAGTCATTTACAAAAATCCTGAGACCACGGTACCGTTTACGATTCAAAAGCAAAACCATACAGTACAATATCTAGTAGTAAAATCAGGTATATAGAGGTATATGTATATATATATGAGTATGTATGCAATGTATACATATCATATGTATTTGGTAACGTAACCGCGCATCGAGATTAAAATGGGAATTTTTTTGATAAATATTTTTAACTTGTTTTCAGATTCAAAGTTAAATAATTGCGTTGTAGAAGAGATAATCATAGAAGAGCATTGAAGGGATTGTTTTGTCACGTTTTGTTTAATGTTTTTTAACTTTCTTTTTGCGAAAGTTACTTCCTACTTCGCAATTTGATCTTCGTTTACTAGTTGCTTTTTTGTGTGTATAATTTTTGCGTATATTTATAACCAATAGAATTACTCTTGCAAATCTAGGAACATCGTAGGATAAATATATTTATTATATGGTAATATGTCGTTTTTGCAATAGTTTTGCCACAGCTAACTCGAATCGGCTGTGGTTTTGCACGGTTAAAAATATATATATATTAACTTTCCTTAGAAAATTAAGAGGAATAACAAGTTTTTCGTTCTTGCTGAACTTTTAGGGGTATAGGCATAGGGACAATGTAAAATTTCCAATTAAACATTTCATGGACAAAATACTTACTAAACTTAAATGAATATTGATTATTAAATTTTAAATATGTAATTTAAAAGAGAATTATTTAACTAATAAAAATACTTATTAAATTATCCATCTAGTTCATTATTATCATATCGTATATATGTATGTATGTACATAAAAACATGATTTAGTTTCTTACATATACTACACGCATGTAATATTAGTGGTTCTAGGTTCTAGGTATTACATGGAAGTGGATAGAAGTGTAATGATCATTGCAGTAAAACATAATGCGAAAGTATTATTCGTTGGCAGCTCATAATAGTGCTTGTAATGAATTCTTTTACAGATATCAAGATTGTCAATATGAGGTAAATGGTAATAAGTATATACATTTAATTTGGTAGTAAAGATACAGGTATAACCTACAAATTTTATGTGATTTTAAATTGTAGCACCCGTTTCGTAAATATCTTGGTTATTGCAACGACTTTGAAAAACAAATGCGAATGTGCATAAAGGAACAAGTATGTTCTGTTCATAAATTATAATTATATTAATTTCGAGTTTGCCTTTTTTTCTAATTAACAAATTCGTTGATTGTTGATATTTCTTTTTATAGCGGAATATTAGCAGAAACAGAAACTGGAATCATTCTAGAGAAAAAATAAATCGAATGCGTCGTGAAGTGAAAGAAAAAGAAATGAGTGATTGAATAACGTGTAATAGAAGTTTCTTTAAAATAATTCAATTTGAAATGTGTATTTAGTAGAAAATACATATTTGAATTTTCTTACTTGTGTTATATATCTTTGTATAATAAAGTTTTATTAATCAATAATGGATATTAATCCAGATAATAAGCCAATTTTAAAAAGAATAAAACCTGATAATATGGAAAATGACTTAGAGAATGAACACAATAGACTGCAAAGTATAAACAATGTACAGAAAGAAAAAGATACAAATAAGAATTTTGAACATCAAGGAAATTCAAAACTAATGGATAATGAAAATGAAGAAAAAATATCAGTATCCATTGAGGATGAAGATGATACATTATTTTCATTTCCACCGGATGATGATATTACAGATATGTTAGAAGGTGTGAAGTATCATGGACTATTTCCAACAATTACAGATCGATATTTTACACCTTACTATAAACTAAATGTAAAATGCCCTGCAGATGATATTTGCATTTTAATGCATAGCAATCGCATATGTATGCTAAGTCTAGCACCAAGTCATGTTGCTTTACAAAGTGACAAGCGAATAGTGAAAGTTGATTTTAAAGTTAGCGATAAACTAGATAGGATTTTAAATAAAGTTTCAGGTAAAAGTAAACATGGTGCACAACCTTTGCAAGCTAATTCTAATATTTGTATCATTACTTGCTCAAATGGAGAAACATATATTATAAAGTGTTGTATAATTGGGAAATTGGTGGAAGTGAACGAAACATTAGTGGAAAATCCAGAACTTTTATTGGAACCTCCACATAAAGGAGGTTACTTAGCTATAGTACTCCCAAATATAAAACTCTTAGACAAAATGAAAGAGTCTTTACTAACACAAGAACAATATGATTTAGAAATGTCAAAATATAGAAGTACTAGAAATCATTTGGAAACATTAGAAATGCACTCTACAGGCACTTCATTGGAGGGAGTATAATTCAAAAGCAGTAAATTTAGTCTTTGTTACAAATTGATTTAATACACATACAAACACACTTTTTTAGCTAAGTAATTTTTAATAAACATTAAATATGAACCTAAATACAGAACATATACATTTCCAAAGAAACAACAATTAGAAATAATTTGTTGTTTTGTACATTTGTTTTGGTTATAATTAATATTTTATAACCAATATTATTTTACTACTTCCTGTACAATTTAATGTAATCTTTGGTGTGAACGTCTCTGTTGATGGTGCAAAATAAAAGTTCATTTAGTTTTAATATTTCCTTTTTTGAATGCATGAATTATGTAATTCATTGTTCTGAAAAAATACTATACAAATTACAATTGTTAAATTAAAGTTATCCTATGGCACGTGTGTTTGTTCAGTAATTGAAACTAATTATCTCAATTCACTGGAACCAGCCAGTTATTACAGAGGATGCGTATACTTCTATACTTCGTATATTATATGCTTAAAAATGTGTTATGTAAGTAAGCAATGTTTTTGATCAATGGAAATAGATTCTTTTTTTAATTCTTGTCCAATATTTTCATCGTTTCTCTTGTATGCAGAATCTTTGATTAAATTTCCTAATACAATTCCTATGAATAGAATCATTCCCACTCTATGATTGGACATAAACTTTTTGGCACAGTCCATAGGATTATTAATGTTCAAACTATAGATCTAAAAATATATTTGTGTATTAGTCTTTTTCTAAATATAAAATTTTATACATATTTTATACAATATGTTTTGATATGGTATCACCTGATTAGCAAGATGAGCACTAATTAATCCTACTGCTACATAATATGGCCAAGTTTGTGCAGTTAATACACCTGATGTTATGAACCCTGTTATCATAGCTGTACCAAATCCTGTTAGATATATCTTTGTCCTATCTCCAAACTTTAAAGCTGTTGACTTTATGCCTACTACAATGTCATCCATTTTGTCCTGTAATTACAAAAATGAAAAAGGAATGGTTCAAGTGAAAAAAAAAAGTAATTTAATGTTACCTGATGCGCATATATAGTATCATATAAAATCGTCCAACAAATTCCAGCAGTGTAAAGAGGTAGACATATAGGCCAATTACATGATCCTTGCACTGCAGACCAACCCAAAAGTGCACCCCAATTAAAAGTCATTCCTAGCATCAACTGTGGCCAATATGTTACTCTTTTCATAACAGGATACATTATTACTAAAACTGTAATAAATACAAAAGTATAACAGATTAATAATATTTTTATATTTACTTTAATAGCATTTCTAAATTTTAATTTATGAGTATTGGACATGGATAACTTTTTACATCGCTGAATACAAATCTTTACATGTTACTATTGTTGAGGATAAAGATTATTAACGCGATTGTACAATAAAATTGAGAAATACTATTTTATACTAGTGTCAGTAAGTTAGTAATACCTATTGAACTTGCACCCAATATAATACTATAAAGATTTAGTTGCAATAATATAAGTAATCCCAAAGTTAACTGGCTTCCAAGGAAAACGAGCGATTGTAGTGGTGAAATTTCTCCCGTGACCAATGGTCTATCTTTTGTTCTGGCTACCTAACATTAAAAACTTCACATAATGCCTACTTCTGAAACAGTTTTCAAATCAATACTACCATTCCGTCAATATCTTGATCCCACATATCATTTATAATACATCCTGCTCCTCGCATAATGAATGCACCCACTCCAAAGAGGGCCAGAAGTTGAAAATCTGGCAATGTACCTGGTGGTGCTGCCATGGCTATACTCCATCCACATGGCCAAAACAATAACCAAGATCCTATGCGTATAATTTATTAGTTAGTTTATATTATTTTTCAATTGATTTAATATAGAATATAAAATATCTATCTTACCTATTGGTCTATCCATTCTTAACAATTTCAAATATGATTGTATCTTACGTGGAGAATTATTTATTATCTTGGCAGCTAATGTTACATTTTGTTTTGGTAAACACTTAACTGCTTCAGAAGGTGTTGTTCTATCAGTTGCAGATAAAATTTTCACAGATTTTGATACACTTTGACTCGGTGTACAATTGCGTTTACAACTGTGCTTGTTATGTATAGAGACTGATGTATGAATTGTGAGGCGAGTATGCAAATGGTTGAAAAGACAGTTTCTTTGACAAGAGTCCATATGAGATATTAGAAGTTTACCGGAGTTAATTAATCGTTGAAACCTCTGTGCTATTATCATTGTTTTGTGTTTCACCGGTAATAAATAATAATCGTGAATTTAATATAACCCTAATTTTATGTAATTTGATTTACTTCATTAATAAATTCAAGTTCCCATATGTAATTATACATTTAAGTCAAAAATTTTACTATGTATTGTAATTTTTAAGTCATCTTAATAATAAACTTAGCGGTATTTTCTTGCATTACGATACATATTTCGTGTTACAAGGTTAAGTATTCTTACTCTACGGCGTTACTGCTCGCATGCAATTGTTGCATAATACCTATTTGACATTGTATATACACATGCGCAATCGTTAATTTTATTTTCGTATATTGATAGTTCAAAAAGAAATGTTTTACAATGAATCTGTTAGAAAAATACAACGGTAGAGAGAACATTTTCACAGTGTTTCGAAGCTATGTGATATTTAGTATGTATGGGCAAGTGTATGTGTAATTGCAATAAAAAATGTTGGGATATAGGTGTAGTAGTAGATTTGTTTATTTTCAAAAACATGTATAATCTGCATATATACATGCGCGTGTGTACTATATATATATATATACATATATTTTGTTATGCATGCTACACGATATTTACTACATATACGTATATATTTAGGTATTGTTTGTATGTATATCGTTGTCATGGTATCAAATGATCGACTGGTTTTCTTAATTTAGAAATAGTCTGGCATCAATTTCATTACAGCCAATAATTTTTAAACTTTTTATATGTCTAAAGTCGTATTTGAAAAGCATGGAAGCTAACTGTGAGTGTCAGTATACAGTAACATTAACGGACGAAGTTGTTCAAAAACGGTTTTCTGAGACAAAGGATAATTTTAATTTTGTACCTAGTATACATGAAGTATATGAAGAAGAGTCTGATGAAGAATCTGTCTGTGATCAGGAAACCAGGGTTTCTAAAGATAGTAAACAAAACATAAATGCAACAGAAGATGTTGCAGCTGATGATTCTCTATATGGCAATGAATCATTTTGTTCTGATGAATCTTATGATGAATCAGAAGATACCAATATTAGATCTAAATCTTTTGACGATTCTCATTTTTCACATGAAATTACTAGTTGTAAATGTAACAAAGAAGGTAACACGGATGAAGGAGAAAGATTAAGAGATACAGTAGAAAATCATGAAAGTATAAATTCGGTTCGTTGTAAAAGTTCAACGTCAGAAGATAAATTTGGAGCACTCAAACAGATAAAAAGTAAGAGAAAGAACATGAGCTTTACAGATGAAGAAATAAGAAAAATTGAGTGGGAGAATCAGCTCCTTTTAAAGAAAATAATGGCTCAGCAGAAACCAAAAGATAAGTTACTTAGGAATAATATATCTCAACCACAAATAAGCAGCTCAGCAATAAATAGAAAAAAATTGCAGAAAAAAATTGAAAATGAAAATATAGTATGTATCCTATGCTACATTCTAATTCCAACAAGAAGTATGACATAGCATTTTTAATTACCTTATTATAGATTATTGTTGAAATGTTACTTATATTTACAGTTATTGCTTCAAAGGATACAGCAAACGAAATCGCGTGTTGTAAGTACTATGGTAAAATCTGGTTGCAGACAGACAATTCTTGAAAACCAATAATTAATAAACTATTAATAATAAACTATTTTCATACATTTTATAGTGATTAAAATTAATTTTTCTAAAAAATTTGTATTTGATAGATTTGTCATTTTTTGATTGAAAACAGATAGTATAAATTTTATATGATTGTTAAATATTTAATTCTATGTGCCATCAAATATGAAGTTACAAGTGAAAATAATATATATTTATATGTATCAATGAAAATGTGTTTCCATCGCCAAGCTGGTAGTCTTAATTACTGGTTTGCTAAGTTATTCTATTCGATAATAGCAAGAAATATTATAAAATATCGCTATTATGAAAATTGCAAATAAAATTTCTTAAAGCATTTTGTCCAACACTATTTTTAGAATGCAAAATATAAATAATTAAAACACACAGCCATTGCCAGTCTTGAAGTGTAGGTACACAGTTTATTTTATTTTGTATACATCACAACTTTGTAAAATGTTTTGAAAATTTACCGAAGAAATTTCTACAAGTCAAGACTATAAAAATCACAGTTTTCACTCGTTCCAAGTAACTTAATCTTCCCATTTTTACTTAACACCAACAAGACCAACGCTCTCTGAGTATTGTGATCACTTTCTTGTTACATATATGTAAAAAGTATGAACAAAAACAAAAGCAATGTAATCAAAAGGCAAATATCCACTAGCTGACAACTTTCTTTCACATTTATGATTACCTTTTCTCGATTGCTCTGTACTTGAATTCTTGCAGGGATTCAGTATATAAATTTAGGTACACAATGATGTTTATGGATTATTTATATTCAAAACTATACAAAAAGGACTATATGATGTTTGATCAGTAAAAGAAATTTCAATGTATCACATTAAATGGCCAATGATATAATATAAATTTCTTAATAATCAATAACATGAAAATCTAAGTAATAACGAAAATGAATTTTGTCCGAAATTATCCTGTGTTATTATGCGAGGTACCATTCAACAACATATCACAAATACATGGAACATGAATAATAACAAAACTCAGCCGGTAGCGTTTAAGCGTTATCGATCACAAGAGAGTCACTAATAAATACATTATTACTTTTCGTTTTAGAAAAGAAGATTGCTTAACCAAGTCTGTGGTATCACATGATACAATATCGGAAAGTTTGGGAACGAAATTAGTCTTCGTGCTTTTGTTTCCAACATTCTGTAGACGATGGTGTCCATATTGTACTAAGTGAACGAAACGGATCAAAACCCGGTCTTCCCTGTAATCATAATATTATTTATTAAAAAAAAACAAGTTTATGGAATAAAAAACACTTTCTATTTTACATGGTTTTTACGAATTTGCAATGAATCATTAATTGCTCACTTGTGTTTCTGACTCTGTTTGCAAAGAGGATACCTGTGAAGTTACAGGTGGTGCAGCTGCACCCCATGGCCCTGCAGCCCATACTCCACCTGTATTCACTCCCCAAACACCACTTCTTTCTTCTCCTACTGCTGCTCTAGTGTACAATGGTTCCCAATTTGTTTCAACCGTAGCCCAGTTGTCTATAATTTTATATTAAAAGTCATATTAAAACGTAATATAAATATTACTTATCAATTTTTAAGTGTTTACGGAGAGAGAGAGAAAGAGAGAGAGAGAGAGAGAGAGAGAGAGAGAGAGAGAGAGAGAGAGAGAGAGAGAGAGAGAGAGAGAGAGAGAGAGAGAGAGAGAGAGAGAGAGAGAGAGAGAGAGAGAGAGAGAGAGAGAGAGAGAAAGTCGTATTAGTTATGAATTTTTCACCCCTTAAAGTATCCGTTAATGTTGGAGGTTTTTCTGGGGATTTTGATGATTCTGCTTGAAATCCGCTAGTCCCATCTGGCAGCAGCTTGAACACGGGATTATTGTCTTCCCATAACTGACACCGTGTATCTTCTTCTGGACTCTCTAGTTCCATTAAAGGTTCATCTGTTTCTGGCAGATCATCGTATGGCACGAGTTCTCGTTCAAACTGAAAATGTGCGTTTATAAAGTGTATACGATTTCTATTTATACTGATAGAATTAAGCTGAAAGAAGTATAACAAAAGAATAGTAAATAATGGGACAATTATTTTTCACGTACCGGAGGTTCTGTAAATGCGTTAATGAAATAACTATTTGATTGTTGCGAACTGTTCTGTATTTTCAAGGGATTCTGATTAAAAGATTTCTCCTTTTCGATAGATGGAACACAGAGAGGTATAGGTTCCGAGATCCTTCTATATTCTTTCGAGCTTTGCACTAATTCTTGACTTGATTGTTTTGTATAATCTATATCTTTGGTGTCACAGTTAAAGACTAGCGACAAATTATGCGTAGTCGTTTGAGTCTTGTGTAGTTTATTAAAAGTTGAAAACGATGAGATACTCTCTTGATTCCGTGCTACAACATCGCTAAATTTAGCTCTATTTTCACCCCAACACGATGGCGGCGGCGTTGGCAAGGGAGTAGAAATTGCACCCAATGTACGTGTTTGGTCTTCCCTTTGATTAGTACCTCCGTTAAATGATGTCGCTGAAGAATAAAATAGTAGATTTAAATATTAATATCTTAACACTTGAAATAGTTGACAAAGCATACATACTTTTTATATGCGTTTTATCAATGCCTCTGCGCTTTTGACATCCTTTATCCTTCCTCGGAGGATTCTTATTTTGTCGAGGTAATTTAAAAGATGACTCGACGGTACGAGACGTGTGAATATGATGTTTCATGGTAGATCTTGTTGTACTCATTTTCCATCTGTTTGGATTATTTTGTCTCTCTTTATCATATTCGTCATCATCACAGTCACCTTCATAGTTATCTCTATAATCTACACACGGCATAGGAGCGATTGATTGAGGCTTAGCTTTTTTAATTGCTGGTTTCCTTTGTAATTTGTCTGACTTTGTACAAGCCTGATCAAAATTCTACAACACATAAATAAAAATAAGTAAATAGCGAAGTTACTTTTACCGGTAGTCAATATTTTACCTTGCACGGAGGTGGATCATCCTGAATAGAACTTTCAGTTGTCGTAGATGATGTCTCCTCCTCCGAAAGATGAATACTTCTTTGGCTACTGTTCGATTCAAATTTTTTAAATGATACATGATTATTGTTACTATTTCCAACAGTAATTTGTTTTCTTTTGCTATCCAATTTACTGTTTCGAGCATTGTTCAAGAGTCCCGTTGTATCAACTTGTACTTCATGATCAACCAATTTAGTTTCTTCCTTAGTACTTCCTATTTGATTAGATTTTCCTTTCCGATTCGTTATAGGGCTTGATTTCGTAACTGTATTCATAGTATATTTCTTCTCCTGAGTACCTTGAACATCTGAAAATGCATTTTCTGCAACGCAACTGTCCGTTTGTATCTCTTGCGTATTGTTCTGTTTTCTATTATTCTTTTTCTTAGTGCCGAGCGTGATATTGCTTACAACATTACTATTATCCAAAGCAGAGTCTTCGTAACGCTTAAGGGATAACAAATCTTTCGTTTCGGTGTCCAACTTGAATCTGCGTTCCTCCTCTGCGGACCAATCAGGAATCTTTATTCCTTTCTGTGCGTGTTCCCTTTCTTTATACTTTTTCACATTCATCAATGTCCAATCTGGATATGACATTTCTTCTTTTTTTGCTACTTTTTGTTTTTCTTCGTTCAACTTCTCTTTTAAGCAAGTCGATTCTTGCATCGAATGCATTGGCATATGAGATAACAATCTCAAATCAAAAGGTCCTTGAGCTGGACTTTCCCTTGAGAAGTTAACTAAAGCTCCCCGTAATATTCGATCCGCTTCAAGAAATGAAACGGCAAGGACGCATATCAATAATATTGACGATAGACTGACAGCCACCCATTGAACGGCATATTCCCACGATGGTCTCATGAGTGCAGCCGTGCAAGCTTCTAATGAATGGGAAGGAAGTGTCGCAAGTAAATTAAGTATCACCATACCATTTTCTATATCACTGTCGGAGCTTAAACTCGTCGATATTAGAAGCTTCCTTTCGATGCGCGACAAAGTAAAATCCGGCGAGAATGCTATCTCAATCTTCTTTGTCGCATTCGGATTTAACTTGAACGGTGCGCAGTTTAACACCTTAAAACCATAACCTTCACATTTTAAACCGTTTATATAAAAATTGTACACTTCTATGGGCAATTCTCCTGTGTTTCTGGCCATAAAGGACCGTTTTACCGTTAAGTTTGGGACTGGGTTTCTTTTAAATCGTTCCCCTGTTACCGAAAAGAAAATCAAAATACAATTCAACGCATTAAAACTACGGATATTTAAACATGTTTTCTTTTTGTTATTGTTATAACTTACTTGAACAATAGAATGAAAAGAGTAAAGAAACGTACATACGTTCGCAATCTTTAAGATGTTTATCCGCGAGTTCGAATAGTAAAGGTGTAGTGGAGCCTGGTTTCCGATTTCCAAATCTAAATTGTGCATTTGCTCCGTGGCCCATTACACGTAAAACTTCCAAAATAGTCATATTATTCCTATAGTGATAAATAAGAAAAATACAGATATTTGTTTTTATAATATAAAAATGATGAAAAATATAAATGAATATATAAAATTTACCTAATATACAAAAATGCGGATGATAAAGAGGGGGAAAAGGGAGTGTATGACACTCGTATCGTTTTCGATTCTAAAGGCTTTAAATATAAAGGAATGGACTGTGACGCTACCGTAACGTCCCATTCTTTTTCGAACCATTCCCGATCTTCTGTAGCTTCTTCTAATTTAAATTCTTCTGCAACTGATGATCCACACTCTACGCATGCGAATTTAAACCTGTGGATACATATGTACATTAATGTAAATACGTATAATTCATATTAATAATTATTACAGGCTTAAGTATTAGAGTGCACACTTGGTTGGCAACGAATGGTACAGCCTTGCTCCTTGTGGATAATTCCAATCCATCACTAGTTGCATTATTAAAGGATTACTGCTTGGATTGTAAACCTTGATTGACCTGTAAGACGTATTTCCCACTTGTGTTAAAGGAAACACTAGAACAACTTTATTTTTGTTGTTATCAAAACCACTCAACAGGCTGGGCCAATATGGCTTTATGCTTAAATAAAATTTATGCCCTCGCACTTCAGTAGTATCTAAACGCATTGTAATGTTCTCCCAAGAACGACCTCCTGTTGAATTAAGGAAACGCGTGTATCTCGTGTTTAACAGATTTAAATCAGAGTCTCTCGTATTCGAAGGAAGGGCCAACGTATTCAACCACTGTCTACCGGCTGCAATATAATTAAACACTACTTATACATACTCTATTAAGCTTTTATACACTGATCAGTCACTTAAAATATGTAATCACTTAGATTTATACTTCACACTTCTACATATATTCACAATTACAACAATGTAATGCTTACCATTACTCTCCAATGACAAACCCAAATAACACTGATGTTTACAAGTTACAGATGGTTCGATTCTTACTGACCCAATGTAATTTTCGCCTTTTGTTATAATAGGCATCGATGCCATTTCCAGAGGAATGTATTTTATTCGATTATCTTTAGTAATGGGCGCGATACGAGTCACCTGCATGGGTCTTATAAACGTCGAATACACTTTCACTTGTTGTACGCAAATTGAACCCTGTAAAGAAATTACTGTATAAGATAAACTTGATAAAATATGTACTGATATTTTTTGTACGAGTACTCACAGGGAAGCAATCTGTGAAAATAAGTTTCTTCAGAGAAATTTTTCCATGTGAAACTCGCATATAAACTGGTAAAATAAATCTTTCATACGTCGTTCTAACGAATACGTCACCTACGATGGTGTCTTCTTCGACCATTGGAGTTTTTACTTTAATTTTAAATATGGCTAAATAACCAGGCTTTATATATTGCTAAAATGAAATAAATATTAATATTTTCATATATGGTTAAGTGTTGAATTACTGTTAATATTTTTAATAATAACATTCATACATTTCCAGTATGGCTGCATACAGTTATGTTCCGAAGTTCTTTGTCTAAAAAGTCTGCTGGACCTCTTTGACAACCCATGAGTTCCAATACTGCACCGGGCATATTAACACCCCATCCGTGTAAGTCAATATTAATTGGATTCTGATTTTCTAAAGCAAAAATAGCTTCATTTTCGGTTCCACTTCCAACAGTGCCAAAGTTCATCGTGCCTTCATCACTTTTTCTTCCTTCGGGAACAATTTTTCTAACTTTTCCATCGTAGCTTAATAGTGGAACTTCAGTCACGGAAACGTTCGAATGAATTAAAATCGACGATTCCATTTTCACGTTATCAGTTTTTCTATCTTTGGCAAGTTGTAAAGAAAATATATTGACCTTTTGTTCCGGTTTTATTACTCGTGGAACAAAATTTTTTATCTGAAAAGTTTAATATCGATTATTGGGCCTAATCATTTTGTATAGCATTCAGATCAGTCGTGCTTAGCAAATTCAGTTGTGAACAATGTTATGGCCAGTCGAGTCTTTAATACCCGCCTAATGCTGTTCAAGTTTCACGGCCTTGAAAATAACCATGAGCATTTTAACAGGTACTCTCGACAAGCATATTTCAACACGTCTGATCTAGATGACTAGAATACATCTAGATTACACCAGCTTAAAATCTGCTTACAGCGAAAAGTGACTTCACATGGGTCGACATGGTAACGTTCGTGATGGCTAGTGGTAATTTAAATCTATTAACAACGCTAAAATTCCGTGCTTGATTAGATTGGAGAGAACAATAATGTGTAATTGATGCGTTTACTTCTAGCCCACCCTGTAATACTTGTGCTATCCACGGAATTATTAATTTTTGACTAGAACCACCAGGACCGATTGCCTTAATCACCAACTTTCCTTTAAAATGTCGTAACTCTAAACCAGTCTTCCCTGAATTGTAAATATAGATATATGATTACATAATGAACAAGTAAAATTTGTGTAATTTAAAATGAAATTACATACAATCATAAATTAATGCTCCAATAGCAATTGGTATATCTGTATCTCCTGGAATTATCGCTTGTTCGAAATGAAGCTTCAATGCTTTAGAAACAGGTGTGTTAATTATATTCTGTAAGAGTCAATTTTTATTTCATAAAGGATTTTTTTACTTCCCAATTATTGTAGCGGATGGTGATTAATGTTAACAACTTACCATAATTTTAACTGGCTTTTTTGCCGAGTTTTTTAAAGCAATGGGATATTGAATAGGAGGTTGTAACGAACCACCCATACCTAAATTAATTACTCCTGAACTGCCACCCCAATGAAGACCAGCCCCACTTTTCACTTCTACTTCAACCGTTACAATAAGCACTTCTGAAGTGTTATTTACTTTAAGTCTGTAATTCAGACAAGTATATATAAATGTCCATCTACAAGATAATATTGTAAATAAAAAATACAAAGCTACAAACCGTATATATGTTGTATGATTTTTTTCAGTGTAAGCATTAAAATGTAATCTTATGATAGGCTTTGTTTGATACGGTGGGATTTCCCACAATTCACGTGAACCTTCTGCTTCTCCTGATGGCAATTCCAGTTGAAATTCTCCACCACTACCATATACTTCTAAAACCTGTGAAAGCATAACAAAATATATAACAAAATAAATCCATTTAATGAGAACCTAATGAATTCGTGTGAAAATGATATAGTAGCATAAACTATTTACTTGTAAAGTTTTTGCATGTGGATTGTGCATGTATATAAGTGGAGTAAATGTTGCATTCAAAGGTAATTTAACTCCCACTACAGGTCTGAGTCGATATGGACTACTGATACTTACTCCTTTTACCTACAAGTTAGAATCGTACTTTTAATAAGGATAATTGTATTCAGAGTTCACAATTGTAAATAAAATAAATTTTTTACTTGGTATTTGACAGTTCCATCTGTAGTATGTATAAGAAGATGCGTATCAATGTCACCTTCTTCTCGACCAAGAAAAACAACATCAAATGTTGTGTTACCCAATGGTGGAACTACCTATACAAATTGAATCATCATAAAATAAATTTAAATTTCATATATTGTACAAACAATCAGACTTTTACTTAAGCATTATTTAAATAATACTGTTTATATATTTTCATATATTAAATATATATTAAATGGAAAAAATTTACTTTGTTGTTTGATAAATACATTATTTATAAATAAATTTATTATTGTCTTAGATTGCTTACATTACAGTGAGAATTATTTGTTCAACATACTACAAACAATATAATTTTAGATCAGAAAACTTACTTTGTTTCGGAAGAATGATGAATGGAAATGACGCGTATTTCCAGAAATTGATAAAAGATGGATTGTTTTGTTGTGATCTTTATTAAATAAGATCACAGTTTCTTGGTGGGGTATACCAAGTTGTCTAAGAAGAAAAATATCCATATTTTACATTGATACATTTACAATAATATTACATTGATAGCTATAATTTAATTACCTTTCTTTGAAATCCAAAACATGGGGTTCAAAATAAACATAAGATAACAAATCTTGTGTTTTATCCTCATCTGATGTGGTATCCCTTAGAAAAGAATTTCAAAACTTTAATATATTTAGCAAGTGCAGCAAGTGAAATACATTTTTAACAATTATTTATAGTTGGTATAATAATATTTAAACATAAATCTTAAAGGTAAATAGATTATTAGTCTGTAATTATAATATTGTATATAAATGTATTGAAAGTAAAGGAAGAAGGTAATCTGCAAAATCTTTATTTTCACTTGTCATTACTTTACTTACTCAGCCCCATGTACAGTATTAGTAAAATCCTAAAACATAAAATAAATTCGTTATAATATAAAATGTTAAAGAAAGAATTTGATCCTTTTAAATGATATATTTTATTTGAAAGTAAACTTACAACTAACCTTATGCATAGAGATTGGTATATTATCCAAAAGATATTGAACGTCGTTATCATCTTGCACAAAGACTGCAACAAAATTTAACATTACTTTGAAAAATTGAAAATGTAAATTGCGATGGATAAAGAAATGTCTAATACACATGTATAATAAATAGGAAATGATAATTACTCAAAAATTCATATTAAGATTAGTTATATTATTAGTATTTTAATGAACACATGATACTTTGTTTTGTGTAATACACATTTTTTATGTATTTATAACACGAAATTCTGACTAATAATTCTTTTGAGAAAATTTCATGGAGTAATAGTCCATTAAAGTATTAAGTTTACACTTGTATAATAATTATAGATTCCTATTATTGTAAAGCACTTAATGCTAACAAGAGATACAAGATGTAAAATTGCATAAGAAAAATTTTTAATGAAACTTGCTTTCACAAGTAAATAAAAATATTTTTTTAATATCACAAGAAGCAAAAATATTATTGCCTCATGTAATAAGATTCTCTATTTTTGTTTTCTTAAGACAGTGGGTATAGATATTTGTAAATCTTGCTCAGAAATAAACATTTGCCAATATTTGAGAGGAATACTAAAATATAGAAAATAAACGAAATGATGTACGTTAATGTTGATTAATTGTCTATTAAATACCAATATACAATTGAAGGCGCGTATCATGTCAGTGATAAACCATGAATGTTAAAACAGCATAAATATACACTTACCATTATTGTGTCCATGTAAGGACGGTCGAATTTGTGACGTCAGTTGAAAAAACGTTAACAAGACGAGGCAATAAAGTACTTTCAACTCAGTCATAATAATAGGTTTTACTGTGCTGTTTCCTGTTTTGTCTTTAGCAGAAATGAAAATCCGCTTTCGGCCATACTTTTGCTACTATCGAATTCTGGAGTATCGATTCTGCTTCTGTCCAATTTTGAAAGCCCTCTTTACTCTTTACGATTGAATTTTGAGTGTGTCCAATCTGACGAGGACAGATTATATATTAGTCCTCGCGTCTTTTATTATTGCACCAAGTATAACATTGAAATCGAAACCTATTCATTAAGTCAATAAACTTTCGATACATTTTTCCTTTCGTAAGAAGCTCATTTTCTGGATAATTAAACACATCACATCTTTATTTACTTGCTTCTTACAATTTTTTCGTAGAGTATAAATTGAAATGAGTGTACCTATTAATTAATTTAACAGACAAATATACATATACCTATTGGAACTTTGTTGCATATGATACACATTCGTCTGCATACATATCTATGCACGTATGTATCTTGTATGTGCAAGCAAATAATAGTTACCGAAATGGTGTGAATAACGAACGTATAATTTACTGATGAAATCTATTGTATTCTATCAAATCTTCGATATAACGCGATCATGAATGATCACAAATTGAAATTGCATTTAAGAAAAAGTTTGTAAGATATATGTGTAAGATTAAATATATGTATGCTTGTAGTAAACTACACATTTCTAAACCTTTCTATGCATGCATGTGTGTATGTACATCACTCTCTATGCAAATACAACGCTAATTTAACGAATTGTTTAGAAATATTTAGAAGTAAAAACGTGCAAAGCCAATCTCAGAAATTTTCACTTAGATGTATGCACTTAATTGTAGATTGTAGCTAAGCGTCTAAAATCGATTTTGGTCAAATGTTGACAGTAGTCGAAAGAAATTGTATGTATATCGCCATCTTGACAATTCTATTACATGTGGTAGGTCTAACCTAAAAAGTAGAGTATGAGCAAGTCAGAGCAAGTATGATATGTAGTATCTCAATGGAAGCGAGCATTTTACATTTCAAAATATTACATATCGGATAAGGCTTACTTATCATTCAATTAAGACGTACTTATTATTTGTGAACATCATTTAAGAACAGTATATCGAAATACATGTAATAAAGTGAATATACAACATGCGGAATACAAATCAGAGTATGTAATATTATCTAAGGATGGTATTTTCAATAAATTTTGAGTACAGAAAACAATCATTTATAATATGTTAATTAATTTTTCTTATCTCTGAATAGAAATGAGAAGTGATCGAAAGAAACTTTCTTGGATCTACCGAAAGAAAGTTAAATTACAAAAGTCTGCAAAACCTGTAGAGAATGAAGATGACACGGGAGAAGGAAATAAAAAGCCGAGAATTATTGTGCGTAATTTGCCATTCAAGGTTAGTATTTCTGATAATGGTAACATATAAAACTTAAATCCACTCATTTGCAGTTCTGCATTTATAGTTGTCAATTTATGTTATTAGGCAAGTAAAGATGATGTGAGAAAGTTGTATGAACCGTTTGGTCAAATAGAAGAAATAAATTTTCCAAAACATGCAGATAATACTCCTATTGGATGTTGTTTTATTCAATTTAGACAATTGGAAGATGCATCAAAAGCAATCTTTAACACAAATAAAAAAGAATTTATGGGTAATAATTAATTTTATCTGTATACATGAGAAATATTTTTATATTAAAAGAATGTTATGATTGAATGTTTAAATATATTAAAAATCTCTGTTTAGGGAGAATATTAAGCAGCGGTTGGGCTGTTTCAAAATCTAAATATTGTGAAAAATTAAAGATGGAATCTGTGCTTGATGCAACTGATACAAAAGATCAAGATGTAAATGAAAGTATAGAGGTGCATAAAGACGAAACTAAAAGGGAAGAAGACTCCTTTAAGAAACAGAAATTAATAACAGTGAAACAGGAAAGGAGGAAATTATTAAAGGAGAAACAGCGACAGAAAAGAGCAAGAATTGTGTTAAGAAACTTATCATTTCAGGTAAGCCACAGTTGAAAATTCAATATATATGTTTTAGTTCTTAAAGATTGGTTATTTTTTAGGTGACAGAAGAGAATTTAAGAGAACATTTTTCTCAATACGGTACAATACAAGAAATAATTATTTTGAAGAAAGAGGATGGTCGAAGTGCTGGGTGTGCCTTTCTACAATTTGAACATGTACAAAGTGCTGCAAGAGCTATACATTATGCAAATCTACAGCTGCTTCTTGATAGGCCTGTTATAGTGGATTGGGCTGTACCTAAACATAAATTTTCTAAGAACAATTCTGAGAATGTAAACAATGAAGAGGTGGAAGTAAAAGTAGAGAAGGAAATTGATACAGAGTCAAACTCTAATGAAGAATTAAGTAGGTGAGTAAGTAGTTGAATTATTTTCAACATTCATATTACACTGTACCCAAATTTTTACATTTAATAACAAGATACCATTTCTGCATTATAGAGAAAATAAGGAGCATGTAAATGTTGTTACAGAAATTAATGAATCTGATGATGAAAATTTAATAAATGAAACAGAAATAAAAGTAGAAAGTGAAGTTTCGAGTACAAGTGCCGAAGGAAAAGATATGGTTGGAGAAATAGAAGAACAAGAAGTTGAAAAAACCAAGCGTTTGCGGTACGAGTCTCATGATGTTTCTGAAGGAAAAACTTTATTTCTAAAGAATGTACCATTTTCTGTAAAAAATGAACAATTGAAGAAATATATGGAGCAATTTGGACCTATCTATTATGCTCTTGTGTGCATAGATCCAATTACTGAGTATTC
The DNA here is from genome assembly GCF_051401765.1 of Calliopsis andreniformis. Classification (NCBI taxonomy): domain Eukaryota; kingdom Metazoa; phylum Arthropoda; class Insecta; order Hymenoptera; family Andrenidae; genus Calliopsis; species Calliopsis andreniformis. The sequence goes on from NC_135064.1 coordinate 28,753,934, forward strand.
AAAGGGTACAGCATTTGTTAAATTTAAGGTAAATATTCGCAATGAGTAATTTACTAGACTTTAATATTACATGAAGCATTTTTATTAATTTTATTATAGAATATCGAAGATGCAAATAAGTGTCTAGAAGCGGGAAACGAATTGGAAATAGATGATCAAAGACTTGAAGTGCAAAGAGCGCTAGACAGAAATGAGATTGAAAATAAAGAAAATTCGAAACAACAGAAATATAAAGATTCCAGAAATTTATATCTTGTGAGAGAAGGAGGTAATGCAGAAAACATTTTTTACTTATAAAGAATTTATAAACAATCATTACAATCATATACAAGAACTATAATTTATTACTCAAAATTAATTGCTTATGCGCAACGGCTTGAACTTTGATTTTAGTCATATTGGCTGGAAGTCCAGCTGCTGTTGGAGTATCGGCAACAGATATGGCAAAACGATTACAACTAGAACAATGGAAATCTCAGATTTTGCGTAATCTAAATATGTTTGTATCAAGAGTAAGACTGGTTGTTCACAATTTACCACCTACATTAGACGATGTGAAGCTCAGGAAAATTTTCGAACGTCATAGTCCTCCCAAAGCGGTCGTTAGAGAGGTACTATCAAATATAAATAAAATACATATGTATGCGCACGCATGAATAATATATAAAATCAACTTTATATAGGCACGAGTCATGCGAGATCTCAGAAATGTTAATTTGAAAGGAGTTGAAAAATCAAAAGAATATGGATTCGTTTCATTTACGACACACGAAGACGCGCTTCAAACTTTGAGAAATGTAAATAATAATCCGAATATATTCACTCCGTACAGGGTACGTATACAGTGTTTAAATTATAAAACTAAAGGTCGGCATAAATTTAGCAAACCCTTACTGCATATATTTCAACTTCTTTTTTATTCGTGTAGAGACCGATAGTATCTTTCTCAATAGAAAATCGAGTTATGGTTAATGCTAAGCAAAGAAGAATTCAAAAGAGTCGCGAGAATAATCCTTTATGGTCGGGAAATAAAGCAAAAAGAAAAGGAGAAGATATAAGTGAAGAAACATCAGGAAAAAAATTGAAAATGGATGACGTAGATGAAAAGCCTTTTACTGGAATGGTTGCAACACCTGGTGAAAATAAATTGCGATCGAAATATAAGCTAAAAACTCAAGCAATGATACATAAAGAAACGGTGAAAAAGGAGAAGAAGATGAAAAAATCTTCTAAAAAACTAGAGCAAAAACGAAGAATGAAAAGTGACTCTAAAAACGAAATGAAAGTAAGTACATTTCTTAATTCAAAGCATATCATTTCTTATATACTTTTTTTTAGATATTAACCTTAATTTTCCATTTCTTATTCGCAGATGAAACAAAGAATGAAAGTGAAAGGAGATGATGTAAATTTAGATAAACTTGTAAACAGGTATAAAGATAAATTGAAGACAGTAGAATTGAAGAAATCGAAGTGGTATGAATCATAAGTGTCCGATGTATTCATATTTATTGATAAAGGAAATATATAATGTAAAAATAATGTCACATGCATAATGAAAGTGAAAGATGGGATTGTTTAACAACTTTTTTGTATTTTTGTTTCAATGGCGACCTCTGCAGAGTGTTTAGTTAGAGAAAATTGAAAGAATGATTGTATACGTTTTTCAGTTGTAAACATTTAAAGAAAACAGCACCTACCTTGTATTCCAATAATGAAGTTCTGGAATACTCGACCCAAACAAAGGTTATAGCTGTGTCGCCCAGAGCTTTCCATGATTTCATTCTTACTGAATTGAATGATTCTAGGTCTTTGAATTTGCATGAATTAATTTCCTTACTTTGTAAGACTGTATATGAGTGACCCGCCGCAATTTTGTTTTGTCTTGTCCTCGGGTATAGACGTTGTACAATTTATATTTACTGCTAGTAATCAAGTGATACATCATGATATAACCAATAGTTGGTAACTGCATTACAGTCGATAAATAAGATTTCTGTAGAAAGCATTAAATAGAAAGGAAAAATGTAAACAATTCGTGACTTTTTCTATACCGTTTATACATTCAATTTATTGGACTATTCCGTTAATAATATTGAAATTGAAAATGCAAGAATTAATACTAGTGTACCTAGTGTAAAACCGATAATTTCTCTCCCACTTTTGACTCTTTCCCACCTCGAGTCGATCCTTCGAGGTGACCAATGCGTTTGAATATTGTCTAATGGTTGGCGCGAACGGCGAAGATAAAAGGGTACCAAGTATTCTAGTTCTGATCGGGAGTGTTTTCATTCGAGCACAGTTCATTATATACGATGCACGTTGCACGTATGAATCAAAGCCTACAATACGATTAGCAGCGCGAGAATTCATTTTTAGTTGACATGAAATAATCATATACGGTGATTAACATAATAAGAAAACCATATACTTTCAGTTTTATATACTATAGAATCAGTGATTATAGTAGTAGGTGATTTTGTCCGTGTTACTTATAAGTGAATATTACGTATGGTATTGTATTGACTTGTAATTGTATCATATAGAATTTTGTCATAAATGAGAAGATATTTTATTTGCATAGTTCACTACGTACTGGTAAGTAAGCTACCTTCGTAACTATATTTTTAAAACTAAAGCGGGCTCTACACGATGAGACTTGCATCGAGGTACGCCTCGCGACAAGCAATGGATATGAGACCACTTTGCTTCTTCGAAGATTCAATAAGAATCGAAATGATTCGAAGTGACTTGGCGCGAGACGTACTTCGAAACAAGCCTTATCGTATAAAGCTCGCTTAACATTTGAATCAATTCGAGTCTCGAAGCAAAGAGATGAATCTAAGATGTAAAAAATTCGATTGAGCAAAAAACACATTTTATATCTCGATTAAAACACTAGTGAGAAAACCATTGAAACTCGTGTATACGTATACCTACCCTTTTCAACTAATAAAATGATAATCACTTATAGTGTAGAATTAATTTTCCTTAATATGGAATTGAGAAAGTTTAATTTAGAAAGCTGGTAAGTATTATCTAGCTACTTTTTATGGAATGTATAGAATCGTTTCTATGTGAAATGTGTTGTAATTGTTACAACTCAGACGGAAGGATGTGCCTTGCGTTTCTCCGTAACTTTTTTCATTTAAACAAATTTAACTTTTAATTGAATAACTAATAAGTTCCCGTAAAAGATTATATATATGTATATTTTTTCTACTTTCTGTTTTTTATGATATTTTACGTTAAAGTGAATATTCTAAAATTGACTTTGTAGTAATGACACTTCTCTCATGCTATGTATATACATTTACGAAATGAATTCTGTAATCAAACTTTTTATTTTCTTAAAATTCTTTGCTAATTTAAATTTCAGATTAAGACATGAATATTTTTGGTGGGAAATTCATCAGACCGTTAGCGTACGGTATTAGACAGTTAAACAGCGATCTCAGTCCCAGAACGATAGAAACGTTGACGACAGAAATTAGGGAACAAGATTGGTCACGATGCCGTCCCTATTCAGAAATTCCTGGACCAAAACCTATTCCCCTCTTAGGCAATACATGGCGATTCATACCATTCATAGGTATCTTTCGCTTAACACTATTCTATTTCATTTTCTATTTCATTTTAGCTTGTTTTTACTATATTTTTCATTATATGTACATAAGATATTATTACATATAAAGGTTTAAGAATTGAATTTTTTCTCTCACGTTAAAGAGTTGTACAGAATAAACTTGTCACTTTTATTATCTATAACTATACAATTGCTCATATCCGTGTCTTTTAGAAATGACTGAGATAGAAATAAACAATAAAACCGTTTTTTCATATATATAAATTAGATAGAAAAGTACAGATCGAGATCTAATCGTGAGTAACATTAAATAGTAGAATGAACTGTAAATTCGGAGTTGCTTGATTTTAGGCGACTTTGAGATTCAATCGGTGGACCAAGTGTCGAAAAGATTACATGAGGAATATGGTGATATCGTAAAAATGGAGGGTCTTCTTGGTCGGCCGGACATGGTTTTCATTTACGACGCAGACGAAATCGAGCGTATCTTCAGACAGGAGGAGAAAATGCCATATAGACCCTCGATGCCTTCGCTCAATTATTACAAACATGTGCTCCGAAACGATTTCTTCCAAGGAAATGCCGGTGTGATCGCCGTGTAAGCTTTAAACATTCAGTTGCGTATTATCTTTCAAATTGCGAAATCAAATTTTTCGGACTGTTAACTACTTATACATATATATAGAACGTCGTTAGTTTTTCGTTAGTCCAAATGGACATTTTTTTACACGATGCGCTTTCATTGTTGCTTTATAACATTATCTACTATACAGCAATATTTCTTCTGTTCAGACATTACAAAAGATTTTATGAATCGATAAAAGAGAAGAAATAAAGGAACGAGGTTGAAAATTGTTGGGACTAGGGACCTATTGAAATGAAATACATAATTCTAATGAGAACTTTGATTGCGGACTGTTGTAGATATACCTATCGTTAAATCTTATTGTTAGGATTACATTTTAGAATGTTTCAATTTTATAAAAACATTTAATTGTATCTATAAATGGTATAAAATTCGATAGAAGAACATATATGCGTTTCCAATCGGTGTTATTTCCGTGAAAGATGAAAGAAAATGAACCCGGCTGTGAGTTTTGTCCAAATAAGGGTGAGTTTATGTGTACGCCATACAAGTCGTGTCACTTGTTCGAAAGTAACTCTTATACAATCTGATACGGATATATATGTAGGTAGTAAGTATGTTATGATATCGTTTCCTGTACGGCAACTTCGACAGGTAATACACCGATGCCGTAAGTATGTACATACTTACATGTAGTTATCACCAATCATCCTTTGATACTGTTTTGGTGTCTGCATACAATACCGTGATCATAAATATAATTTTTTTACGAATTTCCCACGAATTACTTAAAACGTAGATGTCTTGCAAAGGAATTTTTCTGAGGAAATTGGTTGCTTGCAGACATGGAGAGAATTGGTATAATTTCCGGAGTAAAGTGCAACAGGTAATGCTGCAGCCACGGACTGCGAGAATGTATATTGGCGCTATCGAAGAGACAAGTTTGGCATTCCTTCAAAGGTTTCTCGTTTTCTAAATCATCCCCTTTATCGTTTCGTTAAATTTCATTCTCCTTACTTTCGTTAACTATAAATTTAAAACGATCTTGTTATTCTTCAGAATAGCAAATATACGAGATCAGAAGGATGAAGTGCCTGATGACTTTCTCAATGAGATTCACAAGTGGGCTCTAGAGTGTAAGTAGGAAAGTAAACATAATCATAAGTGTTGGCAGAGGTTCATTCATTTTTTATGATAAAGATCTATAACAGATGTATCTACATACACGTGTAATGTCTGAAATGTCAGGAAGATATTCTGAAATGCGTTTTATGTACAGCAATTGCTCATGTAGCACTGGACGTTCGACTGGGTTGTCTGGACGATAATGCAAATGTGGAAACACAAAAATTAATAGACGCTGTTTCTACGTTTTTCTCGAATGTTGGGATATTAGAATTGAAAATCCCATTTTGGAAATTATTCAATACGCCAACATGGTTGGAATATGTGAACGCTTTAGATACAATCGTAAGGTGAAAGAAAGTACCTATACATAAATAAAATAATCGAACAGACTTTATTGTCCTCGAAAAGTAAAATTAAATTTATACAGAGCTGATTATTTTCAGCATAACGTCTAAGTACACAGCTGCTGCTTTTACAAGAATAATGGAAAGAGCGAATTGTGGCGAGAAACTTTCTCTTTTAGAAAGAGTTTTGCTCTTGGAAAATGATACCAAATTAGCTACGATACTATCTCTTGATTTATTCTTAGTTGGAATTGATACTGTAAGCGCCGTAATAATTATTGTTATTTAACGCGAAAAATCGTGTCGCGTAATAATGTTAAAGTTATGTAAAAAACATTAAGTGCTATTATCAACAAAATACTATAAAGAAAATTATGATTCGGTAGATTTGTGGTTTTGAAGAAGACATGATTTTTAGCTTGCTAAAATTCATGAAATAATTTTCAGACTTCTAATACGGTGGCGTCGGTTCTGTATCAATTAGCGTTACATCCAGATAAACAGGACCTCGTTTTTGACGAAATCTGTAACGTATTACCGAATAAAGATATGGCTCTACAAGGAATGCACTTGGATCAATTAAAATACCTGAAGGCGTGCATCAAGGAAACTTTAAGGTTCGAGTATTATCTTTCACTCTTTCGTCTATTCGACCTCAAGCTGTAACGGTTCAATCTTTCTGAGAAAGATCAAGGGATTAATAATATTGAAATTTTTGTCCAAAAATATAGGCTGATCTTAAAAGAACATTATATTTAATGTATATCTTTGTTTTCGATGTATGTATTACGTTTTTTCTTGCAGTAAAACAATATTTGTGTTTTCCTTTTTTTATTAGAATGTATCCAGTTGTTATCGGCAATGGACGATGTATGACAAAAGATACTGTAATCAGTGGATATCATGTACCTAAGGGCGTAAGGAGTGATTTACTCTTTAGTTTTATTCTAAATCACTAGGCACGTAACCACTACTCCTTAAAATAAAATTTCATTTGTTTCGTTAGGTACAGGTTGTTTTTCAACACTACGTGATAAGTAATCTTGATAAATACTTTCCACGTAGCAAAGAATTTCTTCCTGAAAGGTGGTTACAAAGTGACGGCGTGTGTCACAATTTCGCATCGCTTCCATTCGGTTACGGAAGAAGGATGTGTCTTGGTCGTCGTTTCGCCGAACTCGAAATACTTATCGTTGTTAGCAAGGTAATACTACACAATCTTAATTGTTCACAAACAGTACAAATTCAGAAAGTCTTTCATTTATTCCGAAAAGATCTTTTTAAAAAAGAAGTAATCGCAATTGAAATAATGCGTGCAAATAACGATGACGCGAAAGAGAAATCATCATACATACCTTTTTAATTGTACTTTCCGTTTGTCAGCGGTTACAGTGAATGCTTAAGAACAATAGATGTTTGATCAAAGTGGTTAGGTCTTCTTCCTTTATTACAGAAGACGACGACACAGCTCTTTCGGATGTCATTAGCCCACCACTGTTAACTACTGTCGCGATAAACCCAGTTAATTCCCAGCTACCTGAGTAAAGCTATGCTTACAGTCCATGCAGATTTTAACTCCTTAGAGTCCTTACTCCTTACTTCTTACTCCTAACTCCTTACTCCTTACTTCTTACTCCTAACTCCTTACTCCTTACTTCTTACTCCTAACTCCTTACTCCTTACTTCTTACTCCTAACTCCTTACTCCTTGCTTCTTACTCCTAACTCCTTACTCCTTACTCCTTACTTCTTACTCCTAACTCCTTACTCCTTACTTCTTACTCCTAACTCCTTACTCCTGCTTACAACTTCACACAACTCAAAAGTTATGTGTATGCGTACATCATACGCATAATGATATGTATGTGTGTTTCGCGCGAAATCGCATTCACTGTAGCTACTTACATAGTTTCACTTTTGAATACACTTTGAATACAATTCTTTTATACGAAATGATGTTGGAAAGATCTTCTGGAATTATATAGTTTTTACAAATTACGATACTAAATAGTGCATATATATATATATATATATATATATATATATATATACCTGTTGTTTTATAAAATTCCCAATATATTTTCCTTTTTCTCGCTTCTCACTATTTCCAAAACAAATTACTGAAATACTTTATTATTCGTATCGTTTTCTACTACATTTTACTTGAAGGTTTACTAACATCTACAATGACAATAAAGGTAAATACGTATAGCTCTTTAAAAAGGAATATTGCAGTCGGGGTGGGAGTTTTATGTGTTTGGGTTCCCCTCGAGTTTTATTGCGCATGCTGTATTTTCTTTACAATGAGACTTTGAACATAGTGGATCCGAACAGCTTAGGGTCCCCTGTGTACCTACCTGAGTTACCTGCGATTTCGGCCTACGACATATATATATATAAGTATTTGGAAATAATTTGGATTTGGTTCCCCGTTTTCTTTTTTTAAAGAAGAAATAGAACGATGTTAGGCTACTACGTATTTATTTGTAATTGGTGATTACATACATTATTCTGTACATATAAATACCAAATGTTTCGGGTTTTAATGATTCATGTTTTATGCTATTTTACATTTTTGTTTATGCATAATAATAAAAGTTATTTGTTTCAGATTTTGCAACGGTACAAGCTAGAATACCATTACGAAAAGTTGGAATATTATATCAATCCTATGTACACGCCTAAAGGCCCTTTGAATATAAGGTTTATTGATAGAAATAGAATGCCCGCTATATTTTCTTCGTGAACGGCTTAGTAATTATTTTTACACGTCATGTACACAAATAATAATCTAAACTATAAACTGTAGATTATTGCATTCCGTCATAAATAGTTAAAAGATTTCTTTTTAGAATTAAACTATTTGCTATGCCTTGGTTATCGTGGTAGTACTTTGAACTTGAGATTTCCATCAGGAGCATACATGAAAGTAACTTTGTATGTTAGCGGTTGATGATGATATTCTAATTTGTAAGATCGTATTAACTGAAAGTTTAAAAAAATTTGTCAATTTTCGAAGTTAATTTAATTTCTGTGCAAAATAAACTTTGTTTCGCACACCTTAGCAAGCAAAACTTGTATTTCTAAGTCTGCGAATCGTCTACCTAGACACATGCGTGCACCATAACCATACGGTAATGATGCAAAAGGATGCAATGTCTCCTTTGAAGATTCTTTAAGCCACCTAGTTGGGTTAAATGTTCCAGCATCAGCTACATATTTGTCCATGTTACCTGTTACTATAGTTGGAAATACCACTTGTACCTATAATATACAATATGTAATGTAGGACTTGTTGAATTGAAGCAAGTATAATCGATTATAGATTTAATATACTTGCAATAATAATGCCTCAAAGTTAAGAATATTTCAACATACTTACTACACCCTGTATAGGGAATAATGGTCTCAACACATAAGAAAATAGAAAATTATTCACGATGCATTACTTACTCCTTTCGGTACTTTATAGCCACAAATAACAGTGTCATGTTGTAGTGTTCTTCCATTTCCAATAACTGTAGAGTAAACTCTAAAATATCGGATGATAAATTACATTTCTATTATAAAATAGAAAAAAAATTGTTGCGTTAATATGCTCAACGCAACAAAGAAAAATATATATATTAAATAAAGGTGCTGCAATATGTATTTCAATAGCTGTTCAAATATTACATACATAATTATAGCATACCTAAAGACTTCGCGGACGAAGGCTTTTGTATACACTGCCTTATCGAGATGGTTTGTCGTAAGGGGTACAGACGGATCAGGGAGAATTCTAACAAGTTCCTCATGGATCTTTTCCTGTTCTTCAGGTCTAGTTGCTATTTGATACAGTATCGAACAAACAGCCATCGATATCTGTGACATAATGTTATAAATTAATTGAAATCTGCAAAATATAAAAAAAAAGGATAATACTTGTCACTAATTTTTCCATATACCGTGTCTATTCCAACAAGGATTAAGTCTAAGGCAAGTATGCACGCCATTTTAGGGTCTGTTTCCTTAGACAAGATTCTTTCTATTAAAGACAAATCATATTCGCTGTCAGCTTGTTTAGTTTTCAGCCGTTCCATTGCTGCATCAATATATTTCATACATATTCTGAGAAATAACAATTTTTCTTAATGATATTTTTTCTTAATGTTAAATAGTTATTGTATAACTCACTCAATAAAATAGTTCATGTTGCGAACATATCTTGTCCAAAGAGGAGTAGGTATGTATCTCCAATACGGAGCTTTCAATTCAAGTACAGCTACATTTCTCAAAGCATATTTTGCTGCATCAATGATTTTCTGGGGCTCTGAATCTGGTGCCAGAGTACCTCCTAAACATCCTAATCTTACATCAAGTGCAACTCGCCCTATACCTACGTAATTCAGAATTCTACTGTGGTTACTTACAACTGACATAATATTTCAAGTATCTTTCATGAATTTATATAAAAAAAGTTTAATAATGAATTTGGTTTAACAAATATCTAACTTAATTTAAATTAAAAGTCAGAATGTCTACTTACATTCTAGAGCCCATTTATGTATTTCATTATCAAAATTATCTGGTAATTCATTGTCCTCTCCTTTAATTTCTTCAATTCTAAAAAAGAAATGTTCATTAATCTATTAATAATAATACATTGGAATCATTGGAATATGACTGTTACATTATGCAAAATTTAAAGTCATATAATGTGTCAGGATATGCATAATTACCTTTTTATGAAGTCAGTTGTAACTGCTTCAATAGGTGTTAAATACTTTCTCACTGTATGCGGTTGCAGAACAGGTTTCTGAACTCGTGTACGAAATTCTCTCCAGGGTTCACCATGTCTACCAGCAAGAATATAAATATTTTACTATGCGTTGCCTCCTATTTCATTATCATTGTCATAAAGTTTGATAATTTAAACTTGGCTCTGTTCAAATTGATATGTTCTGCTACATTTCTTTTTCAACAATAAATTATCTATTATCTTCTATATCAACACATTTCAATGTTTATATTTATAATTTTAACATTATCCCTTTTACCCACACTCCAACAACGCCAGGCAAACTTCCAAAGAAGTCCTTCCTGACATTGCTTTTGTAATGCACGAGGCACGGCATTGATGGTCGAAAAGGTGTTGGGCCTTCTTGTCTATAAATTTTCTCGATTTCGTCAGCGTCGTAAACAAACAAGAGATCCGGCCGACCTATTAACCCAGTTAGACGAACGATTGTTCCATATTCATCATAGAACACCTGCGAAACTTTAGCCATGTCGGAAATTTGGTACTGGCCGATTATTGGAAACAAACGCCAGGTATTTCCGAGAATAGGAATAGGTTTCGGTCCTGGTATGTCTTCATATGGCTTTGGAATGGAGACATTGTGGATGGCGACAGTGTAATCCTTTGTCGAGGTCACTGCACCTGTACGTGACAGAATTTCAATGACAAGCCTAGAAGGAATATGCAAAACTAATCATAAGTGATGCTACTATTTAACAATGCGTTTGTGCTAAAGTTATTTTATTCGATGGATTAAATTGTTAGAAAATTTGAAGAGACGCGTAATTATGTTCTTTACTTGTATTACCTGAGCAGAAAGTTCGCCAAAGGATGTAGGGAGTTAGAGAAAGTCGATGTTTCACTGCAGATTGTAGCGGCCGATTCATTCTACAAAGTTTACTAATCGTCATTCAAATTTGTCAATTTTACTTATAATGATATGTAATTTATAAAGTAAATTTGATGTATAAATTTTGTAAATTTTAGAAATTTTAGAAATTTTAGAAATTTTATTTGAATCATTATACAAGTAATTTGACGTTTCACAATGAATGCGAATAAAAGGGAAGTATCTTATCTTACTACGTACTAATTTTTCTGAATGAAATTTCACTCAATGCCGAGAACTAATTAACGTATGTTTTTTCTTGAAGTCAGCAGCGCGTAAAGGGAATTTCTTCGTTTAGGTTTAAAATGCATTAAAAACGATGTTTGCTACTTCTATGTAACAATTTCGAGTTTTGCTGTTTGTACTTTATGATAAATGCATTTAGAACTTTTATAATTGCTCGTTGTTATTTGTTGAATTTATTGTCGAAGAAAAATGTTGAAAATCAAATCGCAACATTGGTTATTCAATTTGATCAATCAGACAATTTGAAGGGTAAAAAAATAGTTGACATCTGCTTCTATTCTAATTGTGTACTGATAAATTCGAATTGTAATTTAATGAAATAATATAATTTGGTTGTGCAAGTAACGCATTTCATTATGTATTCGGTATTTTCTACCTCGGTTACATGCAGCTGTCCTATCATTAATACGAACTGTTTCTATACTTAGGCACCCTATACATCCTTATAATCCCTGCAATTAGAACCTTCGCGGGTATCTTTACCTGAAGGTGACGCTGGAAGTCTCCGAACGGATTCCTTTGATTCGCTCGAAATTGTCCCGTTACAAGGGCGGTAAGCAGGAAAGTATTTCACTATTGTTTACTATGTATCACGAATCAAATCCGATCGCGTTACGTCTTTAAGCGGTTTTAATGTTACATACAATTGTCAAGATTTCACTGTACATGTTTCTTTGAGGATGCTTCTTCTAGAATGAAACTACGGTGAATTCCCCACCTGAATCTAGACCTCCCTCCATGCTACGGTTTAGCCACTTGAATTCTTTCCTTCGCTAAGCTACAGAGACACATGCAAACATATACTCTTACAAATCTCGAGGAACCACGTGAATTCCCTTCCAGTACTCAATGGGTCACGTTCACACAGAAAACCTATTTGACTTTCTCTTTCTATTTTCATTTCCAGAATTTCTATTTATTTGAATGGGTGTCTAGAAGAAGGGCAGTTTTATGTTGCAGTTTATAAAATTTAGAGAAAAACGTACTAACAATTCATTGTTCACTGTAGCAATTAAAAAAATAGCTTAGCAATAAATGTCTTCCAAACATTCACTCATTCATTCTATAATATTGACATGATATTTCTATTAGATCTATATCAATGCTATAGAATAAATAAATGTGTGAAAAGACAGAAGAGGGTGTTTTTGAGTTGAACATATTGATTTCTAGATTCTAGAATGTCAAGTTTGAAAATTACATTGTAAGCCAACAGTTATCGAGCGTTTACCTGAAGGTAGACAGGTAAAGACTTCAGAAAATTTATTGTCTTTTGTATTCGTGGCAATTTCCATGCAGCCAGTAATACCAATGACCGTTATTATCCTTACGTCTACGGTACCATTGGGTCTGCCAATGTGCCCGATACTATAATTATTACACCCTCCCCATCAATTTTCACTAACAACTACAACTATTATCAAGCTTTCTTTTATCCAGCAAAGCAATGCACGTCACGTTACATCATGTATATGGCAAATTATGATTGATCATTTTTGTTCAAGGATATTGAAAGTCATCTTCAATGTAATTTTAAACGCATTAATATCTTTTTTTATATAATATTAAATACTTTTTATTATGTGATGTTATAGTTAGCATCGAAACAAATTCAACAATGTCTGCAGCTACGAGTTGACAATATAAAGAAGCGTTTGAATCAAAGCAAAGATTTAAATTTAAAACATTGAATCTTAAGAATCCAAACGACTTTAGGGAGTTTAAAAAATTTATTTCGCGATTTATTAGGGTTATTGAAAAATCTCTATTTGGATCTCTATTTTTATTTATCGAGATTTAATTTTGCAAAAATCGGCAAAAAACGGCAGATAATGCTTCTCCTTTATTTCGATTTGTAGTTAATGCTTGCAATATATTTACTACATTTAAATATTGAAATTTTCAAACACCTTCATAAGAAGAAACTAACGCTAAAGGAAGTTGGTTGTTTAAAGTTTTAAACAATTGAATGAAAAAAGATTTTATTAAAAGAAATACATTCGTCGCCAGCACCCCCGGTCCTTACGATTTGCGAGGCAAGGGTAGGGGTAGTTAGCGCTAACGGCAATGAGGGTATATTAAGCGGCATGGAACGGTTTCACGGCTCATTTGTATTAGGACAAACATTGAGAAGAGTTTGTCGGTCAAGTATGATTACTTCGGTGAAGTTTGTCGATTCTACAAACGACAGAGTGTTTGAAATGATCCGATGATTCCGTTTTTGTTCATATACAAGTGTTTTTATCCAATTAAAGATTTAAACTTTAATGAATAGTGTTGAAATACGCAATAAATAAATAATAACAAATAGAGTTCGGATACGTAATATTTATCGTGTACTTTTACGGTTATAACATACGATTAAGATGGCTGTATCGACGATGTGGATTAGGAACAACATGTTGTCCTCTCCCTGCGAGCAATACGTAAGTTTCATTTCGTTTGTTTTTATAATTATACATTTTTAGAAATGTAGAAATATAAATGTTAAATTGATGACGTCAGTTTCAGAAATTCAAATAGTTTGCATTGATGATGTTGAAATGTTGTGGCACTAATTGGAGTATTATTTCACAGGAACGACAATTGACAGAGGCAGAATTGAAGGTTCAACGATCTCTACAAAAGCTTTCCATTCCTGATTGGTATCTGAACAAGCGTTCAAATCCACCGAAGATATTAAACAACGTAACACCGATCGAAATTCGTCCACCTTCCTGGAAGAGTTACAAGTTTAGAAAGGATTCGACGTCTCCCAATTTATCAGGTATTTAAAGACAACATAATTATACATATAGTGTGATAAAAAAGTGACAGAAGCTCGTAGATAGAAAGCCTTAAATTATCCATGAAAAATATGAACGATTCAAACTATTTGAAGGTAAAATACTTAAAGAAATACTCTTTTTTTTAAATTTGTTATATTGCATAACTTGCGTTTATACATCGATCTAATATTTAATAATTAGCGTTGGAAACTGCAAAAAATTAATATCTAGTTTCAGACGTGCCGCCTCCTACGGTAAAAACGACTACTGAAACTGCCAGGAACCAGAAAAAAGACAGTAAGGTTTCTAAAGTAAAGTCAGCGGAAACGAAGCAGAAGAAGACCTCGTCGAAATCGTGGCCATTGGAGGAGGAAGCGTTTGATACGACAATCCCGGAAATAAAGCTACCAACAAATATTAGTAGAACGTTCCCAAAGATGTCGCCATCGAGGAAGATTCAAAATATAAACATCGTCTTCCCGCCTGGTCCACCGATCAACATTTCGGACGAAACGAGAAATAAGCTGAACGCCAAGGATGCCAAATCGAAGATAGAGACCAACGCAGAGCAGAAGAATGATACAAGCAAGATGGATGAAGCGATCCAGCAAACACCGACGAGAAAAAACAGGCACGAGAGTTTTGAATTGCCGGTGGTACAGTGGAATACAACGCCAACATCACCTATAAACACTCCGAACATGAAAGGAAGTTTTAAGGTACGCGTCGCTTCAACTCCCAAATTCACGCCCGCTAATTTGTTCTCGTCAACCGTTATCGAAGACTTTCTGCCAGCGAAGAAAGGTGTGTCGCGTAATATTCTTGAGAAATCGTTTATTTTCGAGGGGAGCTCTAGATTGTCAGACAGTTTTGCAGAGAAATCGTTCGGCAGTGCAACTAGATCAAAGAAATTATCGCAGAGTCTTCTGGAGAAAACGTCGTTTTTTGAAAACAATTCAAAGTTCGAAGAGTTGTCCGATTCCAGGTTAGACATATCGAAAAAGTTAGTTAATAGGCGATTAAGTTTGTTTCTAGAGAGAAACATACACTCAATCGATCCTATCCTTTTCGAGAAGGACGACAAAGCAGTCCTGGCGTGTCCTAAATCTTCTTCCATGGTCCGCGAAATGGTCAATAAATTAGAGATTTCCGCAGATCAGATTCACACTTGTCAGAAGGAATTACAGTCGAAGTCGAAAGATCGAGATTTTTCTCGAGTGCAGATGTCAAATTTAGGGAAGAAAAATGCGGCAGCCGTCCTTGAAGAGAAGATGAAGGTAGAAACACAATCGCCGTGTACAAGGTTTCTCTACTCCAGGAGAAAATCTATAGACCTGGAGAACGTTGTCAGGAGCAAACAATCAGCTAGTCGAGAAAATACTATTGTTCGAGGTATCATCGAAACGTTGACACAAAGGTCCACTAAATCTTCGTTGTCGTCGGTGCCGAATATGGGGATCAATCAGAACTTGGTGAAGAAGTTGATAGATACGTTAGAGAAAGGAGAGGTGCAAGACGCAGAGACGACCAGAAAGGAGGAAGATATCGAGAGCTGCAGCGAAGCCGAGGATAAGTCTTCAGCGACTACAACCTCGCTGAAAGACACAGACAGCAGTAGCGATTCGGATCAAAGGTTAACAGAGTTGAGGAGCGACGTGGAGAATCAAACGACCGATTTTGAAGTCTCGGTGATAAAAAAAATGTCGGAGGACGAGCTGAAGATTCCTCAGGACGACGATTCTGTATACTGGATACCAGTGTCCAGATGCAAACTACCACGAACCAGCTCTCTGCTCAGCATCATGTCTAGATTGTCTGGCAACGGGCAATCCCCTTGTGTCAGTCCAATCAGAAGCGACAGCGAAGGGGACAATTCACGGACGGTTATTTGGGGAGCAACTTTTAAGAAAAGCAATCACGCTTTATCCAGAAGATTGTTTAGGATTGATGAAACTACTGTAATCGATTCGGGATACTCTGATAGGTCTGATAAATCCGGAACTAGTGGATCCGTTACGGATAGTACTTGGTCGGAGGATACCCAAGACGTTTCTAGCTTCGAGAAGAGGTCGAGCAAGATGAAAAAGTCTTCGAGGCGGAAATCAATCGTTGGGCACACCTTTCGCGCTTCGTCGTGATAAGCAGTACGAACATTTTTTTCACGGACAGGACCAAATTATGACTTCGCGAATTGTTTAACGGACATTACGAATATATGTATGTTTTTACCGATTTTTTAAAGGTATTGTTGTTGCGTTATAATAAGATATGTGTATGTGAAATGGAAATTTTTGAAAAATTTGTAATCTAGCACAGATTATCGTATTGTAATTTTAGCATGATTTGTACAAAGCTATGTATCTCACTGTTTTTTCATCGCGATTAATATTTCCCATAGCATATATAAAACATATGGTAATTACGATAAAACTTGAATAGAGTAATGAAAATCGAAATAACAGATGTTTATAGGGTATTTTTAATCACGATTTATTTGCCAATCAGTAGATAATTGGATGCAAAGCGAGAGAGTTTTGTTCACTTTTGTCAAAGTTAAAACTATATTTGTCAAAGTCAAGTCTCTATGATGGTGTTGCTAAACACTATCAATTTTCGATTTAAACTGTTATTTTTCTAACATTTACGATAAAAATATGTGAATGTACTGACAAATAAGAATAAAACTTAAACAAGTATGCGATTATAAACTCGATCAAGTGTACATAAGTATATATATATATTTTTTTAAAATACACTTTCTTTGTTAAATTGTTTCTTGTACACAGAGCATACATACATATGTATGCACTTATGTACTTCGCGTGCTGTGCCCTGTGTATTCCTGAAATATCAATAAATCCATGTGCATCTTGATAATCAAATTTTATGTGTTTCATTTCTGATTTGAAGTTACTGATGTTCACACTGCAAGAGTTACGAGTTCGTGTATGAAATTGTTAATAACAATTAACGCTGAAAATATTCCATAATTTAAAGGAAAAGGAACTCACTTGAGATAGATGAACGAAGAAATCCTAGCCCTTGAACTACTAATGTTAACGCAAAATCCCATAAAATAATAAGATAGATCTATTCTATACTTGTCTGTACTTGCTTGTTGCTCAGGGTGCATTACAAAACTTTAGTATCACTGACTTCGCTTAGGTGGCGCGTATAGTTTATTCTCAAAAATGGCGCAATTGAAATGATCATAATAGTTTAGAAACATACCAGTGAATGTTGAATTTGAAATGGTGGAGCTATCTAGTGTCGATGTTTGGAAACTAAGTTCTCTCGGTCAGTCTCGATAGGAATTATTCGACTTTTCATTATCGCTTCTAATTTAATAATAAGGATAATAATTAATCTAATAAGAGGAAGAAGTCACTGTTTTGCAGTCTCAATATGGGTGACCAACTGTTTCAATTCGTTTAAAAAGTTAATTGACGTCTAAGTGATTCAGAGGTTTTTGAAAGTAGCGCGGAAAGGTTAAGAAACAGTTATGGAAGGTTATCAGAAGTTCACTTCGCTATGCATGTACAATGTGTATAAGTATATGTGTAGTTATTAGTTAAATAGCATATGATCGTAGTGGCAACGTGAAACAGTGCACAGTGTTTCCTGATTTATGCTGAAGATACTCGTAGCTGGACTGCGATTTTTCAGAATGTCAGCGGTTCAAAAACCTGAAGTTTTGTTCGTTTTGGGCGGTCCTGGTGCCGGTAAGGGTACTTTGTGCCGATACATCACAGAAAAATATGGTTATGTACATTTGTCAGCTGGTGACTTGTTACGAGAAGAACGTGCAAAACCTGGTTCTCAGTATGGTGAGCTGATTGAGAATCACATTACGAATGGAACGATTGTGCCTGTTGCGATTACTTGCAGTCTCTTGGATCGTGCTATGCAAACATCTGATAATCCACACAAAAGATTCTTTATCGATGGGTTCCCACGGAATCAGGATAATGTCGACGGATGGAATGAAGTAATAACACGAATCAATATGTTATTGATGCTTAATTATAGTTTGATTTATCTAATTCGGGTTGACTATATAGACAAATAATGCATGAGGTCCAAAAAAAGAATAAAATACAATTAATTTTTTGTTACTCTTTTGTCACTTACCTTACTTACCTGCAGTGGTACAACAAAGTATATTACAAAAAAGTATTGCAGAATACAAATTTTTTCCACTATATTTTATTATATTCTGCTAAAATTTGTTTAATATATATGTTTTTCAATAAATATTTTATTCATTTACAGGCAATGTCTGATAAATGTATAGTAAAGGGAGTACTATTTTGTGATTGTAATAAGGAAACATGCGTACAAAGGTGCTTAAAACGAGGTGCTGCTGGAAGTGGACGTAGCGATGACAATGAAAAAGTCCTAGAGAAAAGGCACAAGACTTACATCACGGATACGTTACCAATAATTCAACATTTTGAGAAGCAAAATTTAGTTTTCAAAGTGGATGGTATGCAATCTCCAGAAAAAGTATTTGAAGATGCTGTAAAAATTTTAACCCAAATAGGATGGTGATGCCAA
Source organism: Calliopsis andreniformis (assembly GCF_051401765.1). Lineage (NCBI taxonomy): Eukaryota > Metazoa > Arthropoda > Insecta > Hymenoptera > Andrenidae > Calliopsis > Calliopsis andreniformis. The sequence goes on from NC_135064.1 coordinate 28,772,817, forward strand.
GTATGAAAAAAATTAACACCGAGTTTTAGGAGATGGAAATGTATTTCATTCGTGCTTAAAACTGTTATTATAAAAAATAGATAATAAACAAAATAAATAAATAAAAAATAAACAAAAACTATTGCGTTTAGTTGCATTTATAGGAATGTTAGGTTAATTCAGATTCAAAGAATTTGCTTTTACTTTTTATGGTGTGGGTAACGCTATACACATTTACTATGTGTTTTCTTTTCAACTTGCTATTTTAATGTAGCAACAATTTTTAGATAAATTCAGACATGTACTCCTCTAAATACTTCTATACTGTTTACAGAGGAAAAGAAGTTGGGAATTTTTCTATATAATATGTATGTATCATTGTTATGTGCAGAGTTTGTAAATTTGTGGAATGAGTGCTCTAGTTGGATGAGTTATTGCAGAGCTGGAAGGTGGAAACTTAATTAGTTTATATAAATAATAAATATATATAATCGTATTATTTGTACATAGTTCTTAATCTTAGAAATGTAGAGTAATGGAAAAAGAAATGGATTAAACATTTCTAATATTGTCAATTTTACAAATTGAAAATATATTTTTGAAGCAACGGTCATTGTGTCTTTTAATATTTTACCCATTAAAAGTTAACACTTTGGACTTTACTTCTATCAAATAGATAATTTGTACATAAATAAAGACTACATTTAGATTTTCAGTGTGATGCATTTTAAATACCTTACGTAATTAAACACGTACATTAGTTAAAAATTTAATACTCGTCTTTTATTGAAATTACGATGATTACTTTGCATAAGTATTTGTTATAAATTTATTTATTGAGAGAAATCTATACCTCTCTATCATAACTAGGGTCATCGTGAAGATTATATTCATACAAAATGATTTTCGTCGAAATTGAATTATCAGATCGATAAAAAACGATTACATCTTATTTAGTTAAAGAGTTTGTTTGAATTTGATTGAATTTGTATCGGAAAGAATCGAGTGTTTTTGAAAGGACATGGAGGTAAGAAAATTAATAAATTGCCAGATTAGATAAACTAGTAAATTCGAAAATCTGATGTTGGTTTCCTATAATGAGGCAATTGAGTAAAACATGCGTGATAGTCAGTTTGCAGTATCTCAGGGGTTAATGACTGCTTCTATTTCGCGAATAGAATTATTTAAAAAACAACAAGATTGAATTAATAAAAGTGTAACAGATAATGTATACAAAACGAGCGATTTTTTTACATATGTTTGTATGTCTGTTCTTCTTAATTCTAAGTATTAACTGGGAAAACTCGGAAAATCATGATCATGCGTCAAAAGGTCGTTTATCTACATGGGGCCTTAAAGTTCCTCATTCGTTTCTCTAAACTCTGGTTTTTGCTTAATTGCGACTCAGTCAGTGTTTTTGGAACATCTTACACTTACATACATACATAAGTACATGGCATAGAAAACGAGTTGTTCAATAGAGCCTGAATTATAAGCTGAGTTAGCAGGGAAAAAACACATGCATCACATATGTATGTGTGATTGACGATACAATTCTACTATTCTTTTCAGTGTAAATATCTATAACTTTTAGGTTTGTACTAAATTTGTTTTTAAAAGAACTCGCATATAAATAAATGAAAATATCGATAAAACCTAGATACATTATTTAATGAATTCATTCTGTATAAAATCGGAAGGAAGAAGACATTAGGTTTTATTTAAATGATTCATTATAAATTGTTACATAAATTATTCGAACGAGACTTTTTTCTGCTCACTGATTCAGTAATTTAAAATCCTTATGAGCGAGTGGCATTGTGTTTTCTCATGGAGCAAGACAAAAACTGAAATATAAAGACCGGATTTCTGCATTTTAAAGAGCATTGATTTGTCTCGTTGCCTGATTATAATCCAGTGGCCCACCGCGTCGGCGTCGCGTCATTTCGAAGTTATTGCGCCTTCACCGTTCACAGATCGACCCGTTTTCAACTTTCTCATCGAGGTAGCCGAAATCTGTATCGTTAATGAGGTACCAATGACCGCCGAGAAACTCCGATACGTAAGAAAATCATTTTATAGTCTGGAGATCGAACATCGTTCGATACATATGAACCATTTATCTTGTCCTTTTTATTTTTCATTCAACATTCTCGTAGTTTCAAAGGCACCTTTTATTCTTCGTCATCATATTTTTATCGATGCTCTTCGCGCAACATTCGAAGAATTTACTAGATACCTACCTACTTGTTAGATGTTTCGATTTAAGTACCTATTTATAGAAAATCTCTAATATCGAGAAGAGTATCGGTGTAAGTAATTTCGTTTACAGTTTAATCTATTATATTATTGGGTTCTATTTATCATATATCTAAAGTTCATATTTCTGTCAAGGAAGTCTATTTATTCCAATCAATTTCCTATTAAATCAATGCAAGATTTGTCGCTACATTTCTTACGATACACACACGTGCCTATTTATGTTGATGTTCTAATCAGCATTCTAAGAATTATTCACAACTATTTGATTCAACGAGAATGGTACTAACAGATATGTAGCAAGTGTCGAATGAAAAATGTATTTTTCTTACCATTTTATGAAAGTAACGTTATGGAAGATTTGTAATTAAGGTAACGACAAAGGTATGTGTGAATAAGAAGATTGTACCTTTGAAAAACGGTTTATTCTTAGAGCGATACTTTGTAGATGCCGTATCCATTATTTTCAAGGTGCTGACTTGAAGTTTTTGAATGAAGTGACATCATAAGAAAATTACACTTAAAATGATTCAGTGGATCGTAAATTACATTCCTTCCGAATGCGAAGGAAAGCCTTGAAATTTTGCAACGATCGTTGCTCGGAATGTTGAGTGCGTTGAACTCTATGCTATTGCATAAAAACTTGATTTCGTGTGACGAATATTTGCAAGAGTTTCGAGGAAAAATGTAGCAAAATTTTCCACAATTCCTATCAGCGTTCAATATCTAACTCGCGTTGCGCGTCAAGGTTTTGCGTTCTATGACCGTCGTTTATTTTCCTCCATCGATTATTCGAAACATATTCAAAAAAATGTTCAAATTATTATCGGTCATTCTCCTTACGACCTCTGTACCTTCTTGCTTTTCAGCGAATACGAGTACTATCTGCAATTATCTGTGGGATCACAAATAATCGGTCAATGACTACCAAGTATCGCGATCAATCGCACAATCGCGATTTTTCGTTGAAGTTACTACAGTAAGAATAACTTCGAGGACGTATCGCAACTGTGTGCGAGGATCGACGAACCGCTATCGCTAGAGCGTAATCGTTTTCGCTTTTTCATCCTCGTGTACATACGTACATCTACATACAGTCCGTCAAAAGTGAACGTGTTACGCAAAATCCGCTAAACTGCGAAGGCCAAGCGATGAGCGAAAGATTATCAAGATAAAAGTAACCGACAGAATCATTTTTTTTCTGATGCATACATATGTATGTATATACATGATCTTCTCATACAGAAAGAAAGTTTTAGTTCAACTGTCAAGTGACAGTTTGATACGCATTTGAAGAAGAAGAATGCATATGCAATATTCGCAGTAGCGAGTGGTATACAATTATTTTCTTGAAATTTATACGAAGTAGCCTATGGGCTCAATATAGTTATCGCGGATCGCATCTTGCCGATTACCGTTTCAAATCGTGAGTTTCAATGATTACGCTGGTGTACTGTTTTCATGGAAGAAAATTGCTTGTGAAACACGTACATTGTAAATGTATACAAATAGCACTCGCTTACATCATTTTTCAGCATTATTTTTTCGTTGTTAATCATTTATAAACGATTAAAGGTCGACATATATTATTCGTTCAAGCACCGAACGGGTTCGGTTCATATTCGGCAACGTCAGTCTCAACATCGAAACGCACACAACGTTTTTCAATATGTATGTGTAATGTACCACGTTTACTTTTTCATTGTTTCTATAAAGTATGCGTTAGATGCGTTTAGAAAATCCCGCCAAATCTCGAAACTACAATAATGCGTTTGTCGGAAACGAATTGCTCCGTAGCTGTATAAATCAAGCTTTAAAAAGCTATCCGTTTATCCGAAAGTAACCGAGAGAAGCCTCGCTGTTGTTCTCAACAACCCCTTGATCGCGCTCAAGCTATCTCCCAGTCACACCGCACCTATTGCTTATACTCTTCCTTTCCCTTCTCTTCTCTTACTTTATGGTTTAGCTCCCTTACGCCTAAACGAGCTGTGCCGAACTTCACGGTTATAAGTATCATGTCTCGTGTCTCCGTTCCTCAAGATTAATGTTTATAACGATCTGCTGTTGACATTACTTCCATCAACTTTAGTACATGAAAACTTTTTCGTCAGAGTTCATTGAAATAAAGAGCAGTAGAGATGAAGGATAAAGGCAAGGTAAGGCAAGGATAGTGGGCGAGTCGTAACAGTAGTTGGCGCGACTGAAGGGAAGTAGAGAGGTTTGCGAAGGAGAATGCTACCGTTGAAAAAAGTTGTCCGAAAATCGTGGCCTAGTCCCATGGAGTGGCCGCGAGAGTCCACTCTCGGATGTCTTTCTGACATCGTCGAATTCCTACTGGCATGTCCCACACTACGCTCCCACTTCTCTTCCATCGCATCTCAAGACGGAGAAGAGAGACACATCGGCGAGCGCGTAATCCTCTCGTCGCATCGATAAGAGCTGCTGCCCATCGAGTCGGTCGAATGCTCTTACCCCCATCATCGTGCCAGCGGCTCCGAGTAATATATAAATGCACCAGCGATTGACAGAACGTACAGTTCACGTTTTGACGTCTCTTACGCTCTCCTTTTACGCGTGTGTGCACACCTAGCCACCACTTCAGTGGACAAGTGATCCGTGCGCGCCACGTGCTTCGGCCCCAAAAGACACGTGTGTACCAACCGATCGGCCAACAGATAGACAGACTGACGGTCACAGAGCAAGAGAGAGCGGGCAAGGAATCATCCTCTCTTCCAACATGCGTTCGATTGCTTTTAACCGGGTTTCCGTCGTTGCACGACTCTCCTCTGCCCTTCCTCTGCTTCTTCTGCCGTTGCTCGGCTACGCCGGCATGCAGCCGCGGGTTGCTGCTGCTGAGAAACCGGAAACTGTGCTTCTTGACTTCCTCGCGAAACCCTTTGCACCCTCCGATGGTGCGTCCGACCAGTGTCTCAGGGACAGTGCGATTTACCTGAAAGAAATCGCCCGATACACTCCTTGGGCTCTCCAGAGTAAGTCTGTGTGCTTTCGATACTTTTCTCTTTTTTACCATTAGCTCAACAACTTGTATCGATTTTATTATTGTAGTAGATATCTTTTTTATAGAAAATATCTTTCGCTTTTTCATAGCCCTTCGGGCGTGATTGATGTGCAAACGTACCAAATTTTCATTAACAAGTTGTTAACTAAGTCTGTCGTTACGTTATAGAGAATTATTGTATGAAAGAAGCAATATTAAGTATTAGAAATGTCGCGGGCGTTAAGAAAACACTTGTTACGTAAAGCATGCTTTACGTTTTAAAGTAACCAAATATTCGTATGCAATAGCTACTAATCGAAAGACTTTTTTTCTAATATATACATATATCTCGTGGTTTCCACTGTTTAAAATTTAAACGGATCATTCTTCGGACAATGGGATTATTTGAATCGATTAAGCTTTCTATTGAAGAGCAAATGTAAAAAAAAGTAGGTAATTTCGTTTCTGTGACGGTGTTCTTTTTCGGGTATTCCTTCGATCGGAGCGTTTGCGAAAAGACGGGGCTCGCGAAAGTGTTGCAGAGCGTAAGGAGCCGGAGAGACGAACGCGGGAAAGAGGTGTCCGATTCTTGGGAAGAAGGTCGGCTGGATCGTTGGTATCGTGGAAAAGATGCACGTATGCACGCGTGAAAGATAAAAAAGAAGAAGAAAAAGAGAAAACGTAACGCGTTTCGTGATGTAGTTAAGGGTTCGCATAGCGAGTTTGTTGACCGAATTATCGGGCAAGTTCGAGGAGCATTGTGAACATGTTGCAGACTCGCGATATTCGACGAATCGTTATCGGATGAACCGAGAAAATTCCAGCACATTTGGTTGCTGCCTACAATAAAGTAGTTTCTTTCGAAAATCTCGTGGAAGGAGAGGAGCTAACTTTGAGGCTTCAATTTCGACGAAACGAAACGGATTTAATCTCTGATAAATTTCATTGTCGTTCGAGTAGACAGACTGACTGAGTCGATATTTATGAAACTAAAAGAAGACTTGCAAAAGAAACGTTTCTGAATTCGTTACGAGGCGAGGAGACGAATATTATCATGTTCTATGTTTAAAGAAATCAATACCTACAAATTTCAAGATATAGGTACTTTAGTCTCTATACTTTTGAGTGTGTTATTCTTTAACGTGTACCTACTTTTCTCTTACACTTTCGAAATAGAAATGAACTTTGAAAGAAAACCATTTATTGCGATCACTTAATTCGAAATTATGGGATAGCTTCCTACGGATTTATGCAAGCACGTTTTATTTTTAGAATTGTTGGTCGTCAATTATATATTAAATCAAAAAAAGTGTGTATCTTTGTGTACAGGTATGTACATATTTTGTTGTAATTAAAAGATATTGCAAAATTATTCGAGGAAACATTGTTTGTAACATGAAAAAATCAAGTGCAGTTTTTGTATTCTTCCAAGTAAAGTAATGAGTCTTTTCCTTCTCGATTATTAATATCGTAATCGCAACGACTTAAGCGGAATTAACGAAATTCAAAAATAAAAAAAGAACACAGTATCCGCATTTGCGCATAATCTGTAACGATAAAATATAATCGAGCGCGTCTTACCGCTTCTTCATCCGAAGAAAAATATTTTTATTCCGTCAGTTACAATAACCGGTGCTGATAACGCCATTTTCCACAAATACTTGGGGTAATTTTTCTATCGATTCGCGAACCCTTCTCAGCTATTACGCTTTCACAGAAAAATTTCGCGCTCCTATCTATACGGTTTAAGTATGAACTTATTTATCTTGATTATTTTGTTCCTCGATAGTAATCTCGCTAGTTTCGACGAGATTGACCTATTTTTCAATTTGATCAAATTCTTAACTGCAAATGGTTTTCTGTTTTACGATACCGCAGTTTAATATACTCACCTAATTTTCAACATTTTCTTTTATTTTTGTTATGCCAACGGTTTTCATTTACTCGATAATGCTATATTATAGATGTATATATATGTGCCTGAAAGAAATTTTAGCCTTTACTACTTCTGATCGATGGCATTGAATGGATAAAAAGAATCTCGCTTCTAATTTCGGTCCTCTAAGTTAGCTTGCTCAGAAAAGAAGGTTTCGAGTATATGTATGTAGTTGTATTTGCTCGACCCCAATGAGACGGATGTATCGAACTCGATTTCGTTAGTTGCTCAATTGGTTTCGCGGGTCATTGAACCCTTCGCGGCCGAACTCCCAAATAGAAAGTGAGTAATAAAAGTTATCGCTGTGCTGAAAAAAATGGTCTTCACTTTTCGATTTGAAAACGATTGTACATATTTATTAGTAAAAGTCGATTACTATAGCACCTATCAGATATTGTCAGAAGATTGTACCTGGTGAAAGGGAGAAAAGGGGTGTGATTTTGCCTTACAACAATTTCGTCCTAGTTTCCACGTAGAATCATCTACCGTTGGTTATTACATAACTGGTACCTACTAGTGTGCATTAGAACAGCTATGTTGTTTCTTCTTCTGTAGCTTTATATAAAGTGGTTTTGCATATCAACTAAATGTAAAGGTGAGAGATATATTATCTGAGAGTTATTTTTATTTCGTTACGTACCTACGAATTAGATATTTTCCTCGTACTAAGAATTCGTGGCCAAACACAAAGGGTGAACGGTTCTTGCTGACATTTAAGAAGAAAGGAACTGAAGTGTGTGTGTGTGTGTGTGTATGTACACTAGGTGAAAGGAATATCGGTGACGAATGTGTTCTCTAGTACACACTTACCATGAAAGAAATTTGGGAACTCTTGCGAAACTAGAAATTTCGTTTCGAACGGTCAATGACCGATGTGTGGCGATTGGTTCTGGTCCTAGTCTCTTTGTCAAATCGTGGCAGATTATCGTTTGAATCGTGCACTGACTACAATTCTCGGTATCGCGCAATGCATATCAATGATACTGATCTGGCCCTACCTTCGGTTCGGCTCACTTTTCTCTCAAGCTTCTCAAGTTAAGTTCCTTAATGTACAGGTGGTTGCATGTTATCTTACTCTGTCATTGCACCACAAAGGAATAACGATTGCAGCGTCACCCATAAGAATTCTAAAAGTAAGTCTTTTAACGTGTCCTAGGTAACATGTACGTTGCATCTGAATCGATTCGGTTATTCAGACTATTTTAGAGGATATACCACAAATGAGTGAACAGTGTGCTTCTGAAGCACTGAGGAAGTTGCTATATCCCCCTTCTCGAGTCATGGTTCCGTTGATGAAAGTTCATGTACATGGTCTTCGAGCACTTCCGGAGGATAATGTTGGCCAATGATGATGCGCAAAAATCGCAGAAATATATAATCATTGACCCTGGTGAACTGTGCAAGTTGAAAGATTAATTGTTATCGACGACTTCGAAAATTAACCGAGTTTTTTCCGATGAGACGGGTTACGTGATTCAACGATGATGGATTCACGTAGCGCCATTTGTTATACTTACCCGCGATTACGTGTCTGTCTACTACTTGACGCCGGTTAGGGTCAAGTCTCAATGTTACGAACCAACTATTATCATCGAAACTGTTGTTTATGAAAATTTCATATTTGAACAATAGTCAACTTGGCAAACGCTGACCACAGGGGTCCATGCTCACTCGCACCTTGTCGTCTTCTCGATGGTTCAATGGTTCCTTTCTATCATTTATTGCGGCCATTTGCACAAATATCTCATCAAACATCTCAACAAAAAGGAGTAAATTACTCCTTTTATGCACAAATCGCACGTATTTATTCTTAATACGCATCCATTACATATACTTCAGATACCGTGTATCGGCGAATGTGGAAAGGTACCTGAAACATACGATAATTTGGCAAGGATGACAGTAATAACGATGAAAAAAGTGATGGAAGCTGTGAAGAGAACCGAAAGAAATACTCGTAAATTTGTGGAAATCGGTAATATTGCACGAAATCGTATGGCAGAACTTTGAATTTGTATCAATCGCTAAATTAGTGTTTCAAGGGAAAATTAACAACTGTGTTTACAATCGTGACTGTAATCGAGTTAATGAAAGCGTCGATTAGAACGTAAGAAAATGACGCGGCGAAGGCAAAACAATATCCTGCCCTGGAAGTGATGAAAAACAACGTCTTGTCGGCTTTTAATTACACCACGATTCTCTGACCCGTAAATCTATTAACACCACGATAAACGCAAATTTGCGCATTCTGTTCTGATAATATTCATCAAAGATCGCGTTAGTTGCATAATGTTTAGCGCTGATGCACACTGCATATTTTGCAAAAAAAGAAGAGTTTATCGAATTTCGCTGAAATATGTAAAGTTCTATGTCTGATTCGATACTATATTTGAATGCCGATTAAAAAGAACGTTCAGCTTTAAACTTTAGCGATGCAACATCGATGACACAGGGATTGAGCGAGCGACAGAAGTTCGGAAAAAGGAACAATCTTTTTTTATTAGGATTACGTTGCAATTCTGAGGTTTTTTGCTTGTACAAGTAGGTATGTGAGTTGAAGTTATTTTTAGCAATCGTCTGCATGACAAATTTCGCATGTCTTGGAAGAACCTGAGAATAATCCAACGAATCTAGGGTGGTGCTCACAATCGTTTATGAACAATTGAGCAGTAAATCTATCCATAGATGCATATTCAACTGAATTTCAACAGTTGTATTATTTGGTCCCAATTCCTTTATTTGCTTTCTGAATGATTGAATTATAAAAGGGGGATCAATATAAAGGTAAATATAGTGAGAAGACGCGAGAATTTAACGCGGTATATTGTATACGGCTTTAAGGTAATTCGCATGAACACACACCGATCAAATCGCACTATCTGGATACAGGTTCATCTCAGTGTCAACTCTCCATTAATCTCATCAGCGTTTCAAGGTGTCATGTCGACGTATTACGGCATGCGTCGCGTAGCCTCGCGTTGCCTCGCGTTGCCTCGCGTCACCTCCAATCGTCTTCAAATTGCAGCGAACGAAATAGCTGCGATGGCGCGACGACGGCTGCGATTTCATCAAAATTCTTCCACCGATCGTTTTTTCTTCGATTCTGTCGCGCAAGCTGCAAGGAACCATTTACATAGATACATCAAAGGGGAGTATCGCATCGTGACGATAGCAAGTGCCCGTGAGACCGGCAGAGGAGGAAGCGATACGATCGAAACACGTGCAACCACAGAAACAGAGAATAGAAACGTGAATAGAAACGCGAAAGTTTCGAACGAATCGATGAATCGGCATGCGCGTCATGTGTCGCACGCAATTAGGTCAACAAGGAATAGCGTTGGTGCCGATGACCGTCCTTGTGTATCGAAGTCAGTCTTCTCGCTGGCTGAGCATCGATCATCGATCGATTTTTCCTCTTTCTAACTCGCTATCGTAACACCGTCAATGCGAATCTTCTTCCCATGCTTTTTCTCTTATTTTATTCTTCTCTACTTCTGCTGGCACGCCCTTCGTACGATTACATTCTGTGTGTACTTTTCGCTTTTCGATTAGGATTTCATCGAAAGCGTTGCTGTGCTTTGTTGTGACTGAACTTTTGTCCGACAGAAATCATACAAATTTATTCAGTTGACTATATGTATCTCGTACATAAATATCCCAAAGGGAAATAACTAAAGTGTCGTTTTCTTCTTGTGGTTTTTTCTTCTTCGAAAATCCCATCGATCAAATATTTAAAAAAAGTTTGCCGTCTCTCGAATTTCATTTACTTTCTGCGTATTCTCACGAATCGAACGATTCGAAGGTCGCATTTGTGAAATTCCATATAAAAAGCAGCGACCAAAGTGCACTACTGAACGTCATGGTGTATTTCAAGGCTGGTTAAATGCTGTTTTTCTATCTCTGTGAAGTCGAATTTCGAATATCAGATGTCAGCGAGGTTTCAGAGAGATAAAGATCTACATAATAAATGTTAACGTTAAGGTTCAGAAAAACTAATACTTTTCTTCCTTCCTTTTTTCTCTTCTTTCGAATCATAGACGTTCACAGTTAGAATCCTTCCAATATGATATTACCGATAAACAAAGTACAGAAATCGCGTAATTAGAATCGGTTTGGAAGAAGGAACGCTAATGCGATTTTATCATTACTAACGATAAATAGGATATCTAGGTATAGAGAGACGAAAAATGATTTTTTGCCAACAGCTATTTTCAAGCATCGGTTTACGTACAATTTAGATGCACAGTTTCAGAGGTGACACGACTAACGTCACGAATTCGTTTCCTCCCTCCGAAACATTTCCACCGATGACGACAGCATGAATATTTTCGTCCTATCGATCGAACGAACCCGAGGAAAATTTTCTACCTAATCGAACATGCGACACAATTGACATTTCATACGTTGATTCTTTGTGATCTTACGATTCCCGAGGACTTTTGTATGCGCATTCATCGGCGGAGGTATTGCGTTGTTGGTGCTGGCGGAAAAAAGAAATATTTGTGGGAAACGCAAGCGTCACATCTTTTGACGTGCGACGCGACGTCGCGAAGTAGAATTTTAAGGTTCGAAGTTGCATTCTGAGGCAAGAGAGGAAACTGGAGACGATCTCGATACGGTCTCGGTCGAAAGACAGCAAACTGTGCGGGTGAACGATCGTTTGAAGGTCTTCGCGCCGCGCGCCGCGCGCCGTGGCATTCCCCGGTCACAGGATGCGGAAAATTTTCATCGATGCGAAACCTCTGGTTGGGTCATTGGCGAACTCGCGTCGCTGAGACGCTGTTGTGTTGTTGTCCCCTCGCGCACTTTTCCGATTCCACTTTTGCGCAACACCCGCGCGGCATTTATGTAACTCTGTTGCGCGTGCGTTTACACGACTATCAGCGCGCTTCGTCTAGATAATACCCATCCTGTCTTCGTCTATCTGCCAGCGGTCGTTAGATTCGCGAGCTTCAGATTCGACGACCCTCTACGCCTCCTCTCCTTCTCCTCTCTCTATCGGCCCACCGAAAAAATCTTCCCAGCTATCTCGCCCAGATTTTTTCCCCTATCGGCTTCTATCGGCTTTTATCGGCCGACCCGTTTCGCAATTCACGTTACGCGCAATTCGCAATGTTCATCATGCGCCGCGCCCGCCCCACGCCCGCCGAGCGCCGCCTATGGCGCTACGATTCCGCTTTGCACTTCCGCATTATGTATCGATATCTATTGTATGTTCTATCAAAGATGCGATCACTCCATTTTAGCTGAAACGACTAGGTATGTATGTGTATCTTCTTCGACGTAGCAAGAAGAAGAATTTTTTATAAGATTGAATTTCATTGCGTTGGCGTTTGCATTACCGTGAAAAGGTAAAAGAATTTTCTTGAAAAACCGGAGTGGTGTTATCATTGAGAAGATTGAGGACAGAAGAACTCCTTGACGTGTTGGTTGTTCGCGGTACAACAACATCGACCGGTTCCATTGGATTCGTAGTAAACCGCGAGTAATTACTAAATGCCAAAGCAAGTGGCACGTGCGAGCGGCCAGGCAGGATCCTCGAATATTTCAAATTATCCGTTACGTTACGTCAATTAACGTTCTATACTCCTATTCGGTGATTCGTAGCATCACATCATTAACGTCTGTGTTTCAAATATAAATCATCTTGAAATCATCTTGAAACACGAAGCGAGGAAAGTGCAAAGACCTTCCTTTGAATTCCAGTGTACGACGCGTCCGTGAAAATTCCATCGGGCGTAATCATGGGCAATTATAAGCAACTGGGCAATTACGACGAGTGCTTGCAAGTGAAAAGCGGACACGGATTCAATGGGAAGGCCTGCAGCGCCATGGTGCAGTTCGATATCACGAATGACACCGGTGAACGACAGGAACGCGATCTGGGTGATCTTTTTCTCAACGTAGCTATCGCCTCGGTGAGTCAGTTTTCCTTCATTCGCGTACCGTTTCCTCTGACCTATCGAAATGAGGTACGCGTTTTGTCGCGTTCATGTAAAAAAAAACTCGTCTCTATTTTTATCATTTAAACGAGAAGCCGTTTTCCTCTTGATCGCGACAACGGCAACGCAACGCAGCTAAATCCACGCTCATTTCACATCTTATCGGTCATTGTACGGATACATTATAGCTAGCCGATCCCACTAACGATTATCGTTATCGAACTATTCGATCCGACCTAGTGATCTTCTATCTTTGATCTACAATTTCTTTTATCGAAGGTAAACTTGATCGGATTACATTGGTACATAGGCATCTACTTCGATTCGAGTTTCCTGAACCTTTTTTCCTTCACGGTCGCGTAGCTCTGCATGAAAGGTTTCACGTCGTGGTCGGAGGAATAAATGATCAGGTTTGAATTCAATTCGGAAAAATGTTTCAGGGCGTAAAATGGACGTCTGGGAAAACGCTAATTTATGAATGGATGTGGTGCGTGCCATCAAGTTGTAGTCACACGGAAATCCAAGAAGCGTTGGAGATCGTGCTCGACCCTCTGAAGGTAGAAGGTCGCGTGGACATGGTGGTGAACATTTCGGAGAGTTCCTGTCATACTGCGGAAACGAATCAGCTGGTCTTCGACTTAACCGACTGGATCTACATGTAAATACTCTTATCGCGTTGCATTACACTATCCATAGCTTTCGAGTACGTTGTTGTTTGTTCGACGAGTAGCTCGAGGACGAGGCTAAATTTCACATCAACTACAAGTTTATCATATTTCGCCCCAAGAGATGTTTGCGCGTCTTCTACTCTTTTCATAAATCGCTGGATGGGATTCGTTTAGCCCATTGCGACACACGTAACGATCGATCAAGGTTATTCTTGCGCTATTCCTTCTGGTTCTGAACACTAATAATGACGAAAGCAAGGACGCTAACGCTATAAAAACGATCGAACTATATACGATGTTGCACATTTTTCGGTTTGAGTAACCGATAAATGTGTTACAGGTCATTGAAGCTTGCACAGTTTACTGATACACACATTTCAGAAGTTTGCGTAACGTAAGCAGTTTTTACAAATCCGAATGGTTAATCAGGCGATAAGGTTTTTCATTTTTTTTCTTTCTTTCTTCCTCTCTGCTCGTCCCTCTCGACCTTCTCGAACAGTCTCTTTAGACGATTCTGTAATATGTAAAATCACTTAATTCGCAAAACACATTTATCTAGGTTGCGTCGAATTTCTTTCCAGATCGATATTGGCGATATTCGCGGCGATCATTATTGCCAGCACCAGTTACGATATCGCTAAACGGGGCCCTCCAGGTACGCCGAAACGTACAGGTATTTACAAAATTTTCTTTTCACACTTAACGTGTTTTCCATAAATTTATTGATATTTGAGTGATAATGATCAGTGCTCGTTGCAAGCTTATTAATATCAAGTATATCCTTAATGTCGACTGCAATGTATAATATAAGTATTAGCTACCTACTTACGTATGTAATCTACTGTCGTCATTCGGATCTGGTTCAAGTAGTGTACGAATAAACAGAATATTGCCGACGAGAGTGAGATTTAACCGGTTGCGTCTTTACAGATAGGAAACACACTCTTCTCACTTCGTTCTCGGTTTACACGAACGGAAGAAATTTGTTACGAACGAAAAGGCCGCTAGATTCTATCAAGTGTCTCGATGGATTGAGATACATCAGCATGTGTTGGATAATTTACGGTCATACCTATTACTGCGAGGTCGTCGGCGTTAAGATGAACCTGAGCGAGATTCCACGGGTAAGAGAAGACTCATCATTTCCGCGCCATAGGGCAGTGATACGACTCAACTTTTCTTCTCTCAGGGATTACGAAAAGACGCTAGGTCAACTTTCTGTGAGCTGTCAATGAATATTTCTATTTTATTTGAGATGTCCTACTTTCGTCTTTTCTTTTCTTCGAGAGAACACTGCTTTTCAACTCTTTTTCACGACTTTCGAAAGGTTTCATACGAATAATTGTTTGACGTTCAAGATGCACGAAAATTGGGCAAACCTGTTGGTGCTAAACGCAAACATAGTCACCGATACGTTCTTCCTGCTAAGCGGAATACTATTGGCGTACACAACGTTGATAAAGAATAAAAATGATTCAAAAGGACGTTTCGATGTGATCGGGCTTTATTTACATCGCTACGTAAGATTAACACCGGCGTATGCGATGATGATTGGTTTCTACGCTACCCTCTTTTACAAAGTCGGAAGCGGTCCACGATGGAACGTTTGGGTTGGCGAAAATAGGGACTACTGCAGGGAGAACTGGTGGACCAATCTCCTCTACGTGAACAATTACGTCAACTTACCAAGGATCGTACGTATACGAGAAGACAAGAATTCTTTTTTTCATTTTTTTCATTTTTTCATCTGTCGTCGACCAACAATTATTTCTCGATTATTCTTTTTAGTGTCTATCTCAATCCTGGTATTTGGCAATGGATATGCAATTGGTCTGGTTATCGCCAATTTTCTTGTACCCAATGCTGAAGCTAACGCGAGAAATCTTCTTCTGGCTAGTGTTTGCATTCGGCCTCGTTATCTCCCTCCTTGTACCATTTTTAATAACGTTCAACTTGGAGCTCACCGGAACTATGCTCTACTACAAGGAGTAGGTGGCCAATTCTACCAAACGTTTCTTCTTCCATTTTTCCTCCCTCTGTTCATTCTTTGCCCGCTACGTCTGATTAGTTTCGCTTCTGATCACTTGCCCTTCGAAATCTTTCCTCTTTTCTACTTTCATTCTTCAATTAAAATAAAATCGAACGTTCGAATTGGATAAATCAGTGTTCGCTTTTCTTATGGCCAGCCCCACAGCAGTTGCAGACGTTTACGTGCAGATTTACACGAGGATTTACAGCAGATACGGGGCTTACATCATTGGATTGGCTCTCGGATACATTCTCTATAAGAATCGAATGCGATCGAATCAAGAAGTAAAAATACGTCCAGTAAGTATACATGTGCAGAGGATGTCTCTACCGAGTCCGCCTAGTTTCTCTCTCACGAAAATATTCAACCACTTTTTATTTCTTCAGATTTACGTGACGCTAGGATGGTTAATTGCTATCGTCTCCGGCTATATGGTGGTCGTCGGTCCTCGATGGATGTATTTCGATGATCATCCTTACAATAAGTTGGAGGCAAGCTTTTACGCAGGATTCCATAGACAAGTGTTTGTCTTTTCTCTTTCTTGGATCATTTATTGTTGCGTCAACGGATATGCCGGTACACTTCGTTTTCTCTTTGAACACGCGAACGCGTTCGTTTACAATTTCAATTGAAATTTTACTAAATCTCAATGAACTATTTGAACGTTTTAGGTTTTTTGGGCCAGTGTCTTTCCTGGGAAGGATGGGTTCCTTTCAGCAAGTTGACTTACAGCGCTTATTTGTGCCATTACGTATTCCTCCTGACAGTGGCTGGTTCAGAGCGAACCCCCGGAATTGTTTCGGCGATGTCTATCGTAAGTAATGGTTATTGAAATTGAAACAGAAAAATAAAAAAGTCGGCACAAGCTAACTCCAATGACGATCAATTGCAGTTTCGCAGCTTCTGCAGCAACCTCTGCCTCACGATGATACTTTCCGTGCTGTGGAGCCTCTGCTTCGAAATGCCATTTATGACTTTGGATCGTATGTTATTTTCTTACCGAAACAGTCAGTCCAATTTGTCGTCTAAATCGAATCAAGAGAATCTGTTCGGTTCCACCGATTCCAGAAAGGAGTTCTACGAATCCAAGGAAGAATCCTCTACCTCAATCGTTCCAAGCTTCGACGAAAGTTTCAAGCGAAAGTCTAGCGGAGACAGCGTGTATGATTCTGCGGGGAATGTGAGTTACCAGCAGGGAATATATGATTCAAATTTTACGCAGGATCTCAGCCGTTCCAAGGACGATACATGTCTGTTCAATTACACGATCGACAAATCGAAAGTGCAGAACGTTCATCGGAATAACGGATACGATCCAGACTCCGAGGATGCACCGCAATCGAAAGTAGAGATCAAATTGACTCGAAATTACGAATCGATGTTAAACGAAAATTCAAATCGAACAGATGGTTTCACTTCCGCTGCAAACAAGTTAAACGGTAGTTGATGGACCAAGCAACTTTTCTCCAACAGCAGTGAACAAGCTTGCGGGTCAAGCATTCATTTATACCAACCTGAGGAAACTGTTGGAGGTATTGACGATAGAAGATCAAGGAACGACCTTAATCGTTGGACTATTGAGAGAACGAGAATTTGTTGGATCGATCTTTGGATATTGATCGAAAGCTTAGTTTGGTCGATGATTGGTAACTTTGTCGAGCTACTCAGACGAACATTCTGGTGGCGTCAATCATGAATAATGCTATTGCTAGACATTTATTGTCGATTGCGATGATCGCCAATGACCCTCTAACAATTAAAAGAGATGTAGCGAAGTTATTGGGGTTAAACAAGGCAGGACAATTGTAGGTTGCCGACCATTCGAAGCATTCATTGAACGTTCGATTCCCAACTGTGAAAGTAGTACATGTATATAGTATTGCATACAATTTGATTATACTTTTTAATGACATGGCGGCCCTCGATGGCTGGTATCATCGAACGTAACGAAAACGCTTAGAATATACCTACGAATTTGATGTCATTCTTAAATACGTATCTCCATCATATGAGTAGGAGAAATAAGAAGGCATGTGAAAAAAGAATTTTTTTATGATTATTTATCTTGCGACGTATGTATGCATACTGTACATACATACCTGTAATTATATTGAGCTATTTTGTGTAGTTGTAAGATTATTATCGAGAACAGATGAGAATCGACTCAAATTTGAGTCATGATGAGATTCATTAAATTTCGCATTTTGTCTAAATCTACCTATTTTCGACTGTTCGCAATAGCAGAGTTTGCTATTGCTAATATGCAGCTTTAAATAAGAAAAGACGCTTTTGACCGAGAGTCTCTTCGGCTAAATGTTCTCGCCTCAACTATTGTACCGAGTTCTCCGTCCTGTTCTCAACAACTCTTACTTAATGTACAATCTATTTAGTTCCATTTTCAGAATGACTCACATTTCATTAGCGTTTCGTCCAAACGTGATTACAATGCAACTAGAATTGGACATTGATCCGTTGACATTTCAATATTATTGCGGGACAAGAAATTTATGCTATGCGAGTCTTTTTATAAAAGGAACGTATTAGTAAATTGTGAAAATGTCAACAACCTCATGACAATCGTTAAATATAATCAGCTTTAAGCAGCATTTATTCTAATTACTACCTTTCTACAATTAGTTCATGAAACTGAACATCAGCAAATTTTATAAATATTCGTAAAACCTTGAAACATTTGAGATAAAGCTCTCTTCCGTTTTTTGTCTCTTACAATGACAACAATCAACATAATTTACAATTACCTAAATGTAACGTGCAAGTCTGCAAGTAAAAAGGAGAAGGTGAATATCGATGAGTTTAACTAATAGTTGTGAGCCATTTTGTAAATAAGGATTTTATCTTTTTTAATAAGTAATTGTTTGTTGTTGTTATTGTTGCTGTTGTTGTTACTAGTGTTGCTTAAAGTTTTAAAGTTAGTATAAGAAAATTGATTAACTTGTTATTCAATATTTATTAGACTATTATTTAAGTTCTTTAGTGCCCTTTAATCATATGTAAACTACAGTATTACCAATGTCTAATATTAAATCTTGTAATTCTACCTACTTATATAGATAATAGATGCTAAACCCAAGAATTTGAAAAAAAAAGAAAAACTATTATTATTATACTTTCTCCAAAAGAAAACATTTTTTGTTACGAATGCCTTATTTGTTGCGTAGTATTTATATGAGAACAATAAACTAATAGATATAATTTGTAAATATCTTTTAAAGAAAAAATGGCACGAAGTATTCTATTAATTATTAACTATTTGAACTGAATCTTTTAGAAGGTGTTTCGGAATCAGTAGGAAGAAAATCGATCGTTTATTTCGGATGGAGATGAAAGAAAGCAAAAATTGCTAAAAGTAAGAGTGAAAGGGCTCGTGTCACTGTTTTGTTAGGCCACTGTTTTTACCTCGTCAAACCTTTTTCTTACTACTTTTCTTGTGGTCGGCTGCAAGAGATCCTAGATTAAGGCAACTGACAGTAAACCGAGAAGAGAATGAACCACTTGTTTTGTCCGTGGAAGAAATAGAGATGCACAGGAGTTTTTCGAGAAAGTGATTTTCTACAAATTTCTCAATTTGAAGTTTAGCTCATTTTACTCCTCTTCCATCAACTTAAATTTAGCTGTAGAAAACCATTCTTGAAATTCTTCAAATTTCAGTAGTTAAAAGAATCACTGAAAGTTTAGAGAGACACTTGCAGAGCTTATATCTACTTAAAAAGTCAAGGAATGTAACGTAGTTATGATTAATGAGAGAAAAAGAATATGTTTAATAAGACGATGGAACATTTCACCCTCTCATTTGCTGATAGTATAGAAATGGGAATAAAAGTAGTATAAAAACGTCGTCGAAATAGCGAGTAATATGTGGGAATTTAATAGCATAGTTAAGAAGATGAACGGTGCCGTTTGAAGGGTTGCAAGTACAGTTGCAACACGTGCTTAAAGCGCCCTTGGGACTTTTTCTCTTCCGTGGGAAAACGAGTCACGCAGTTTCATCGGCATACTTCTGTCTCAGACCATTTCAAAGTGCCTTTCGAGAGACATGCCTACATAATTAGCTGGTCGATTGGATATACATTTCATCTATATCAGTATAGATCTATAAAATTTCTAAGCCTGGTACGAATCGAAAAAAGTCAAGAGGACTGAATTATTTTTCGCGATGAAATCTGATCAAGTGCCTACTTATCGGTCATTGACGCAATCCAATTGATTCTGGAAGCGGTACTTACCAAAGCAGGTTTCGTAAAGATATTGGTGGTAATGGTATACGGTATAAGCATCGTTGTCGTTCGGTGACCGCTATATCATAACACATTTAGTAATTGCGGAGGAGTCGGTGGCATGGCAGGGCGTGATTGCGTGAATTGGGGTGCCCCGCTGGGGATGCAGCGGAACGAGGACCAAACGGAGACGTCCCGCTGCGACAAACACAGGGAATGGATTTCACTCTCATCGTCCTCGTCTCCCAGACTATCGGACGTGTGGTCGACATCTGCGAACCCGCCGTTTTTCCGCAATGAAAACGCAACAGGAGAAACGCCTCGTCCCATCCTATTCTTTTTCATGCTTTATTTGTGCCCCTGCCTTCACTCTGCCTCTCTTCAACCGTTTGGCCGTTTTTTCACGCGTTATTAGCATGCACAATAAACTAACAGTTCAGCCAACGGGAACACTTACCTACCGTTACCGAATTTATGGTGCGTCGTTCGAAGGTCGAAAGGCTGTCTTTTCAAAATTCGTCAAGTTTGCTTTGTAAACAGATGTTGGTCGTAAACTTTTCTCTAACTTGGCTGTTAGAAATATCATTTGTATAAGAACACCTATCACGGTTCGCTCAGAAGGGAAAACCAACAATGGGCACACGACTTCAATGATTCGTTCGACGAACGCAGGATTTTTCTAACATCGAGCATCGATTTCTGTTAACAAAAGCTAAAAAAATGCAAATTCAACTTCCGTCGCTGCAGATTGTAGAAATACTTTGCTTCTGTTCGGTGTCTCGAATTTCGAGGGTACCAAGTCGTTCTCCAATTTCCCGTAGACCGATTTCGATGAACGCATGTAGAAGTTGGTCGAATCGGGTCGAGTCGGGTCGAGTCGGGTCGAGTCGAGTCGCGGTTAGGTGGACTGAGGTGGGACGGGGCGGGCCGAGGCGTGGCGTGGTGGGGTCAGGAGGGTCGGGGGATAGTTGAGCTGGCGATATCGATGGGGAAAAAGAAGGATCGCGCGATGGGACTGGCGCCGACCTCCCTCGACGTTCGTCTTTGCCCTATACTTTTCGGACTTTCCTTTTAAATCGAAGAAACGTGTGTCGCGCGCCACAAGAAAGACAAGCAGCGCAATAAAGTGTAACCGGAGGCCACCGAGGGACGTACAATGCACCCACGACTTCCTCGAGATGCATCTGTGAGGACACAATACCCGACCAGGATTCCTTCTGTTTTCGTCATCCCCGAGCCTCCCCGAACCGGGAAACCTTGCTCCGTCTTGATATCTGGCATGCACGTGCGCCAAATCACCCGTCTATTCTTCCCGAGTGACCTTGACAAAAGCGACGACCAAACGGTACCCTTTCTTCTTTTGCATTTTTATGTAACGGGTAAGCGTCTGGAGTTCAATTGCCGTGACTAATTTTACGATTTTTTAAATCTAGAAAATAAGTACGAGAGGAAGGTCGGTATGCTGCAAGAGACTCCGTAAAGAGGTCTGCCTAAGTATAAGTTGTATTTCAGTATTGTATTGTATCTACTAATATTAGTTGTAGAAAAAAATCTGTATCGAATTTCGTGTAAAAGATCCTACCGATTAACGCCCACCGCTTCAACGATCTCGTTACAAGTAATTCGAGATGGGGCGTAACCAGCGATTTCGTCTTCTTCTTCTTCTTTTTGTCTGTAGCTCTCTTTCATTTTTCTTCCCCCGTTAAATTCGATATAGTTGCACTTCTTACGAAGAAGATTTTCATGTTGCAGCCTACAAACAAGAGATTCATTAATAAATTTTCGTTTGCAAACATGGAAGTTCGATCCTTTGATTGTGCGAGAGTGATTATGGCACATATACGCTTTGTGTTTGCTGTTAGATTTGATAGAAATTCTACGCGTGTGTACATACATATAGCTCAGTTCTAGAAATAAGGACGATTAATAACGCGGAAATGAACGTTAAAATAACTACAACCTGCTCCGACTGAAATAAATACGCGTGGCTTCCGGCGCGGTAGGATTGACTAGAGCAGAGCTAAAGAAACAGCTGCCAAAAAGAATGAACCTCAACTAAAGTGGTTACATGTACCGTGTAGTATGTGTCCCAAGGGATTCTCCACCGCGCATCGGTGGGAACAACCTGTCGCATAAATACGCGAGTTGCCACCTGTTTTTCTCTTTTCAGAGCTACATGCGCGCTCCGTTGCATCGAACTGGTACCGTTTTCATCGCGTAAGTTAATCCAATTAAATCAAATTGATTCCAAAGCGTAACAATTTTCTAATCCAAAGTCTTTTCATCTGAGAAATTATACTATACCTATTGAATATCCATCCAAACTAGTGATTTGAAAAGAACGTTAATTGATCTACAATATGTCACACCCTTATATATCTATTAGGAACTTGGGAATATGGTCGAGACGAAAAAGGTGTAGTAAATTGTTTGTGATAAGAGGAGGCGTCTGGTTTTGTACTTGAACATAGCCAGACACGATTTAACACGCTTAAATCATTACGTATTTCCAGTTATCGCTCACACAAGTGACCTTATAACTGAAAAACTATAATATGTAATCGTTTCACCTTGCGATCGAAACATTCTTATAATCATTTTACAATTGAAATGCAAACTGTGATCGTAAAAATAAAAAAATCATCATTTGTAGACTGTGTAGAGACGCAACATCAGTTTTCTAAAATCAATGAAAAATCACAAAAAAAACGATAGTTCGATATAAACTGTAATTAGAGAAAAACTTTGTCTCGTTGAAACGCAAATAAGGTGAGAATTTTCTCCCGGGCTTTTATCCCCTTTATTTTTTTTCTGTGTTGGCATGCACACTTACTCTTTCTCCGTTATTCCTTGTGCTAGGGCCTTTTTTTTTAGTTCTTCTGGCTGATAGTGGAGAAAGTGATCGGTCGAGTGGCAGGCTGCCGGTCTGGGCCCCGGTAAGCATCGCAGAAACTTCTTGACAGACTTCGAGACACTGTCAAAGGAAAATGCCGCACGATCAGCCGACCACTTCTAAACGCGACTAATTTCTCCTCTTTGAAGCCAGGCGACCAATTATGTACCACGCCTTTACCGAAAGCCACGCTTTTCCGATGGAATTCATCCACGAGACGGACGAGTTTTTTCTAACGACGAACGTGCATGGCAAGTAGCTGCCCTTTTAAGAATGTAAGTTTAATACGTATCATCGTACAATATTTACTACTTAATACGTACATATTTTTTTAAGACATTAACTATTTATCATATATTTTTCTATCTAGTGAGAAGAAATATATGTAATATGATACATATGTAGACATATTAGAAAAAAGTAAAAAGAATAAGAAGAAACTTTAACCTAAACTGTAATATTTAGATACTATTATTTTACTATATTTTATTATTTATATTTAATAATAAAAATTCACGCAAAAATGAAGCTTGGCCGTGTTTGAAAGATGAAGAAAAAAATTGGAAATGAACATAAAACGTCTGATTGAAAGAAACAGCAGAGCGAAGAAAGGAGAAAGATCGAAGGGGACAAGCAGAGGTGATCGGGGAAGCAGGAGAAGAGGGTGCGTGATGCATGGTACGTTGCGGTTTCCCACAAGAGAGAAGCGATTAGAGGATGATTAGAAGAAAAAGGTGTTCTGGATTGCGTCGCGGGAGCGCAAAAGCGGCCGTCGTGGTCGTTTCGGAACGATGCGTTTCCACGTTCCCCCTGCCACTTTTACACCCCCGGCTCAAGTAGCAGACACCGACTTGGACGACGATTTCGTACGGGGGCAGATACGGGGTTGGAAGTAGTTTTTTCACTCAACCCCCCACTTCCTAGCTTCATTGAAGAGCACCCATGCGCCACGCACACGTTCTGTTTTAGCCTCCACTCGTGGTACTGTCGACCAATCACTGGTCTTCCGCTGATAAGGGGCAGGAGAAGATTAGGGTAAAAGGATGATTAGACGACTAATTTCTACTTATACTAATTGTAAGAATATGGGTGCACTAATCTATAGCTGTGACTAAATTTCGGAGCAAGGTCGTGGTAATCAGTGGCCTAATTTCAAAGAAATACAAATATTTTTTGGAAAGGCACGCGTACCAGTCTCGTGGCCTCGAATATCCAGAGTTGCACGTTCACTAATTATTGTTTCCTCCTAGCTAAGTAGGCTACTTTTTTCGGAAAAAGCCCAGCAGACGTAAACAACGGGTTGAACCACCGATGTTCTGCACTCCATCGGCGCACAGCTACCGGAATTTATTTATTTTCCACACGATGACACGTGGTTCCTCTTCTATCGTCTTCCTCTGTTTCTCCTCCGGATCTCGCGCTTCCCGTGTCGCTCTTCAACACGTTCATTTACATTCATTTGGCTACTTTTATATGAATGCGCAGCTGTCCACGTAGGTAGCTTATTGTTTTCGTATCATTATTCGATTCTGAACATTAAATCGCTAGTCGTGGGTAATCCGTATCTAATGATTAAACTTAGCGGATACTGGCCCATGTCGCGGTGAAAGAAGCCTTAATTTCTGCAAGCTGAAAGATTTATTTTAAACGAGCTTTATCGTGAATCAACTAATCGAATACGCTTCTACAGTTTCTACATTCGAAAGTTCTTATCAGATGATTAGCAGAGCGAATGTACCTATCAGTAGACTCAGGTTGACCACTGTAGTCGCCTCCAGAAGAGGAAGAAATACTTCTCCAGGCAATTTACAAAGAGATCGATAATCGTTAGAAGTTAATCTCTCAGAGAGTAAATGATGAGTTTCCATAAACGAAGAAAGGGATGGTGAAGCAAAGTGGAGAAAGAGAGAGAGCGAAAACGCTCGCGTGCGCGCGCGCGCGCGCGCATCAAATTAGGGGAGCAGAGAGGAAGAGAGAAATTCAGTGGGGCCATGTGGCGTTTCAGCAGATATCAAATCATACTACGTGTACGCCATGCCGCCCCCTAAATATAGTTTATTGCGTTACCGAGTATTAATGGAGCTTCCATAGAAAGAACGGGAACGGTCGTCATCGAACTTGTTACTCTTCCAGTTCGCAAAATTCAGAATAAAATTATCGATGACGTTGTCAAAAATCATTTCATTTTGAGTTCTAACTTCTTAATTAATGACCAAACTTTCAAACTAAAACTATATATTATTGTTGTCCTACACAATTGTTTCGTTGGTAGAAATTCCTATTAAATATTACATATTTAGAACGTTACGATTCATGGAAGGAGGGACACGATCGCGACAAATTTTGGATCCGGTTCACTGTTACTAGAAATCGGAAACGTAAACACTAGGATATCGTACACGTGTCCCCTGTATATCATAAACTCTGGACCAGTATGTAACTGGTTGGCTTTTCCTCTTGCTTACTACACGTCCGCTCGTCGGGTTCATTCATGAAACTCTGGAAGCCCCTTAAACCGTAAATAACGCTACAATATCTTTCCCCTAAGCGACAGGGGGATATCCCGCTTCTTCTAATTTTACATTTTTTTTTCTAGAATAAACTTTGACTAATTTCATGCAGGGGAATCCCATGCTTGCTTCGCCAAGTCTTTACATAACTATCCATTGATTTCTTAATCGCTCTTGTTTCAAATTCCATTACCAAATTTAATCTTTACGATAAAGTGAATTCACGAGAATCGTTCAATGAAATACGAACAGTCATCGATCGATTATTAGATGGATGAAGAGAAGAGATATTGCAGTTGGATCGTCCCTGTCAAAAGATGCCGTCAATGCATAGGAATGGGAGGAGTCGCTGCCGAAGAAGAGAAGGTTGCTCCTCGCTACTGAAATAATAAACAAACCCTTTTTGTTCGTACCCTGCCGATATACACAGTGAGTCGTTGTTAAGAGAACAAGGATCTTGATCTGGGTTAATAAAAATTTGAACGATGCGGTGTCACGTTTCAAGGAACACCGACGCTAGATTCACCCGTTTCAAGTTAACCAAAGTCCTTTGCCCTTGCTTCAAACGACGAACAGACTGGACGAAATGCCCAAATGGATCTTTTTAAAGTTCTCTCTATACGCGTTGCATTGTTCAAAGTTCATCGATTCTATCTATAATATAATGTTTAAATTAGTAGCTCGATTTGGGAAAATAGATACATAAATGATAAATTAATTTTCTATTTTTTAGCCAGCTATGCTGTGCCGCGCGGCGCGACGTAGCGATCGTGGTGCTGACTGATTCTATATTCAGCTCTTTTTGCTGCTAATTATGGCGCTCATGGAAGTCGACCTTTATCGAAAGGCTCTCATACCCTGAGACACTTCAGATTAAAAGTCCGCCACCGATCTAAAATAGAACGCGCAGCTCGGTGGAATTCGAAGAAATGTGCGACGTAAGGATTAAAAACCAATAAAACGATAGGTGTACGAGAAGAAATTTAATGTTTCCTAATGAGTTCGCATACTTTTTTCCGTTACAATTTTCTTTAGATCTTTCTCCTTACATGCGATTGGAAACGTGAAAAAAAGGAAAAGAAACTCACCCCTTCCGGTCCAATAAACTCCTAATTGCTGAATGTGTAACATGTATACGTATGTAGATATATCCAAATAATAGAGTAGCTCGATCTGACGTCTACTTCTTCGGAATAAGAGTTGGAAGATTGTCGGAAAGCGGTGGAAAAGGGGGCCAGGATCGATGGCTCGACTAACAATCAGCGGGAGACCGAGCGATTCGCGATAGAAAGCGAATCGGAGCGGACGTTATGGCGGTCGGTTTGCTGGTGGTACTTACTGATATTATCCTAAATGATGGCTCGCCGCGTTGCGGCGTGTTGCGGCGTGTTGCGCCGCGGCACCGCGCCGGCTGATTCCCCTTTCAATTTACTAATTGAATTGAGAATCGTCCGCATGGGCGTCGACCAGCTAGCGCTCCGCCCTTCAGGCCCGACTCCACGACCCTCTCCTTCGTCTCGACACCCACTGCCAATAATTTCCGTGCTCCGTGCTCCGTGCTCCGTGCTTCGTACGATCTTTCCTCATCCGAAATCTCCCTCTTCTTTTCCAGTGGCACTCGAACTGCATCCGGAAACGCATCGGCGACACTCGACACGGCCAACCATCGTGTCATGCGCTCGTGTCTCCGTTTCTATTCATCCTCTGTACCCTTCATCACGATTTTACGCTTCTTCCACGATTCTGTGTTTTCGATTTTACTGCGTTTCGATTTACGCGCGTTCACTTGTCGAAGTAAATGGTGCAACTTTGAAGTCATGTTCGGAGAAGTGATAGGAGAGTCGTAAAATAAGAGGAACATTGCTTCGTCTTTCTGAGGAGGTAGAAAGGACTAAACTTGAGAAGTTCTTGTGGACAGTGTAAAAGTTTCTAGTGAAAAGGAAAAGGGGGTGAAAGATGATGCTGGGGAGTTACGAGGCACAGCCGGATTACTATCCGCAGTGGCATCAACCCTATAATTATGTTACACAGTTACCTTACGGTGAGTGATATTTATCATTAGCTTATCTATCATTCTTCTCCTGTTACCGTGTTTAGCGTCAAGTAATCGTCCGTGTTGAAATAATCAGCAATATTCGTGGGCTAGATTGTAGAATCTGTAGCTTTCTATTTACTGTTTGCGTTGTCACGCAATATTTGAACAGCATTGTATCATTTTTTGCACGAAATCGTGGTGTAAATACGCTGACGACGGGAACCATTTGTACACAGGGTCGCTGAACGTCCCCGATACGGACAGCCAATCGACGTACTGGGGCGCGGATTCCGGGATCTCTGGGGGTAGTTCCGGCGCAGGAAGTCCCACCGCGTCGACGCCACCCCTGATCGAAGAGATCGGCGTTCAAGAGAATACCTACTCCCCGCTACAACAATACCCTCACCCCTCCGTCAACCAACACTATCCGAATTTCGTCTACTCGCCTCAGCAAGAAATCCCTCATCATTTACATCATCATCATCATCATCATCGACATCAGCAACAGCAACAACAACAGCAGCAGCAGCAGCAGCAGCAGCAGCAACAACAGTCACAACAGCCACAACAGCATCAGCAACAGCACCAACAACAACTGCAAACTCATAGAAGGAGCAACGAATATTCTCCGGTTTCGTCGATGAGTCAGGTGGATGGTACCCTTCAACAGCACCTTCGACAGGGTGTAAGGGAGGGTGGCATAATAGTGAGGCCCAAAAGAAGAAACACCGCGAATAAAAAGGAACGAAGACGAACGCAGAGCATAAATAACGCGTTCGCGGATCTTCGCGACTGCATACCGAATGTTCCGGCGGATACGAAGCTGTCAAAGATTAAAACGCTGAGGCTGGCTGCTTCGTACATCGGTTACCTGATGGCGGTCCTCGAGAGCGACGACGGAGAAGAGCCGCAAACCTTTCGCGCAGAAATTCTGTCCAATGGCAGGAGGTCCAAAACGACTCAACCAAACCAGGTTCGTAACATTCACAATTTTTGCAACTTTTAGCTGGCTTTCTAGCTTCGTATAATCTAAAATTTGTAAATGTAAATAAAAGAAAAAGTGTAGATTTTTTCTTTATTCGTTTCTCTTAACTTGTAGCCTGACTTACTTAGTTTAAAGGAGGCACTCGAGCTGCCAAGTCGATTGCTTTCACAGTAAAGCTACATATCTCCAGCACGTTGGAGGAGGAAAGAATTTATACTTTTTTTTACATTTTTTCAAATCTCCCGAAATACTTTCGTAAGCGTTGTCTTTGAATAAACATTGCCCTCTTTAATTCACTCTTGTTCCTATAGATAGGTACATGTATGTATAGAAAAAACAAGAAAAAAGAAAAAACTCTGGTGTCCTCGTATCATGAAATTTCACTTTAGCTTTAATTGCCGAGCATAATTAGTTTCTTTTTTCTTTTGCGTCACAAAAAATACACTGGAAATCCTATTTAATGTTATACTTTGAACAGAATCGGACAGGATATTAATGTCGATGGAAGGAAGAATTTTTGTAAAACGAGTCGACTGGATTGCGGTTGGATCGTTTCGGGTATCTCAGATTGTAACATTTTTCCGTAATTTTGCCCTCAACGACATGTGCATCCGTTAGATCCCGTAATTTGTGGTTTTCTCTATCTTCTATCATTTCGTGCCACCCACGAAGAATTTTCTTTCTTTTCAAGAAATCGTCCATCATTCGGGACTTTGTCTAATTTCAATTACGTTTATGAACTTATTCACTCTAATTTTTCAACTTATAAGAACGTAGCCACCATATAAAATCGTGAGAATATGATTCTACAGTTTAATTAAATTTTCGAAATGTCAAAATTTCGATTAAAAATTAATGCAATCAATTGCTTCAAATTTTACCTAGAGTTTCTGAAAATTTAGCAGTAGACCATACAGAGGATTATTCGCAGGAAAGGGATAATTATTTGGCGTTTCTTGTTGTAGAACGAGTCGTGTATGCATCGGGCGCCGAGCATTGGACCAGAAGAATCGTTGAAAAGCAAAGGACGAACTGGCTGGCCGCAACATATGTGGGCCCTCGAATTGAAGCAAGAGTCGCAGACCAATCAGATATAATCGATTCTCACTGATCTCTATCTATTTCTAACCCCAGTGACTTCTGCTCAACCGCAAACACGGAGTCGAATCGAATGAAAACTCTGGCAGGAAATTCCTGGGCAGTAAAAGAAGATTCTTTGATTTGCTTTCAAGTTTTTCCAGCAAAATGTAAAGTAGCAAATATCGACTATCGTATGGTGAATGTAGAAATAGAGTCTCCGTTACGTGAACGGTGTTATTTTCTCAACTGTTTTGCCGTCGATAAGATGGAATGTTTCTAAAACTTATCCTTAATTTATTTAGGCTACGGTGTTTTGGAGCAGCGAACGAAAGTGTGCTTCAAATTATTTAGCGTGAAGTTAGAAGAATATAATATATATTTGTGCAATATCAAGTACCGTCGCGGCCGCGTCGCGTTGCGTCGTGTCGCTTCGGTTGCGTTAGTTAGGATAATCGAAACTTTACAATTTTTTTGCCGTATGTTTTCGTTCCAAGTGTCGAAGGTTTCTTCTCTCCTTTGTTGACCACGTCGTATCGTAATTCGTTCCACATTACAGTGACGACGGGCGTTATCGTCGATGAGAGGAGAACGAAAGGGTTTTGTTTCAAAAGCAGTAACGAGCCTATTGTGAGAAAGTACATAAGTGATCGTGTGTACATACGCGTCTGTGAGAGTACATAGTACATGTTATACGTGTATATAGAAGTGTCTAGTTGCACCTAAATTAATCCTCTGCTTTGGTTTTTCCCTACTTACACGAGTTGCATAGACCCTGTCTACTCGCAATATACATGTTAACGCCGGAAAAAAAACAGTTGCTCTGAAATATTTTAGATTCTTGGGACGTACTTAGAAACGAATGGTATTACATACCTACCGTTAAATAGTTTGAAGGTAAGAATCAAATCGCAGAGAATTAACAAATCGTGCCGTTGTTCCGACAACTAATCATGTCATAAAGTGTTAGAATATTAATTCTTTTAGATGATTTTTCTTTCCAGTGTGGTGCAATATTAGTCGGTTATTACTAAGCCTACCAGTTTATAAAGTTTGTACGCGTTAGATGAATTTCGAGATAGATATAACGTTGCACTCTTTGCTTTCGTGGGCTTTAAAAGCGCAGGTCTGACTTCGTTCGTTAGGATTTAAGATGCTTGTAAACTTTTGTATAAAGTACCCTAGAAAAGGCGATGTATAAAAAGTCATTAGCAATAAATAGAATATGTATCTAAAAGTAAATTGTGTTTCTCAGATTTGAATCCTTAAAGGTACGATTTCAGGATCGTGGAATGGATTGTGACAGAGAAAATAAAATGTGACCCAATTCGTCTTGTTGCTTTTTCTTCCGTTGAAGATAAATGTTTGATGCAAATTGAGAAGTCGAAAGAATCTGAGCTTCCGCGCAAAGGTTTTCCCTTGCATGGAAAACATGTTTTTCTAAGCTACATGCTGAGAAAGCATTGTTCGACGGCGACGCCGCCGGCGACGGGTTTCGAATTTCCTGTATATCCTGGCGCCGTACCGGCACTTGATCCGTGCTAGTCCCTTAATCTTCGCGCGTCGCTGATACGTCCATCGAAAAGAAGAAGATCCCTTCGGCTCTCCCACGCGACTACGTCGCTTCTCTTCGATCTTCTCTTTTTCATTTTACATACCTAACATGAACGAAGCTAACCGGAACTTGAAGACTAGATCGACGACGTACAGTTTCTTCTTCGTGCAATTTAAAGGGAAGGATCTTTAAAGAATACAGAAATCATAGAATATTTCGTCGCGAAATCGCTTTAGAAGACACTGGGTATGTACCATTGTCGATGTGCAATTTATCTCTCTCTTATCTTGTTATGAATCATTTGCTATACACAAAATGTATCGCCATATGAGACTAAATATTTGTGACGCCTCTCAAGCACCTAAGTAACCATATAACGTCCTCGTCGTTTCGAAATTTAAATAATTACAACACTGTGTCGTCTTGTACCGTAAGCAACGTGTTAGATAACAGTCCGATTGTGGTCGCGAAAATAATACCAACCGATAATGCAAAGAGTAAACTGAAAGCTTGAAAGATTTCTCGACCAATTAGTAAACGAGTTTTAATCGAGATATTTCATGAATCGATCGTGCTATAGTTTTTATCGTGATTATTGCTATAAATACATTCAATGCACGCATGCGAGATGTCTTAAATGAAATATCGTCTAACTGCGGACGTTTTAAAGGAATTTTTAATGGCAAGTGTTTCTTGAGAGGATTAAATCTGGCTACACGGAGTTACTCAACCATTCGTTTCATACTAAATCATCAGCCGAATCCCTTCCTTCAATCCCTTGAGTCGCATTAATGACTAACTTCGATTAAGTGAAGACACTGAGGTTTTGATTCCGTGAGAAGCCAGGGAAAGCGTCGCGTTGCGTCGCGTTGTCTCGCCGAGCAAATCTTGTTGGGAGCGATGCCGAACCGAAAGGCTGATGCTGCCAGCTCGATTGATGACTGTTTGTTTATTGGAATGCGCCTCGAGTGGCACTATATTATAGCCGCATACGTAGATACGCGCAGAACTTCGTTTTGCCTCGTAAACACTTGAATCAGTTTCTTCGACGGCTTCCAACATCGTATTTTCATCATCTACACAACTACATATGTACTTACATATTTCTGTACTTATTCCCCTCATTTTTTATTATGCTATTCCATCTCCATGTAACGCGCAGATTTTTTAAGAAACTTCGAATCAACTCGTCCTACCTTTTTCAGTTCGATTGATCCATTTTCTGTTACAGACGCTTCTGAAAATAATTAATAAACTCCTTTTGGGATTTTTTCATTGGAATGGCAAGAATGTTGGAGTTGAAAGCGGCTTCATTTTGACGGACTTTGTCCGTTAGAAGAAGAAATAAAAAGGAATGAACGGAAGAGGCACGTGCTATACCGCGTCGCGTCGCGCCGCGACGGTGAAAGGTGTTAAACACGAGAAGGTGAATCGGTACTGCTCTGTAAACTCTTCCCTTGACGAAGCCCAGAACATCTCTGAACCCCGAATCGACGATATAAACACTCTGTGGTGCCTTAGGAGTTCGGTTATTCTCGGTAGCAACCAAGAAATTGTTGCCTTCTCCACAAACTCTTGTTTCCGGACTTTTCGTACTCCAAAAAACTGCGTACTTTAATCTCTTCGAATATGATAAGGTTTACTTTTTTCTGTGTTCGCTTTTTACTTCGTTTGGTACTACATTTTTTTTTTTACAAATATCGAGGAATATGCAACGAACATTGGGACTTTAATTAAGGTCAAATTGAATTCGAAATGATCTATTATTCCTCTCGACCAGGTCTCTTTGATTGTTACCCACGATTAGGAAATGAAAATCACCCAACTGTGAACTATTTTCCAGATTGCTTTGTCACTCTGCCACTCTGTCACGTTCAACCCCTGACGTTAGTACGATTCTTATCGAGGATCAATGGTTCTCAACGAAATGAATCGATACGAATGCTCTATGAATCGCACGGTATTAAACAGTCGATATTTTGGACAAACTCATGATCCTCTTATCGTCGATGGGATCAGCTTCTTGCTTTTCTACTTGGCCGTCTTATTTCGGCGAGGAGAACGAAAAACAAAAGACGAAGGCGTTCTTACGTGGGAATATTTTCGATAGAGATTTGAAGAAAGCAGCAGATGCGCGTGTGTCCAAGTTACTCGCGCTCGACAAATACGTAAGTACGTATACGCGAGCAGAGAAAAAACATAAGGCAAGCGTTTGTTTGCTTTGACAAGTATCGAAGGTCCACGTACGAGTCCAAGTAGAGCTACGACTCAACCACTTAACTGGCTCATGAAAAACTGCCCCTCGCACATGTCGCCTACCCCCTAATTGCATGACCCGAGTAAGATACTGATGTTTCGGAACAATCGTCAGCAATTTGCGCCTCTCACGCCTCTCTTTCCTATTCTCTTTACCTAATTTTTCGTTTCGTCGAATGATTATCGATTTCAGTGCATACAGCTATCGATTAATAAACGTTACAGCGAAATCGGACATTCTATGCTATTCTATAGGATAATTATCAGTAAGAAGAACAGAAAATGTTAAATCTTTCTTGGAATATTCCTTGAATTTGAAAATGTTTTGCATAGAGTTTGAAGTAGTAAACTTTATTGGGTGAAATTGTTGAACGATCGATTAGTTGCACTATTGCAACTAATCACTGCTTTTTAAACTCGAGTCGAATGTTCGTATAATTCCGTAAGGTATACGTTTAACGCAAATGAAGCTGTATTTTCACGCTGCCGATCAGCCGTTAGTGAGTCAATCGTCGAACACAGTCGACCTTTTATACGCGGTGGCCGACCTTCCAATCCGCCTCGATCTCGTTGATCCCGAAATTGAATTGGCTAATTGACAGGCTTAATCGAGGACAGATTGTCCGCTGAAACAGCTATGGGCTATAAGCTCGATTCGTTCCTCGCGACAGGGAGCAAAGAACGCGAGGATTCTTCAACGATTTTTAATTCTCCATCCACCGAATCATTATTTTCTTCATTTCGATGCGAATACTGCAAGTCATCCGTCGTGCATTCGTCTTCGTTTCCTCTCTGCGTATTTGCCAATCAATGAGCAACGATTACCCTTGTATTACCATCTGTCTTATTAACGAACAGATAGAATTAATTAAAACGAAGGCGTTTGAAAATCTATGATTTTTCGAAACTTTTGCATCGCCTTTAATTTACTGGCCCGAAAATGGTAGCAGGGAAGCGTGCGAGTTCTAATCTTTTAATAGAAATGTTTGTAGAATAAAGAAGAAAGTGGTACGGTAGGTAAAAGAATGAAATAGGGATAAATTCCCAAAGGTTAATTCGCTTCTCTGTAAGACGAGAAGATGCGAGATATCCTGGAAAGAAATACACATAGATGTAGGAAGCTGTTCGTGCAAATCTCAACGGGAACGAATGAGTGTAGCGGGTAGGAAGATTTCCGGGTTCGGGTGGCGGTTGCTGCTTTCTACCCCTCCCAGAGTCAGGATGCTCATTAGGTATGGAGGACCATGGATCTCGATTGAAATTGAGACGAATCGCTTCGTGGACAGTCAAGATTGTTCCCGACGGGGTGGATGTTTGCGTACGGGGGCAGGAATGAAATCGAAGGAAAGACAGGGAGAAACATAGGGTGAAGGATGGAGGAAAAAAGAGGCGAGATCGCGCGTAAGCAATCTCGGAGGGTGGCTTGCATCCCTATAAAACCTGGGAATCGCACCCGTATCGACACTATTCGACGACAAGTCTCGAGGTAGAGTATACTCGAAGAAGCGATGATCGGTTTTGCTGTCTTCCAACCTTCTCGCGTCGCCGTCTCGATCGGCGCTGTCTTCTGCCTCCTTTACTTGGTGTCTTGCTGCTCCGGCGAGTACGGTACGTTTTCGCGTGAATCACGATAATTAATAGTTGCGTTTCGAGTGCTGCAAAACGAAAAAACGGGTAGCCCGACAATTGTACGCGCAACTGAAAATAATTCGAAAAGGAACTCGTTTTGGTCGACAGAAGGGAGAGAATCGGCGAGCAGCGTCTCTAACGACAGGACACCCAATAACGAGTTCGGCTCCTGCACCGATGGCAAGTGCATCAAACGCACCTCGCATGACATCACCAGCGGCATGTGGTTCGGACCTCGGTTGGGCAGACGACGGAGAGCAGATAGGAAACTGGAGATCGATTCGGAGCTCGAAACTCTAACGAACATGTTTGATGCACCGCGTTGGATCACGATTCCAGGTATTTCTGCTTCTTAGTCTCGCGCTTTATTATTACCCGTGTCTTTCGCATCCACCACTTTCCATTCGAAAAATATATCAACTTCTGAAATTAGCGAAAGATTGGGGAAACTAAGAGTTTTGTTATCTGTAAAAGGTCATCTTGGTGTTGCAATCCTATTTCCTATGGAAGTTTTCATTACAGAAGGGGAAAAACGACAACCGCCCCAGTTTACTCCACGCTTGGGCAGAGAATCAGGGGAGGATCTGTTCTTTTCGTACGGATTACCGAGAGATCAAGAAGACTTCTACGCGGAAGAGCAAATCTTTCCACCCCTTTTCGCGCCCCGCCTAGGACGTCGACTACCCTGGACACCGTCGCCGAGGCTCGGCCGACAATTGCACGCGATTCTCGAGAAATCTAAACAGTACGCCGACGATTCACGCTTTTGAAACTGACCCGAGAAAAGGAAGACAGCCGGAGACATAGTGTAACCGAACGCGAAAAGAACAAAATAAACGACTCTTTTATTTCTTTGTATTATAAGAGAGAAAAAGAATGTTCGAGGATTGTTTCCTTCCAATTTTCGAGAACCTTGCAGCCGAGGCGATGCGGTGCCAATGAAAGAGATAGACGCGTGTTATTCCTGTCCATTCCCGATAGTAAATGGTTACTCGAGTAAAGAGAGGCGGAAAGTTAACTTATGTCTGCTGGCGGTGTTTCCGAGCTTTATGGTTACGAGCAGAGTCTACGTGGCCACATGGCCCACCGGTAGTTCCGCTCGGGAAATTACACGCGTAGTTACCCGTTATTCCCCTTGCCATCCCTTTTCTCTTCACCGTCTCCTTCTTCCTCGCACCGAAGAAATTCAACCTTGATAAGCGTGCTCTCTTTATCCGAAATTCAACGTTTTCTTTCTAAATGACATTACCATACGACGCAACCGATCAAAAGGGTTTGCTCGCCCTTTTCGTCATTTTCATAATCATAAATGTAAAATATCGCGTTGCATATGAAGATTAGACTTTTACTACGGAATATGTATGTAGGAAATAGAATTTCTTGTCTCCGAAAGATTATATTATGTGCATTCCTACTGAGAGCTTTCGATTGACTCGACCACCTTCTACCTATCGCTTACAATATCTAGTAATAATAAGAATAAATGTTATTAAGAAAATGCGAACAATTCGTAAGATATTTTAAGTAATAAAACTTTGCTCGGCGATCCTCTCATTTCCAAAACCACCCCTTTTCCCTTCATTTTCTGCCACGATTCCTTCTCTCGCTCTTTAGTCCCCTTTCTTATACATATATCCACTGTGTACGAGTACTTACACATAGAACAGTGTACATCAGTAGACCTATACGTGTAGACTAATCAACGCGTAAGCATTGATATACATGTACATACCGATAATCTACGATACTAAATAGGAACAGGGATGGAAGTGACACACTTTCTTTTGCAGTTTCAGTTTTTTTGTCTTTTTTTCCGTTTTATTAGATGCATTCGCAAACGTTACAACCTTCCTACGCGTATAGAATTCGGAGATCGTTCACACAACACCTCGCCTCGTCGCCTTTTACAACACACCCTTATCGACATTTTTCTAGGCAATGTGTTACGTCTATAATATAATTCTTTACTTTCTCTAGCTTCTGTACCGTAAATACGCACACGCAAACATGCTATCTGCCCATTCATCCTATCACTATTTTTATATGTATATTATAATTATAATGCTCTTATGTACTAGGTACGTCTATGTGTGTGTTATATAATATATAGATCTATTTGTATAGGTATGTATATATACATGGTCGAGTTTACTCGACACAATAGAATTATCGATTCCATTCGATATATCCTTTATTGTTTTTTTTACCTCGTGTGTGCAAAAGATCGTCGATACGGTCATACACCTTACGCGCGCTTCATAGTTATGCAAGTCTGACGAATTTGAAAAAATACATCGGTAAGTATATAGTTCTTCCAAAAAGAAAAAAAGATTGAAAACAGTAATTACGGAGACGAGGTCGATTCGAACCCGGGGAACTTCTTTCATGAATCCTTCTCCTCGATGCGAAACTATTTTCTGAAACTTTTTCGAGTTCCTCGAGATAATCGATCGTCACTCAATATACATTACGCGACGGATTTTGTATTGCTAAACGTTACGTCTAATCTGACTATTCGTTTCCTAAAAAATATAAACTGTATCCTTTCGTCAGTTGCCTCCTTCGCGCACTTCTGTTAAAAAATTTCCAGAAATAATAATTTTCAAAGGTTCTGCTTCCTTTTCCTTTGTAATTTTCGCGTCTTTCAATCGTGTATACGCGTCGATATGAATGTACAAAATCGTGAGAATAATTTCACGGTTTCTTTTTCGTGTGTCGGAGGAGCTCGTGGCAGCCTGAAGAAGCGATCGTTCGAAAAGAACGATCATACGCGGTTGCTTATTACGTGAAAAAGTAGCAGGTGCTCCAATCTGATATAGAATCAGGGGAATCTAAAAACGAACTACCAAGTATGAAAGTCAATTTCAATCGAAGGCACTATCTTACGAACGAAAATCTGCTTTGTTTTGTCGTGACGCGGAAAAAACTCCGATTTTGTGAAGATGGAAAATCGAACGCATCGCGAATCACAGGAATATTTTGGATTATCAGTTTTTTATCATTTACAAAATATATCGAAACTACGAATCACTTTGCTGTGATTAAGTTTGAACAGCGAAGCGTGAGAAAGGGCCTCTCTATTTTTCGAAACACGAGAGATTCCGTTTGCGCTCCTTAAACGTCAGCCTGAAAATTAAGCAGATTTTCTCAAACAGTTTCAGAACGAATTCTTATAGCTTTTTTATCGGAATTCGAACTCTTCTTATTTTCCGCGGAATTGGATACAAGTAATTTACGCTTCCCGTTTTTGTCAGCTACATAATAGACTCCTCTACATCGATGAGAAATCAAAACATAAATTATATATTCCTATACAATTGCATTGTAAAAGATTGAAAAAATAAAGAAACAAAAATACTTGAATAAAGAAAACGAAAAAGAATCACTGAGATAAAGATATACTAAATACAAGGGATTAATTGTGATCGAAAAACACTAAAAGGAAAAGGTACTATATACACATACATATCAAAGATGGTTAATCTTCGAGTAGAAAGTATATCTTATAGGAAACATTGATTTTTTTATATATTTTCTCGTAAACCCCTTATTATGCTCCAAGGATAACCTGAAAACCCACACACACACACACACACACACATATATAAATGCGTATGTATATGCATGAATCTATATGTATATGCGTGCATCCGTATAAATAAGAACGTAAGAATTCGTAATATGTATGATTGATTATTTAACGGGACGATTTGAAATCGTTCTGGTTTCAGATTATTTACGTTATTATAAAAAATCGACGTTTACGAAGCGATACAATTTTCGTCGGAATTATTTTTCTAGTCTGATTTCTATTCCCCGTTGTAGTTTTCACTTTTCAACTAAAAGTCTGATCGAGTCTGATCTTTTCACTTCACTGAACTTGGAAAGAAAGTCCACCCTTTTTCAAATTCTCACGATTAATTAGATTTGACTATTGGTATCAACGCTTTTTTCTTCAAGTTCGAGTGCAACCAACACACAATTGAGTGTATTCAAGTTTGAAAGAAAATTTCATTAAGGCATAGTACAACGGAGGAATAAAATCCTGGAACTTGTACGAGATCCTAGGAGTCGAAAACGTAAAGGGCACACCGACGACCGTACCCTAACTGTCGATTCTTAACTTAACTCGACTAAATCTACGTTCATTCTCTTTTTTTGTGTGGCGTCGCCTTTTTTCTGTCATTCCTTTATAAGTGCTTAGTCACTCGCTTAATCCTTAAGAAGTAACTAATCCTACATCGCCGAATACGAAATGGCAAATTGAGGCTTACAAATGTGTTATATGTACAAAAAGTACCTAGTCATTGATAATCGGTTCCTTGTTTTGCTAACAGTTTTTCTGACTTCTTTCTTAGCATTCGTCCATGAGCATTATTCTCTTTATTTGTGCTACAGTTTTTCGTCCGTTCAACATACTCTTCCCATATTTTCAGACAGAACCTTTTCTCAGAAAAAGAGTACGGTATTCGGATAGAGGAAGGAAACTTCAATCTGTTCTAGACACTGAAACCAGTATTTTTTTCTAAAAAGAATACGGAATAAAGGCAAAGGAATCGTTACGTTTGTAACACAGCACGATGTGTACAGAAGGATATAATGCCTGCCTATTCTTTACATAAGAATCACACAAAGATGAGAAGAAATGAACTGACAGTACCGTGGAATATTAAACTCTTGAATATTTTCAAGTTTCGTGACCTAATTATCAGTCTCTGCATTCAGTTCTGTGAAATCAATTACACTACAAATTCTGTAAAATTTTCGATCATAATACTGTAGTTGTTTCGTTGACGAGTTTACAATGGTCATCGGTTAAAGATACGTACATCAAACGATTCTAAGAATGGTATGAAACAGTTTAATCAGAAAAATGAATTAATAGCTCTAACAGCTGAAAAACAAAAGGTAAGTAGAAATTATGATACACGATTGATACGAAAATTGAACCGAATAACACGTAACAATTCACGTCGCGGCACTTTTATTATACGTCTTCAATTTTTTTGTCGATCACAAGTGAAATGATTATTTGAACGGACGTAGGAACTCTAAAATAATTAGTGTTCTTTGTAAATAGTACGGAAGGACAAGTTTCGGATGGAAAATTGACGCGCAATTAATAGTACATATACGTATATTATATATGTTTATATATAATTATAATTCATTCGAATAGCCAACACTTAGGATCAAATACCTATCAATTTGATGCGTTCTGATTGAACGAGTTGCCGAAAGTATCTATAGAAGCGATCTGAACTCAGAAGATACGAACCAAAATGCGACACAGGAAGACAATGAAAAGGAAGAAATATTAAAAACGCGCGAAAAATTGGTTTCGTTATATTACATTTTCCTGCAATAATAATGCTTCTAAAGCAAAATGATCTTATCGATTGCGTTAACGTTTAAAAGAAAATTCATCATCGTGTGTATGTTCATGAATAGATTTCAAAATTATGATTCAACTTTTAAAAAATAAGTAAATAATGCTTTCTATTAATTTATCGCTTAACTAAATGCGTTTCTGTCTTCCAGGAATTAAATACCAAAAAAGAAAGTGTTGAGTGACCCATATAAATTTCCTGCAATTTACGATATGTTTAATATTCAAAATACATGAACAGAGAAAAAATAGTTTACTGCTATTGTAATCAATTAGTATGTAATTTCGTCATATGTGATTAGTTTCACTATTAAACCTTTTACGTTTCCCTCCTAAAAAATAAATGACCCCCTCTTTCTTCTCGGTCTACGAAAACTTGAGGCAACTTTGAATTGAGGAGAAATTTAATCCTCAATTTTTTTACTGAATTCTGGTAGAAAAGACTTTGGATATAATTTGCTGTAATTCGTGAAACATTTTCGATACGAAAT
This sequence comes from Calliopsis andreniformis, assembly GCF_051401765.1. Taxonomy (NCBI): domain Eukaryota; kingdom Metazoa; phylum Arthropoda; class Insecta; order Hymenoptera; family Andrenidae; genus Calliopsis; species Calliopsis andreniformis. Next base: position 28,813,683 of record NC_135064.1, read on the forward strand.
CAAATTCCTTTCACACAAGAAGGAAATAAAAAAGGAAAATCTATTAATCACTTAATCGATCATTGTTGAGATTTTCCTATGGATTGTATTAACAGCTATATTGCTTGTTTGGTTCATTAGCGATACGCAATGGTAAACGTATTTGAAGGCCATGTGTTCATTGAAAAAGAAACATGTGATTGGAATATGAAACATATAAAAAATACTGCTCATGTTATAAAACTTTGCATAGGCTGACTAATGGTAAATAAAATATTTACTCGATAAATAGATGAATTTGCGATGACACGATACGGTAGCACAGATAATTTCCAGCTTTGATTACCTCAGGCTTCGCAAACGCATGAATAATAGAAAACAATAACAAATATCAACAGAAATTCAACATTGTTACACAAAATTTCAACAGACAAGAATGTTTTGTGTTACAGTTCTTCGTTCGTTACAATTTTATAAGAAGTAGGGTATATCCAGTCGAGCAAAATCCTTATAGCGTAAAGTAAAAAACAAAAGTAGTTGACAGTATCGTTAAGGATACTTTTCAATCGAAAGATCGCGTGGAGTTTCGAACGATGCTTTTTCAAAACGATGTGTTGACTCAGTGCGTGACTAGTACATTAAAGAACGAAAACGGATCTGTCAAGATTCCAGATATCTATGTGCGATTTGCGTGTAATGCAATTTAATGTCGACCTTTCAACCCTTTCGCTATTAACAACAGCGTGGTGAGTAAAAAAATGTAGCTGGTCGACGAGAAATTCAGATATTGCGTGCACAGTATGAGAATGAGCCAGCCATTCGTTTTTTACTATATTTTTCACGATGTTCGTTACACTTGCGAATATAAGTAACGACATATTAAGATTAGGTATGGTTCAAAAGTTCGGTTTAAAAACTTTTGGCTGCTTCTGCATCACGTCTAATCCCAAAATCGTGTGGTCGCACGCTCACAGACACAACGCACTAGTTCATTTTAAATTTCTATCTTGTGCTTCTTCTCTTTTAAATAATAGAATCGATCTAAAACTACTTCTTTTTAATTAAGATTAGAGTAGTTTCCCCTTACACGATACTGAACTGAAAAACCAATTTTGCCCGCTTACAAATTCTAGCTAATCTAATTATACTTCTACATAATCGTACGCTTAACTTCTACGTAAAACGATAATCTTTATATTTCAATCGATCAAAAGTTTTCGTTGCACGATTAAAAAGCTCCAACATCTAATCAACAAAATTTCAGTGTTTCAGTGCTCCAACATCAAATTATGCATTTTACTTGTTTCAACATTTTTTTGTAGCTATTTAAATCTGCTTTACGTTAGCCATTTAGACATTTTATCTAGCACATTTTCAAGAATTTCATTCAAACTAAATGTGCATAATAGTTTGTCGAGCAGAAGTTTCATTTATAAAAACGTCATGTTTCGCATAACAACAACTCTAGTTATACCAGACACTAACGCAATGCTTTTCTATTACTGTTTCGATAGTTACAATCAAGCAAAACATAATTTCTATTTCATTGTCAAAACTTAACTATTCGTTGGAGATACGAAAGGGCCAAAAGTTAGACAACAGAAATGTTCTCCCTATCGTAATTATGAACACTTTATTTTATTTGTACTACTATTAACCAGACGAGAGCCAATCCATTTCTTCGATATAAGTTATTCCTACCATTTAAAAAACAGAATTGACTTCCATTCAGCAAACATGGAAAGCAAAATAAAGCACGGTAAAAAGTTGACGTACCTAAGTACGTATCACAATCGGTATCGATTTCCTTGTCGTCGTGTTTCACTTGTTCTATCATTTTATTAAGCAATTCTGTTCAGTATTCTATATATTAAGGCTCTACGAAACCAGTATACTAGTACCGAAAATCACATTATCGTATTAAAAAAACAACTGCATAAATTTCTCTATTTAAAAATATAATAATTCATTCTGCACCGGCCACGAACTGAGCATGTTTCATTTGTCAATATGACATTTTTTTCTTTTCCTTCGTTTAAAAATTCGGAGAGTGTCTAAGGAGAATCCATATAATTTTCTCAGACACTTGATTCAACGACGATTTATGCGAAGTATACATCTTTTACATGAAGAATGCGACACTTCATGTTTTATAAATTTAAAAGTACAAATCAACGTATTGCCATAAAATTATTTATACATGTTGCAATTACGTTGTCTTCACATTCTTAACAGCGACGAGTTACAAAGTTCATTTCAAAACTCAAAATTTTAACTACATTTGATATATCTATACCTATATGAAATATTTACGATTCTTTCTTTTTGAAGAACGACAAAAATTTCGTAATTATCCAATATATATGCTCATTAAAATGAAAAAGTAACAATATAATGAATAAATTAATGTTTGTGTTAATTCAAAAGTGAGATGTAGTCTGAGCACTAATCAAATAAGAAAAAATATATCTTCCTCTATTTTTCCAGGTTCCTATTGTTCCAGGTGTCAAGCTACACTTTTCAATGCAATGAGTGTGTATTACTTTATCATGAAAGTGTCAATAATTTAAACTCGTGTGCTCGTAAATGATATCATCGATTCCTTCGAAGCTTTAACTGTATTTACAATTAAATATAGTTTCTTGTTGGTATTGTTTCGAAAAGAATCGAATTAGACTAATATAATTCATAAATGACACTTTAAACCAGCAAGTTATCCCCTCCCTTCATGGCGAAAAGTTTCCCTCAAAGCAAACATCTTAAACTAACGGCAGGAATCTGTCAATCGAATTAAAAAGCTTTCACATAATTTCATCGTATCTGTACTCTCAGATTTACTGGTTCACCGTTAGAGCATCCATTAGATTAGACTATCCATCTTTTTCTATATAATAGTTGAATCTAGGATTGAAGCCTCTTAACTAAAGACGAAATGAACAGAGTTTGAATTCGAGTTTAACATATATTCCCAATACGGAAGAACATAGCTGGATGTATTGTAAATACAACCTTTAGGAATAATTCCCTGAACTTGTCTCAAAGACGCAAAAATGGTGCACGCGCTTCTACATTCTTCTTGTACCGTTTCTTTCACTATTCCCTCTTGATGAGCTTCAATATTAAAACGCTGTCGCGTATATATGTACAGAGAAACGGACAGACGAACGGAGAATTTGTGCTCGTTCTTCTAACCGTTTCACTAGCGTGCACTCCTGTTGCTATGTATTTCACACGAGTTTGTTCTCTCTTTGTTGGAACAAATATGTTTTATATCCCTGAGAGAGCGACGCACTTAGCCATTTCTAACAAGCGAGTAAGTGCCTCGTGCACTTACCCATTCCCCTTCGAGCCGATCACTTTTGAGAAACCGATGTACCGCAGCTCTCCGTTTTGATCGTAACCAACTTGGTCTGTTCGAATTTACCGGTTACTTGCAGACGATCTCTGGCAGTGTTCTGGGACTTGCTCACCTCTTGAGACTTGGTAAATGAGCCGGAATTTTGTCTACTTCGAGGCTGCTGTTTATTGAGATCACGCTGACTAATTGAGGAGGAAGCATCGTTTCGGCGTCTGGAATGGCCCAGCCGACCGGACCCAAACGAATCGGCACGATTTCGAAACTGAGAAAAATTCACTGAGTCTACGCGAGACTTTTGGCTGGCAGAATTGTTTTCGCCACTGGAAGTTGGCAGTGTTACAGCGCTAGATCCGCCGGATAATCGACGAACTCTGTTTGACGGAGAAACATCGCCACCGCCACCTGCACTCTCTGATACGCTTCTGTTACGTCTCTTCGCCGCTTGAGATCGTGAGTTTGCAGCAAATCCTTTCAGCATCTCATTTATTTCAGGCTAAAATATACAAGTTATTCGTTATTCATGATACATAACGATACCGATGTATTTCAAGATAGAAATGTTCAATTTTGAACGTCAGGACGAAAGAATTTACTATACATACTCTGTATAGCTGAATAAGTCTCTTACCTCAACAACCCTGAAATCTTCGATACTCTTGAATTTCGACAAATACTCTTGTAACTTTGGATCCATTTGAAGTTGATCAGATTGTTTATAATACTTTAAGAACGCCCAGAATTTTTCTAGCCCGTACAATTGACCTACAATTTAACAATATTTTAATGTTGCGTTCACTACATTTGCGTGTTTACTAGCACACCGATAAAAAATATCTGTCGCTATGCTGAAACCACGCACGGGGTACATATTGATCCTCGCGGTATCAACGTACATTACATTTGCTTTAGCACAATTTTACCGTTCAGCTATCAAAAAGTGCCATAGCTAAACAACCTATTTTGTGCATACGGTTTTATCTCTTTTAGAAAATTCTCCTTACCGCTCTCGTAATCTTGTATCGTTTCGACTTGGAAATCTTTGTAAAGATGATGTCTGAATCTCTTCTCCAAACCATAACTGTAGAATCTGAAGAGACATTCGAGACCGTAGCGATAACCTTCACAGGCGTCTTCTTTGGCTAAAGCTCTGAATTCTTCGTACATAGTACGATTGAAATTCTCTCGCAAAAAGAACGACCAGAAACGGAAAAGTGTATTCATTTCTTGAGATTGGCCAATTCCAAGTCTTTTGCGTTCTAAAACAAAAAAGAAGACACCACTGAAATTTATGTTCTTAAGCTAGAGACATATTCTTAAATGTAGTAGAAAATATTCAGATCTTATTTTTTTCTTCATGGTTGTCAGTCGGGAAAAGAAGACAAAGATATAAATTCATCATTGTAAATATATATTATGAGATTCATAAACTAAGGATTTATAAATTTGTAGTTACCTTTTAGACAACGCGAATGATATTTGTGATAAACTTGTTGAGTGAAACCATTCTCTTTTAAGAGAGCATGACTCGGATGGTGGAAGGTAGGCAAAGACTGTGACACGCTGCCATAGCTACTTGCGAGATAGCCTTCGTTAGGACTTGTCCCAGCACTGCTTCTAACAATAGAATAGGACATTCAAAAATTGCTTGCTTTATCGATTGTTTTGTCATTAATTATTATCAACTTACCCCGTGGAATATGTGCGCGGACGATGTTCTCGAACGTCCATGATCCAACCAACGTGATGTTCAACAGGTGGGTTATTACTATGCCGCGTTTTTCTTTTCCGTGGTGTTCTAGGATCAACCGAAGGTTCATCCTTCACGACAGCGAAGAAACGCGGAACTACACCTCTTCTACCAAGTCGCGGTTTCTCGTTCCATCGGCTTTTATCCACTCGACGATCCCTCCTCTCTTGACTATCTGCAGTTGTTGGAACCTAATTGAAAAATAAATATATTAGCGCTGCAAATTCGCAGAAATTGAGAAAACGAGATAGCAGAAAAGAAAGAGAGGTACCTGAGTTGGAAGAGAATGCGACACCTCTATGTCTTCTATTGCAGACGGAGGCGGTGGAGGAACTTCTGGATTAGCTTTCTTCGGCGCTTTAGGAGCCATTCTTTCAAAGTCTTCTTGACTAATTACGTTAACTGTTTTATAACTTCCAATCGACGAAGAAGAACCATACTATAATAAAACAAATCTATTATAAAACTATTTCAAGTTCAAAACGATAATCTTGAATCGACGAATAAATTTCGAACTTACCCTTTGACCATCTTTCACCCATAAGTCTTCTTCATAATAATATAAGCCATCATTAATGGCTTGTTCGAGATCCTGAGTCATTTTCACCCTAGTTGTCCAATCACCAGTCCGATCGTGACCTTCGTGTTTTGGAATTCGAGTTGACATAGGCACCGTTGTTTGTGTGAAAATTAAAAGTTTGTTTACATCTCTATCTGATAATTCGTAATCTTCGTCGTCTTCAGACCTGCACAGTTAATCGCTCATTAGCTCATATGATTCTATCGAAAGATTGTATCGTTAAAAAGAAAGGACTGATGAGAACTAAGAACAAACCATTCAGAAAACGCATTGTGTCGGCCAGTTGGAGGCGGTGTATCGAGTTCTTCGTCAAATTGAAAATCTAATTCTTCTTTTACTTCATTGTTAACAATATCTACTTTTTCTTTTTCTTGGCTTCTCTCTTTGTGCGATGGTTTCACTCTTCGTCTTACCTATTACATTATTTAGAACGTTACGTATCACTAATAATAATTTGTCGACAAGATGTTAAAGTACAGTTTAAAGATCTGTCACGGCAATTTATAAACGCGGAGAAAAGGGACTCACCTCTTTCCAAACGTCACCGCTAGGCGATTCACCATTCACCTGTACCTCCGGTACCGGAGTAGGACTACTAGAACACTTATCTGTCGTCGAAGTTTTATCATCTATTTTCGAAGTTTCATTGTTCGAGAGATCGAACAAATAGTTATTCGATGATTTTGGAATGCTTTTAGCGTTCTCCGACTGTTCCTCGGTATTCGCTTGCTGACTTTCACTATTCTGTACAATGAGTTCGTTACTTTTGTTCGTCAGATCGTTTGGTATGAACTCCGGCACGTCAGGATTTAAACTATCACCTATCGACGAGGATATACTTTCCGATTCACTGATCCTTCCTACTGACGAGATAATGTGGTTGGATTGAAGAACGCGTGGAACTGGGGGAATAGGAATCGTTGGTAAAGGTCTGGCAGCAGGGTAAAAATCGGATTCGGACGTATAGAGTATTACTTCATTTTGAGATGGATTCGCAGAATCAGACAACTCCGAGAACATAGGACTTCCGGCGGCATCTGAGATGGGCCACTTTAGAGGATCTATTTTTGTTCTGACCTAAGAAGTAAAACAGCAACATTATTTATAATATTATTAACAACCAATTATAGTAGAATTTTACGGTATTCCAATAAATCCCTAAAAAGATTTACAATATTTTATATAAAGTAAGATTTTAGCAATCGAATTGGAATAGTCATAATTTTGATAAATTTGTAGAATTAATTTGTAAGGAGGCCTACTTTCAAACCCCATTCATCAGACTCAATTAAGTCCTAATGGTGTCAGCGAATCCTCTTCTATTTACTCTGGCACAAACGTTTAATCCGATATACATACAAGGTATTGACGGATTTAATTCACAATTTGTGCCATATGATGTATTTTAGAACACATTAATTTTACCTTAAACCCATCCACTAATTCCAATTTGTCAGACTCCATAATTGCTTCAATAACGAGACTAACATCTGTCGTCAATGTTTGTATACGATGGAAGGAAGCGATTAAAGTAATAGGTAAAAAGCCTTGCGCATCCATTTTGCGACGTAGAAAAAAATCTCTCAGAAGGTTTCCCTCGCTGAAGTAGTATTCTCTGTGGAGAATAATATTTAATCAGTATTTTTATTTGTTCTCTACTCTCTCCCAAATGAATATTTCATCATACTCACATTTGATTTCTAATATATTCTTTGAGCGTTGCTGTATCCACATTAACGTAATTTGTGTTATTGAAATATAATGTTCCCATGTAAGGCATCATATAAGCAGGATCGAGATGTCCGTATTTATGCATCTGTAAAGAGGTTTTCTTATGAAAGCTTTATTTTGAAAGCTCAGAAGCTTTTACATTAGTATATTCAATTTCAGGTCTACTTTCAACATGTTCAACATATAATATTCTGAGAGATTCCCATCTATTTCTCATCATTATCTTTTTATTACTATGTACGGCTTAATATCGTAATATTTCTGCGGAATTATATAAGTACAGCATAAAAGAATCACCTGCATATAATCTGTCATGTAATTTGAATAATCCTGGTCATGCCTATGTCTAAAGCTACCACGATAAGCACCTCGTCCTCCTCGTCCTCCCCTCCCTCTGTAACTTCTTCCACCCCGTCCACCTCTTGTACTATAACTTGACCTGTTATCATGTTCTCTATCTCTATATGATTCTGCTTCCGCTGAAGGGTACAATTTCGAAATTAATAAATACGAATAACTAACGATACACCAAAAACAAATCTATTATATACCTTCTCCATTTTTCCCCCTTTGGTTATGATACTTTGGAGAGCGATCTCTTTTACTTCGACCCTTCGTTATATCTATTTCCAAAGGGACCCATTTTTGCTTGCTTACTGTAAAATCAGAAACAAATGTGATGAAATATCCAAAGGATATTTTTCACTGGCCTCTCATCTCATATTAATCCAAAAGAACAAACTGACACTAGCTTACCTTTCTTTTTCTTTTCACTGCCATCTGTATACTCGTCGCTATCATCTTGACAGTGGTTCTGCTCCTTGTTTTCCTTTCCTCTGTTTTCAGCGCTAGTTCCATTATTTTCTTTAGCACTACTTTGCTCAATTACACCGTTTTGCTTCTGCGTTGTCACAGCTACCTTCTTCTATATAAAAGTATTCTTTAGTCACTATGATTTATGGCAAGAATCATAAAAGCTGTTAATCATACAGTATAGACGTGGAAATAGATGACTGTATGAACGCAATAATACGCCACAGATGAGCGATACACCCGCGACAAGGAGCATTCAATATTACTTTTGCAAAAGATCTACGCTCATAGATACATACAATGGTACTCTATGAGTTCTAGGTTTTGCGCAACTAAATTTGTCCAAAATCCTTAAACTTTATCATTTGTCTATGATCGATCTCGGAAAATGAAAGATAAGGAAGAAAAAAATCAAAACATATCAAACGATGTTTGTATACTGTATTGTTTGTCGGTTTAAAAAATCAGTCCCTCGTAAGGTTAAATGTGAGTGCTACGAAAAAACGATAAACAAATTTAACCCACCTCTCCTTGAGCTCCTAAGGTTGGCCAATCACCTATATCAGAGAAGTCGCTGGCCTGTTAAATTTACAAAGTATTTAATTATGTTTTAAATATTTCAAACACCTGGAACAACGTTAATTGTTGATTTCATATTATTTCACATACAGAGTTTAAATCGTTTATTATTATTACTATCCTATAGAAAAATGAAGATTGTCGCATACCTTTTGATTAAATTTTCTCCTATCCTTCGAAGCTGTGACTACCGTTGGATGACTTCCGGCATTGATACCGTTTTCTGTAATAAACGACAAAAAATTCTGTTAGTATTCAATTCGTATGATTTAATGGCCAATTTTTCGGCATAAGTCTTATCACAACGTTCCTAATCTGTTCGACACTTTATGACCTTCATTATCTTTTCTGAGTACACGCGTGTTTTATGAATATTTTTATGTACAACCGTGCGACACGAAAAAAGAATCGAAAGAGTTTTTAATGCAAGCAGTATGTTACTTTTTTTTTAACTGCTATTATTACGATAATATATAACGCTTTTGAATTAATGATGATAAATAGATAAATATTTTATAATAGTAAAATAGTTATACCCTAAATTTTTAACAGATTTTCGTATATGTTTGATAAATTCTTTTTTGGAAAAAAATCACATAAATGAAACATATTAACGTTACTTTCCTTATTTTCTATAAATAATCAATGCAGCCTGAGTTAGAAGTGAACAGCCACTCTGACCGCAGTGCGTTACGCAAGTGATACACAGTCGCAGATTTGCTCGTTGACCCGTTTTCAGTCGAGTTGGTCTTTTACTCGCTTTAAAAACACAAATCGACGAGAAAGCGAAAGTAACCTGCTACCGTACAGTTCCTCGCTTTACAGTGTTGCGATTAACATTAAGCATTGACAAAAACACAAAATAAAGGCAAGATGTACGATGATCAGTAACGTACAACTATAGTGTAATATGATACAAAGAAAACAACTTTACGTTTAGGTATATACTTCTTGCACAATTCTACTTTTAAAATAAACACTAGAGAATCGTGATTCGACGGTAGCTTGCGAAGGAATTATGTTTAACATCGAATAGAAACCTATTTTCCATTTTTAGAAAATGAACGACCAAATGTGCAACAAGTTTGCGATAAACATTATTGTAGATACGTACACAATATCTATAGGGATGTGTAACAGTTAAATTGAATTAATAACGTAATTTCCTACTATTTTTTATCTTTATTTTTGAAAAAATAATAAAAGCGTATAGTATCTTATTACTACATATATAGTTTTTGTATACATACATGTATACTATAAATTGAAACACCCCCCACACCCAGATTAACTTCGAAGAGATAGATAAAGAATCGTACTGGAATGTAAAAATGTGCCGAATGTGGTTTTTTACTTATTCGAATTTTATCGTATTGTTTGCTGGCCACGCGACTATCTCGAAACATTATCTCGTTGGCAGGCCGCACTACCTCGAAATTGTCTCACTTCCAACTTCGTTCGAGAGGGCCGTCCACGCCAGAATTAATAATGCCACGCTGGCTCTAAACCTGTTCTGTCAACAATCCTACTAACCCGTAAACAAAAAACAACACGTTGCTTATTTGGCACGCACACTGCTGCTGTATGTTACTAAAACGTGCATTGTTTACAAAGAAACATACAATAGAAAATAAATGAGAGTCGAGTAACTCACGTTGAACAATGTCGCTCTTATTTTTCTTGATCTTCATCGTTATAGATATCGCACCAGCAAAGTTTCGTCAGTTGCAAGACATTACTATTTCATCGAACACTGCTCTCGATCGCGTTGTTCGCGGACTCACTACGGGATACACCTTACACTTTTACATAACGTTTATGTAAACACGGATACGAGTAAGCCGATACTTTTTGGGGAAAAAAAAAAAAACTATATTGGATGATATTCAACAAACGTTGCGGTCTCTTTTTGATGCTGAACCTACACACTACCTTTATCGTTGCTTTTTCCAATAATAATCTTCGGTGCAACGCAACAGGTGTGCTCTACTGTGCTTCGTATTTGTGTTAGGCTACACGTTTCTACAACTTCTAAAAGAAATGATGAGAGCATATCAAAATTATAACTGCGTAAAATAAATAAAGACAAAAAGAAGGAAATACAATAGAACGAAGAAAATTGTCAGTGAAGCAATAAAGTGATATATATAAACGCTTTAAAACTGATAGTGTTTTAATGTCCTTACAGCACGCATAAACCATCACCATCACTGATTAGAGGTCGTACGAATTTTTACCATATGTTATAAAGGTTTGCATTTATCTTCTATTGAAAGCGATAAAATAATAGTTATAGATAAAATGTATAAAATATGTTTTAATCGTGTGATTATTCGTTGACCAAACACAGTTAATTGTACTACTTTGGATACTTTTAACTATCGCAACACAGTCGTATGAAAGGTACCGCCCTTTCTACAATAGATAGATTGGCTATTTTGGCAATGTGCGAACGTTTGTGAATGTTCTTAATCGCATTTTCCTTTATGACGTAAATAGAACGGTAGAGAAAAACCTTTATTTGCAATTGTGACGACAAGAAGCTTGCCACTTGTAACTTGATTTCGCGATTGCAGCCCGAGCGTCGAGAGTACACTGAGCTGGCAAGCAAAAAGGGAGAATCGAAGAAGGCTTGCAGCAACCAAGCATGGTAAATGCCCGCGCAGCTGCTTCGCTAGGCTTTCACATGCAAACAGCATTAAATGCAGCTTTCGTCTCCTTCCGTACCGTACCCCCTATTGTCCATTCGGTATGGTCCGTTACCGGTTAAATACCAATGGGAATACTTCCCTCGTGTATTACGAATTCTATTGGATACAATTACATAGATTGTTAAACAGAAACAAATAGAACATTTAGTATCATAATAGTATAATAGTTAAACGTGATAGGACGTTCGGAAGGGAAAGGGAAATGATCTTGACACTATGCTTCGTTTCTGCCATTTCTACTCTTACTTGATTTCAACTCGTATACATACATACATATGTATGTATGCATGGTTGAAAGGCATTTATTGGCCTTTACCGATTCTACTTTTATCAAGTGTAGAAGACCTACGGCCTGAAACAGGTTTCCTCTCACTACCATCACTCTCACATTCTGCGACACATTTCAATCGAAACTCGTAATAATAATCCTAATCCGATACCACGTCTTGCAGTATTCACGCAAAATATATGTATTTTCGTGCCTTTCGTGAAAGACAGTTATAGATACAATGATACAAAGTAGTTAAAAGAGAAAAAATGTGAAAAAAAAAAAGAAAAAACAAAAAAAACCGGAGATTATTCAATACGTTCAATTTTTGACTATTTTCGGAAGTGATTATTGCACTTGAATATGTGTAGGTAGGTATATATCATGGCAATACGATCGCGGCTTACAACTCGTGGATTAAGTGCCGTAGGCATTCGAGAGTGAATGTCTGAACTACAGCAAGGAAAGTAATGTAGTTACGAAGCAGCTTTAGTAATTGCGTCACATGTAGCAACTCACTGTCGACCGCTTAGAAAGAGTGTCAATGTCGTTGCCCCCGACTTTTTTTATCTGTTAATTAAGTAATTCAACTAATCAACAAGAATTATCTACCACTTGCCAAAAATCTTTCAACTTGTATTTACAGAACTGCTTTCAATTTTCCTATGTCTCTGATCGAATTTATTCCAAACTGCATGGTAGATAGTGTTAAAAAAAGTGCAAAAAAACTTAGTGCATCATAAAGAATACTATGTATGTACATATGTACATGTATAGAAGACGCGTTGAGAATCGATTGCCGACATGGGTCTCTTATTGCCACGTGTACAGAAGAATCGTTGGCAGCATAACAGATAAGATGATAGAATCACTCGTACAAAATTCCCCATTATATATCGTCATCGTAACGATCAAACACCTACACCGTAAAATTTTACTTGTAGATGTACAGCGCATGCTTGCTTTTTTCACCGAAACACATTTCCATAGTCAAATAGATTTTGGACAAAATTGTTAGCTCATATTAAACAAAAATTTTGTCAAGTTTTTAAATTAAAAATGATATTCCAGCAAATATGGAATTCGTATTTTCTATAGTCTTATAAGTTAATTATATTATGTACACGATTAATCTACACGCGACCGGTAAAGATTAGAACAACACTTTTGAATTAAGTAAATTTTTTAACGGAAATTGCAAAATTTAAATAACGATATCTACAATTCAATCGTTAACGTTCGATACTTGAATCTATTTTTAATTTCGAATCTTTTAAAAACCAACAATTAATATCTCTGTTCATATTCCGAGTTCATATCTCACCTAATACAGACCTCCCACACAGTTCGCAGACGGGTACTTTCTGAATAATTCCACTCTTTTAGAAACTTAGAAACTATTCGTAATCTGTAAAAAGAAATGCATTTTATAAATGCAGTTTTTTTAATGTTCTCTGTTTCATTGTAAATATTTCATACGGTCATTAAAATTTCGAAATATTTACCGATTCACTATATTCCATTTTAAATTAATCGTGTACAATAATATTTCGCGCCATTTCAGAGAATAGTATAATTTCTTTGCGCGCGGTAATTTAAATTTTCGTTATTTTTAACAAGCATACATTAAAATTTAATGAAAAGGAATAAATTTTGAACTCCTATCTTAATAACATATGTGTAAATCAATTTGTTTTTTAGCATTAAATTATTTACTTACAGGTCTTACTTACTGAAACTGATTATAAGTCTACATTAGCCTTGGACAAAATAGAAGCATAGACTCATTTTGTTGAACTTGATAAGAGATCTTGTCATCATACATACAAAGTACAAGGTCATTTAGATAAAAAAAATCATAAAGTGAAAGGAACTTAAAATCTCATAAACTCATACTAGTGTGCTAGAATGTGATACATTTGTATCAAACTGCTAAGCTATAATTTTCTCAAACACATGATTACCTTATTGCATAGGCATAGTTTCAAAATTAGAAACACTTGCCTATAATGATGCACATACTATATAATATTTAGGAAAAATTTAACTTCATAATCCATTGATAAACAGATCAAAACATGAAAAATTAAGAATATATTTTCGTCAACACTTACCAACAACTCCTTGTTGCTGTGGCTGAAGTACCCTTTTTTCTTTGTCATTTTGTTTCTCCACAATCGTTAAGCTCCCAAAATTCGAAGATGCTGTTTGTGTAGAAGTTTTACTTTTGGTCCAAGGATTGACTGTAGGGAGTGGTGCTTCAATATATTTAACAGGTGGCGGAGATTGAACTTCTGACTCTGCTTCTAAATCTTCTTTATCTCTAAAAGTTTCCTTATTGCTTGTGACATGATCCGAATTACTTCTATCTCCACGATCTCGTTCTTTGTAAGGCCTTTCGTTACTTCCACTATGCCCACGTAATGGATGCCTGTGATCCCTGTGTCTAAGCCGTTCTCTGTGCTCACGGTGTTGCTCTCTTAATCTCTCCTTTCTCCTGGCACTTTTTGGAGCAACCGTCTGAAATTCTCCATCGCTTCCAACATCTCCATTTATCTGCTCATTCTCAGAAATAACTTCCTGTTGTTGCTCTATTGGGCTTTTCTTTTGAACGATCAATTGGCTCTGTTCTGGGAAATGTTGCGTTTCGTTCCCATAATGTTTGTCCACTTTGCCCTGCTGACCGAGTCTTCTCCCGTTTCTCTGATAAGATTTTCCCTTTGATATCAGATTTTGAGAAGTTATACGATCCTTAACAGGTAGAGACTGTTGAGCCTGAACTTGACCACCAATATTCTCTTTGTTATTACCCTTATTATTAGAGGCTCTATTCTCGGTTCCGCTCTTAGGATTCAAAATACTTGCATAAGAGACCCCAGGGCCCTCTTCTCTTTCAGTACTTCCCTGAGCGCCGCTGGCCACCTTAGCCGCCATCTTGAACGATACGCGCCGAAAGACAAAAACACGAGGTGATCCCGAACACGAGGATTCGTCTCGATAATTTTTTTACAGGATGTTGCTCCAACTCAGGCAATTGAGGAGTCCTGAGATCTGTCAGGTAGCCTCAGGTACATTAATATCAGTTGGCTCGTTTCGTTAGAATATCGAAAGATTCGAAACGTTACGCGCGTGGTCGTTTCGGCTTTATAGCACCAATCTAGGGACATCCTCCGTGCCGTCGATTCGATGCATGTCTCCCCGAGATTCGCGCTGTCGCACGAACACCTATTGGATTTTTAACAAAAATTCTACAATGTATGATCACGCAGGATCACGACCACGACTGTCAATTCTTGTGCGAGCACGAGAGAACGGCCACTCGTGAAAGTCTCGTGTCACGAGGAATTGGATTTTCCAGAAGGCGCGGTAGGCATGCACGCGGTCCTCTGATTACTGAACAATCTGTAAAATGTGCTCCCTTTTTCTATCACGCGTGTTAAGACTTTTTTCAGATTTAATAAAAGAGACAAAAATTGATCAGAATATCTAATATTCAACGATTCGATGAGATGTTAAGAGTTGGAACACGAGGTACGGTTGAGGCTGTGTGGTTAAGAACACGCTGACTCGGCGATTTCACGAGTCGAAAATCAGCCGGTATGCGAGAGATTTATCGAACAATGATTTGATCTACCTTTTTGCAGGTGAAAAGTTGACGAGAAGGGGCCCACACGATATAGACTATGCGTGGCAAGTGTGAAATAAGAAGGTAGCAGACAACCGGAATACACCTCGTTATTACGAGTAATTTTTCTTCCTCGCGGATCCTCTGTATTTTCCGTAGATTTTCCTACAGACTTGCTTTCTTGCAGACCAAATAATTTAGTCACAACCGTAATGAATTCAGAAGCACCGTTTTAACGTCACGTTACCACAGATTACGTAAACACGGCATTTTCGGCGATCTTTTTCTATGGAAAAGCAGTCCGCGAAACACATGTGGCCAACGCTGGCTCCTGGCCTTTACGCGAGCGGCTACAAAGCTTCCGGTTTAATCGATTCTACTATCGCGCCAGTAGCTGGCACCACTTTGTTTCCTTGCCCATACGTACCCGGGCAATTTAAAACCCGTTCATTCAACTTTTACCTCAAACTTTCAAATATCATGTGTTTAATATCTTATTTTATTTTATGCATGATCATTAAATAATAAGACCCTCAAATAAACAAATAACAATTTATTTCTTTGTACAGAATATATTACAATTTATTGGTATGTAACGGAGTATTCATTTTACACAAGTTTTACGATTTTCTGAATATTTCATACACATTCAATAGGTAGAGATTCGTTTTTCTTTCATGCATAATTACCTTCTCTCTAGTTTCAATTTATTCTGGGTCTAAATATCCTAATTAAGGGCAGTAAAAATTGTAAAGTTTCTAAAAAAGGGAGCTGTATGTATATAAATTCGTTCAATCGTGCCACGAAGAGACACGTTAAATAATTTTATTTCAAAAAATAGTAATTTTATATAAATTGCTTTCCATCATTTCTAACCAATTTTCCTTGGAGGTACATACATCAACTAACTTGCGAAGGATATTTCTTCATATATCGTTCAAATGCTTCAGTTATAGTGGCTCTGGAAGCAATGATTCAATCGAGAAAAATTAAACATAAATTATTGATGTAACTAATTGTAAAGGAAATAGAATTTGTTATTTACCTGAACACTTTTTGATGAAGAAGATACGCAGTCACGTGTCCCGCATCAATATATCGAATTTCAACACCCGGCCAAATTTTTTCTAAGCTCATGCAGCCTTCGCGTGGCACGTACGCATCGTCTCTTGCGCAAACAGCGATAATAAGTTCAGTATCAACAGGTACTTCGAAGTTTTTTAAATGTGTACACTCATCCATTATTCCGCACATAAATTGCAATGCCTCTCGTTCGCGCCACTTGTAATCCGAAAATAATGGATGCCTCGGAACTGGTAATAAACAAATGCCTATTGCCAAAGTAATAGACGTAGTGATCATGCTCGTAGAAAACCATGCTTTTAACTCATTTGGATTTGATCATGCCGATACAAAGAATAAAACTGAATAAACAGATATTTAGTAAGAACTTACTGCTTAGAAATACGTCTAAAGCTATTGTTAGTTTATTATTCAATGCGTCTTTTTAAGTACAAATTATTTTGAAGAAAAACGGAACACAACATGTTATTCAAGCATAAGACGAATTAGCAGTTTTTAGAGATTTTTCACAACAATCGAGTTTAAAATATATAAAAATAAATAAATACCAGAGCTACAACAATGCCTACAGCTAATTGTATTTAATAAAGTATAAATGACTGTACCTGTTTATGACGTACTTGCCTTTGAGCGCGTTTGAATCTTTTAGTTTAAATCTGCTAGAAATAAGATTTAGAGGAAACATTTTTGCTGCTGCTTTCTCTTCAGCAACTTGTTTCTTTAGATTCTCTTTGTTTTGCGAATCACAATAACTATTTAATTTTTTATCTATCACAGCTTGGGTGGTGGCAGTTGTCTGCATTTTATTGTCGATATCTTCAGACTTTTCTTTTAATTCGTTAACTCGTTTCATACTAGCAGGATAATGTTGAGCAAAATGTTGACCAGCTAAAAACGCATCCTATAATTAAATAGATGTCAAATTTTGTTCTGTATCTGTTATTATTCAAAATTTATTATGACACAAAGATTCACTTACTTCTTCGCCGATAATTCTAACCATTTTGGCAAGATCATTTTGATAAAGTTCATTTGCAAAGTACTGATTTTCTAGGAGTGTCCAATTGATAGAAGCGCTCATTACCCCCTGAGTAAATACTGGTGATGCAGTTGACCATGACAAGCAAGGAACTAATGGTATTGGCTTTGGCCAATTAGTTGCTGCCAAAGAAGCCATCTGTAAAGACATATGCAACTAAATAACTTAATTAAGTTATAAGTTTTTAATAATGTTAGATATTCATCTAAAAATACAAACGTGACCACCCATTGATAATCCAGTCAATCCTAAGGGTCCAAATCCTTGTTGTTCACACCAGTTAAGTAGAACAATTGACTCCATTATTAAGCAACCTCCCATAATGAAAATGTCGCACACATTATGCAAGCTAGAACGTCTATCAAATATTGTAACATTAACATAAGTAGGAAAGTATTTAAAAGCTTAACAGGGTCTTCACTGTTACAAACCTTCTGATTATAGGTTCTTACATTTGACTCTGTGGTTTTCTCAAGCCATAAAATGGATTTTCGACTAATAAAGATGCAATTCCAGATTCTTTGATCAAAGGCTTAGCAATTAAATTTCTTCTTCGCCAGAAAAACTAGTAACACATGAATACATGGTTTGCTAATATAGGAACTAATTAACAGATTTAATGCAAAGTCCTCGGTGCCTATTAACATTTGTCTAAATGAAAATTAAATCAACATACATGATCTCCAGTACCAGCAAGATGCAAACATACAGGTTTAATTTTATGAGAAACCCATTTACGTGGTAGAACCAGTTGGAAATGCGCATTTATTGTCTCTGCTGGCATTATTCCAGGAAGATGTTTATGAAAGGGGCTTTCGAAATTTCCTTCTATAATATGGCAGTCTGACCACTCTTCATCCTATATATAAAGAAGGGCATAAATATATACCCACAGTTTATTTTAAAGTAATTTTAACATGCTTACATTATACCTTAGTTATGTTGATTGGGTAATCACGGGGTATAAGGTTATAACACGTTTCTCTGTTGGCAATAACTTTTCTAAATTCAAAGATCCTAAAATTAACAAAATAATTTATTATTTTACAAAACATAAGTTTGAAATAAATACATATATTATTTTATCAATCCAATTATAATAATTTTGAAATTATAAAAGAGTTATGTCATGGTTCGCTTTTTTAGGTTTATAGATGTAGTTGAATTTGTAAAATAAATCATGTACATGTAAATAATTAAAAACAACTTTAAGATGTTGACATATGAGAATTTTTCTATTTGTAATGTACAAATTATATGAGAAACATCAGTAGCAAGTAGAACAGTTTAATACTGTGATACTTGTATTAGTTAATTAGTTAATACGAAAATTGCCAAAATCCTAAAATTAAAACACGTACAATCGTGTTTTCAAATTATTTTGGAGAGAAAAAGAATGATTGAAAGTATAGCTAGAAAAACATTTCTGGGCATGCATAGTAATCTACATGGAGTCTAATCTTAACACGTAAGTCGTATAAATCTTAAAGATATTCTGGAAAGGAGAAAAAAAATCTGCAAATTCCTTTCTCTATTCGATAAGGTTAGAACTATAGTTTCTTACCTTTTTAAATTTTGGGGACTACCCCATCCCTTCGTAAAGAATTTAGTTAGAAGGATGCTTCTGTAAACGGCGTCTAAACGACTGGGTGGCATCGCAAAGATGTGGAAATAAATTTGAACTGATTTCAGATATCGTTCAATCAGTTGATTGTGGAATTTTACGCGGGATTCAAAAATATTCGTTTATTCAGGTACTCGTTCTCTCGATCCGTAAGAATTTGAATGTTTCTCATAGGAATACTCATGTCGTAATTTTTTTAAAATGTTACTAATAAGGTGGACATTGTTATTGGACTGATCGCAAAGTTTTACCACTGGAGACGTGGAGACAAGATATCGTGTATTTTTAATCAGGCGATTGGTACAACCAGATCGGGTGACGTTTTGCGAGTATATCGCACACGAACGTCTCTTTGTCGCATCTTTAGCCGTGTACAAATACAATCGTAATTTCAATCACTGGATTCTCTAAATATATGTCAGTTATCCACGAAATGGTGATGTGCACTTTAATTAGACGTTGCTTGTCTCTTTCAAATTGATGCTCGCTAGAATATACCACTGATTATAAATATTTCTAGATTTCCTCAATTTTTCATTCGTGAACGTAGCATGCATAGATAGCGTAGATGTGTTGTAACGACATTTCCTCAAGGTATCGCTAGAGGGCTACGAATAATACACTATTCTCGAAAGCATTCAGCAATAACAAATTCCTTAATTTAGAAATTAATAGGAAAACTAGAATGACTATCAAAGCTTGCTCAACCTTTTCTATGAACTTAAATTTTAAGATAAATACACGTTCCAATGTCTTGTAATCTAATGTCATAGACTACGCGTAAAGGTAGAGTTATAACCTTATGAAATTTTATCGACTGAGTAGACTGCTGTATCCATAGATCTGAAGAAAGATGCATTGCGCTGCAGCGGAGTTGGAAAAAGAGATGAAAGGAATATCGAACATCAAACTCTGACTTTCGCTCAACTTGTGCAGAAAAAATGTGCACTCTAGAACTAGAGAGTAGAGGTATAGTGTGGCTTGTATGTAGCTCATGTGGCTTGACTGGGCTTGGCCAGTTTAGCAATATAAATTGTCTTATAACAAGCATTATTTAACATTATGTTTTAGTAAGATTTCACCAAGTATGAAATCTAAATTCTATTCATGTCCTCAAGCTGAGGACCTAAAGTGAGGAACTACTAAGTTATTATTAAACAAATTTTCCGAGAATTTGAATTCTCATTGCCTAAGCTGTCCAGGGCTAGACCACGTAGGAAACCCAGGGCCATTCGAACTCGCTGCCGCCGACTAGGAGACTGGTGCAGCGCGAGGTGTGACTAGATTCGTGTACCTTCTCAATTAGAAGTGGGCCGACCAATGAATTAAATTCGCGCGATTAAACGAACGAAAAATAATTTGTAAAAAATTCATATTTTTTATGCAATAATCACCGCAGTGGCAATTTCTAGTACACTTTACCTACATTTTTCGCAAAATCTAATCGTTTATTATAGTTTTAACGTTATTAATAAAAATATGAACAATATTTTTGGCAAGCAAATATTACGTTGTTTAAATATATATTTCACAACTTGTTAGTGGATAAAATTGGCAAAGAGAAATGTCCGATCTAGATGAATGTGATGGAAATATCGACTAATCAGACACGTACGTAGTAAACACGATCAATGTTCCAAAGTGTAACGCGAGGGATCATTAATTATTCGACATTGCAGCTACAGTCTCGGGCCGCGCTCGACTGCAATTAGCCCGGGGTCTTAATTATAAATTAAAACCAGCCCACGATTCTTAGCGTGGAAATGTTAATTCGTGCAATCGTTCACGGTGTTATGCACGAGAGAAAAAGGGCAGAATTCGAGTCTCCGTTTTTACTCCAACAATCCTCTTCCGAGAACAAAAGTTTAGTTATTACCGGAAATCCGCAAAGGAAAAAGTAGTCGCGAATGAACAAATCCAGCCAGTTTAGTCTATGGAAGATCTATTAGTTTAATCGACAATAGTCGGAGTGGAGATGGAGAAACGACGCGAGGGCAGAGATCAGTTGATCACTATGTAGTAGATGTAATAGGGTATAATGGGACCATATAATACGATGCGATGGGTGTAGGCGAGACGTTATTTATGTATGGGAAACATTTGATCGACGAGAATCGCCGATTCAACAGCTGCAACATTTTCTATGAGTAGCCTTTTGGTAAGAAATCAGTTTTTAAAGAAAAATTGGTAGGGATTTTTCAACAATGTTCGTATCGCACAATAACATAGACAATATAAAATGTTAAAGAATGTTCTTGTATAAGTTTCAGGAATAACAGTATCTTGTTACTTGTTAAAAGAAAGTTGTGAAACGTCGTTAAATATCAGAAAAGCGGGACAAGCAATGAGAAATTTTGGAAGTTCGATCGATGGAATATCTTTAGATAAGGATTGTTGATATGTACATATGTATGTGGTAAGGAATCGTGTGGGACGCCGGCTGTCGCGTGGTCAGATTGCAAGCACCTGTCCTACAGAGAATATCCACCATTGGATAGTGAACGACGAAGATGGTCTGGCAGAAGGTTTGTCAGCTGCTACCGCAGCTGAGGTAACTGATCGTTTCAAGAGGAGATCGCCATACACATACAGATTGATAATTCTCTTTTCGATCCGTGGGCCGTGCGCGTTTTTGTCTTGAATTTCTCGGATGGACTGGTTAGTGGTCCAGAGATTTTTCGATCTGATGATATTTAGTTGCAGCGCATAGTTTTCCTAGATTATATTTCACGGTTAAGCAACGCGATGGGTCGAGTAAACGCATTTAACGAATCAGAAAATATTCGACAAGCGTGCTTCACCTACGAGACTCGCCAACAGAGAATGAGTTTTTCGTTTTGCTCTTGGATCGCAGAATTATCTACGTAATGCTAGGGAATTTTAATTGTTTCTCTTGTTGCAAATGCATCACATGTTAATAAATGAAGAAATTGAGAATATGAGGGGTAAATTTCCTTCCTTCGCGAGGTACTTACTTTTTTCTTCATTTAGACTTTATTGGGTTTCTTTATCTAAGTAGATATTTAATACAGACATAGATGATTAACTATTTCATCATTTTCTTATTCTCTATCATTTATTAGATATTACTTTTTATTAGAAATATTTTCAAACCGCGTCCAACATTTAGAAAAATTGTTTCTAACATATGACTCGCACAACGTTACGTGCACAATATAAATTCATGGCGCGTGTCAGTGTCAAGTTTCCGAAACACCTTCCAAAAAATTCAGGATTTTTTGCAAAGTTGCAGAGCACACAGGTTGATTTTGAATATCGAGTTTCTCACTCGATGGATCGAAAACTTACAAATTCAGCTTAAATGACACTTATTTTATAAAGTGAATGCTAGTTTTGTTACGCTTCGTTTGAAAGGAATGAAAAAGCAAAATAGACACTGTAAGCAATGTTCAAAGTGGAAAATATTTCTCTTAAAAAAGAATATGGTACAAATATTTAAACAGAAAAGAAATTACTTTAAATCTTACAAATATGTTTTACTAATTTAATGGTATGTTTGATATTTCAAACATGTAATGTTAGTGTGATTTTACATGACAGTATAGAAATTAATTAACATTGTTTTGTTTCGCCCTTCTACTCCTTAGATGAAATAAGGTAGGTGTATGCGAGACATTTGGAAATGGTATTGAATGGATAGATATTTAGAAAAATTCTATATTCTATATTAACAAGATTGTGTAGACTAAGCGATTGATACGTAAATCAAAATGGTTACACGAGTCAGTGACCATCGTTAAAATTCTAACATCCCCTTCTGGTGAACGAGAGAAGTTGATCTCTGATCGTGAGGCGGGTGGTGGGAGCCAGCCACGTGACCGAGCGCGTGTTCAACAATAACAGCTGCACTCCTGCTGTTCCCTCAATTCAGGTTCAGTCTCCGTCGAAGCAACATCTTCGCTACGTGAAAGATTTCGGAGAAAGTCGTACACTCTTAGTCTTAGACTAACCTATTCCCGACTCAGTTGTTAGTAGTTTGTGTAAAACGTTTGATTTGTTCGTTTAATAATTGATCGACGTGTGAATAAAAGAATTAGATTTCGGAGAAACTCTCCGATTTCGTTCGAAAACGAAAAAGGAAGGTTGATCTGGTTGGTGATCGATGTGCACCATCAAGATATCGCGTGGGATGCTGTAAGGTGAAGCAATAACAATCGGTCGCAGCTTCGTCTAGAGAAGACACAGAGAAAAGGAAGACGAGAGAAGGATGCTTTCTGGACGAGAATTAATCGTCCTCGCGTTTGGCGCGTGCTTGTTCGCTGCTCTTCTCGAGGTATGTATTTTCTTTCACTCTTTGGTAGACTTTTCGGGTCTCTTCCTTTTTTCAATTTTTCAATTATGAAAGAGAACGAAACTTGGATGGTAGAATTTCTGAAAGTTATTTTTCTAAAACTTGTAACATAGGAAGTAATACCTACTACATATTTATAGTAGGACTTCTTAATAAAAACTTATACATATCGGATGATATTTGAGGATCTACGGAAACATTTAGTTGAGAATTACGAAAACGGAGACGAATGCAAAGCTGTTCAGTAGAATTGAAAGATTTATGGCGAAGGGTGAAATCCTCTAATTGTCTGTTTGAATCGGTTGGGAATGGTTATAAAGGTGGCGTGGATTCATGGTAACATTGTCTGCAGACAGCGAGATGCGATTTGCACGTATGAAGCAGGATGAATTGCGTAAGGAACACGACTCTAGTGATCTTGAACCTCTTTACAATTATATCGAATAGTCGCGGCGTGTCACATCATTTTGATAAATATGTACATATTGAAAATAGTTTCTGCAATCTACCTATGCAATTACGTCTACGCAAGAATGAAAGAAATGTCGCGAAGAAAGAACAAGAGAAGATAAAGACAGGGAAAGGGAAGAAGAGAGGAGAGGAGAAAAAAAAGAAAATGCGCGTTTGCGCAATGATCGGAGGATATCTGATAGACAGATTTCCGTGGTTACTTTGCGAGCTTTCGTCCAACTCCATTTACACGTGTACACATAAGTATGTGTATAGGTAATTACAGTCGCGATGCGGCAGCAATCATCGACGATAGATACAATCGGTTCCCATAGTGGCTGCGTGCGATGGCTGGTGGAACGACAGTTGGAAGGTGGAAAAAGGGAACGCAGAGAGAATAAAGAACGGGCAGGAAGGGAACCCTTTATTTCGCCTTCGTGTGCACATGCATATATGCATTAGGATTCAGGGCGAAAGGTCGATGTACATACAACGAAGAGATAACGCGCGGTAGGATGAGAACAGGGGAAATGCGAGGGGAGGAAATTAACGAAAGCTCGTGAAACAGTGGTAAAGAGACTATTAGGGTGGAAATGGGGACGAAACGGGCTAGAGAAAAAAGTAAACTGAGTGGAACGACAACAAGTTGCAAGGGGAAGGAGGAACAGAAGGAGACACGCACAAACGGAATAGAAGATTAAGCGAAATAGAGAGCGAGAGATCAAAGGATGATGTTCTGGGTGTAAACAGAATGCAAAAACAACGGAACTGAAAGGATTTAAATTACTCCATTTTAACTCCACTTTGATTTCATGCGTTGATTTCTTGAACCAATGCACTGCTAGCGAAAAATAGCTATTATTTATTTTTTAAGAAATTCTTTTTCGTTTATGACGCGTTTACTTCAACTTTTTTAGAACGTTTGCGTTTCATTTGAAATGAAAAGAAACCTGTGAGTGAATGTCGATATCTTTTTTCCCACAAGTTCTTTGCAATGTTTGATGCTATCGGAGAAATACGATACCGCCTCTTCATGATCAATTCTCCCGATTTAAAGCCGTGAAATCTCAATAGGCAATATTCTGCAGACTATGACTGACATATTATATTTTGATGCAATTTTTCTAGATACACTTTTCGAACTAAATATTTATGGCAAATATGTAAGCAAACATTGCTTTACGAATTATTCCTTGAAAGTAAAGTCAAGTTAGCTTGGTAGTTTGCTTCCAAGGATAAAGCCGAAGAAAACTAAACGAAAGTGTAGAATAAATACTGAATGAAATCAGAATAAGAAATTAGAAGGAGGACAGACAAAAGTGGAGGTGGAACTGCTAAGAGGGAATTCTGAAAAAGAAGCAACTGAGTTGAAAGGGCAAGAAGTCGGAGAGAGTAGCGTGGTTGAAAAGTCTGTGGATGCGCGCGGTAAGGAGCCGTGGGAGCTGACAAAAGGCTGGCCTGAGAAAGCTCGTTTCCTCCGTGTTACGCTTTTCTATCTATGTATACGTATCCCTGTTCTCGCGTGTGCTAACAAAGTGCGAAATACTGTCACTGTCCACTTGAACGCGAGGCAGCAGTTCTTTCTAATACGGCTTTCAATAAAAAGCCT
The DNA here is from genome assembly GCF_051401765.1 of Calliopsis andreniformis. Classification (NCBI taxonomy): domain Eukaryota; kingdom Metazoa; phylum Arthropoda; class Insecta; order Hymenoptera; family Andrenidae; genus Calliopsis; species Calliopsis andreniformis. The sequence continues at coordinate 28,839,191 of NC_135064.1, forward strand.
TTTAAACTGTCGCGATATCACGGTGCAGTTTAAGCGAACGACACTTATTTTTCTTCGAATTCCAAATTCGATTCAACTTATTATCAAATGTTTCGTTCGAAATGTAGAAATCACGTTCTATATAACGCGAAAATATAAATTTATGTATCAGAGAATACTCGATATTTTTCAGCAATTAAAGAATAGAAAAAACTTCAAGTTTGAGAATTTGAAAAGAAATGTAGCATATCTTGAATGTGATGAAGGCTAGATGCAGAAGAACACGAGACAAGGGTAAAGCATGCCTCTGCGTGATGCGTATTTTTGCGTTTCTCAATGCAATTCGCTTTGTAACATCGTGTCGCGGCACACGCCGATAAATAGGTCACCTTTCACGAGAATGTTTCTTGAACGGATTTCGCGGACCCATTGAATATTTAGCAACTTCATCGAGTAGGTTTGTGCACGAGTATATGCATAAAGCGCGTCATGCTAGCGTCGAAATTGTTGAGCATAAAAGAGCGAAAAATCGATTATCCGTGGAAAAGCGGGCAGAATTTAAAAGCTATGTGCATAAAAGGGCACGCTTTTGCTGCTGATCAGTCATGTTTCTCGAGTGCGCGTAAGAACGAAAGCAGGTACTAGTCTCCAAAGAAATCTTAATACTCTGAAGGTTGGTAGAATTTCAGCAACATGCTCGCAAAAAAATGTTTCCTATGAACAAGGTGCGAAACAATTTTGAAGTAAGATGTTACATGGGGATTGGAAGTTGGATTCAATGAAATATAGTTCCTATTTACGGCTGAAGCGAGCTATATTCGTTTTATCGAAATATGCAAACTACTCCCAAAACTAAAAGATTTCGAAACATTCAAGACATTCGAAATCGTCCTTACATTCCCCTTTATTTTCTGAATCGTGGCTAAATAGGTGATCCTAAAATTTGGGGAACAAGACGATAACGACGACAAGTAAACGCGAGAATTTGCTTAACTAGTGAATAAGGCGACTTAGGGTGTTCGTAACTCGTTCATTTCGGCCGGTTCGTTAGGGAACGCAGTACGCTGAAACGATTTGCAAAAGTGTCTTTAAAATGTAAAGCGTCGTAAAGCGGTAAAGCATTGAGTGTCGGTGGGTTAGGTTCTTCTGCGCTGCCTTTTTTCCTTCGTGAACGTAAAACATGAAAAGCTGTACATGTGTTCTCGAAATAACGAACTCGGATTTTCACTTTACGGCCTGGCCATTTCTGCGCTCTGGGTCTGAGCTGAGGGCCCGGAGGGCCTCGAGGGGCCGCAAAAGGGAGTGGAGGAGCGAGTACGTCCGATAGGGAGGCGGATCGAGGAACAATGGGGTGGTAGCGAGCAAAGATAATTATCAGAATGTTGATGGTGCAGCTGCATCGATTCGTTTCACCCTTGAGGTGAACGGGCCTTCCTGCTACAACCGGGGCCAGACGACTCCTGGCCCTTCTGTCGGTGTCGAGTCAGTTCAAAACTATGGGGAAAAGTTCAGTGTGCCGTAACACCGTACTCTATTCGGCGTTTCGTTGACCATTCTAACTGCATGAAAACACCTTCCATGTTCAGTTTCCTTCCGAACACGTGCGCGAACGTGCAACCCTTTGAGCAAGACCGATGCACAAATGCAGTAGGGTGAGACTAAATAGTAAGTACCTTGGGACTGCCGTAATCTTATCAGAATTCCTATTTTGAACTTGCTTCCTTCCTTATATCTACGATATCGATAACATTCAGAATTCCGAAACGCATTCAAACGAAATATATTCTAGAAGGAAAAATTGGATCATCTGGCTGTTGAAGAAAATGTATCGTTTCGAATTTATTATAGGGTTGAGTACAGTATAGACGAAATATGTACATCTTTTGTGAGTTTGTAGATACATGTTGTTTGTAACTCACAGGAAGGAGGAGACAAAAGGTCGGATGACGAGTTCACTGCTGCACGCGCCGCTGCATAAACACAGTGGGGTGTAGACAGTAATTTAGCCGAAAGCGAAAATATATCGAAGCAACAGGGTATACTGTACAATAACTGAACTTCAACTCTATCAAATAGAAATATTTTATACCATATTATGGATAATGTAGAAAAAGCAACAGAAATAACGAATAAAAGATAAGTATTAAATATTTAATGAGTGCTAATGAATGTTAATTGCAAATCGAAAATTCATACTATTTAAATAAAGTGTCAAGAAGCACATGCAATGTACGCCTATAGATATCGCATTTATCAACGAAGACTTACGATTTATTGGCGCGATAGCAGCATATCCATGTTGAAAGAAAGCGAGGGTGGGGGCATAAAAAACCCGGCAATTACTACTTCCGTTTTGTCTGCTCTGTCGGAAGTCCTATTCATACTCGTCACTGTAGGCGTTGTTACTTCCGTCATAGTTACATTACGGATCTGCGAATGCTTATAAATCAATTTCTCTCTCTAGTTTTTTTCTATTTTTTTATGTAACGATGAACGGGGAACCCCGTCTATTAAATCTTGTTTCGACAATGGAAAAAAGGGAGCGAAAGGAACGAGATATTTGATTAACTCAGTGGAACTCGTATTCCTTACAGACGCACCGTAAATTCCAAGGATTCACCAGATTCACGTTTCATCGTCTGCAACAAATGTAGATGCTTCAACGCAGAGGATGCAGTCTGTAGCTATACGCTGAAAAAACAATCGGAAATTGTTAAAGTCCACTTTCAACCACCTCATTTCCTCTACTCGTCGATATTCTCCTCCATCCGAGGAGATCTAATTTCCTTGATTTCCGTAGAGATCCTTTCGTCATCGATTGAACTTAGGGATCCCTTGTTCAAGGCCTTTCATTTAAAAAGTAGGCATTGAAGATGCTCACAGACAGTAATCCAGGTGGAATCATTTTTATTCGAGAAAAAGAAGATTACGAAGATGAAGAAGAAGAAGAAGAAGAAGAAGAAGAAGAAGAAGAAGAAGAAGAAGAAGAAGACGAAATTGGTGAAACGATTGTACACTGTCAAAATAATGTATTTGTGTTAATCGCTTTCTGTCTGTGAGGTGCATGACCGAGTTACCACATTGAGTTTCGTCGTCGTAAAGAGATATCGAAATAAAGAAGCGCAACCACAAGTGGTCTTGTTGCAGTCAACTGACTCCCAGACTGCTAACGACCTTTTAGTTGTTACTTATGATGAATCGGCCAGACAATTTGTCCCTGAGGGACGACGACGGGCAGATCCGCTATTATTAACCCTTTTCACCGGGCTCGATACACCCGCAAATTGACGGGGTGCATCCTTACGTGAGGTACGTGGCTCGTATTACGCCACCGATAAGATGACACTTTCTTGCTTATACGCGTGCATGTCGCCCGTTTTAACCTACCACGTACCGATCACGTACTTGTACGTGTTCTATCTAACTCCATTCCACCATGCATAATACCTCTTTTTCATGGAAATTAACAAGTTTCTACTTTGAAGTTGCAATAATGAGGCTACACTATTCTTATGAGAAATGGAGGTGGAAACGATGCTCTAGCTTTTTATTAAAATTCCAATGAAACGTCTATGGTATGAGAGAATAAGGCTATTGTAACTGATGCTAAAACGACAAATAAAAGACAAAGGTTGAAAGAATTCGTTCACCAGAATCGAGTACATACCATTGAATAAAGTTAAAATCACATTGCAAAGACAGAATCGAGCGTGGTTCGTTAGTGAAGAGAAAACGAAGAGGACGAAAGGGAAGAAAAAGATGGTCAGAGTTTGAGGAACGGAGACCGGTGCAACGATGCACGCACCTGATACTTGGGTGGGTGACCGTTGGCGCGTGCCAGCAGCCGGCTGCTGTCAGCTGCGACCAAATTACGTTGCTGGACCTGATGTTACTTTTTATTATACATAAATGTATATTCATTTTAATTACGTCCTCGAAGAAGGAAAATTCTCGCGATAAACGATTATAGATATTAGACATATGCTCATCTTCCAGAACCTTTTCTTCTCGTGTAAGAAGTATCTATGTATATTAAAATGTAGCAGGAAATGAAGCAAGGTTTGTAACAAGAAATCCTAATTTGCATCTTGATCGCGTGTGTTTTATGTTGTAAGTACTTTGATCATGGTTCGATACACGACAAAAGAAAGGCACAAGGTGTTTCTCTTGCAGTCAGGTGGCTTTATCCTTTGCCACCTGTTCCTCGATATTCCACACAGTAAATGTACAAGAAAATGGCCTCGAGCTCTGCCGTGTCATTTGAGACGATATTGCCAGTGTTAGACGACGATTCGGAATGTTAATTCAATTTCATCTTCTAACCATGCGTGTCTTTTTCCTAAAACTCTTAATTAGATGAAGGTGGTCAAATTCACTTTCGAGATTCAACATTAAAGAATACGAGATTTTTAACTTGCTATTTTAACTTGCTTTTTTACTTGCTACTATTAAAAGAAAATTCTGAAATAGAGTTTATCCATAGAGATCCTGTTTGTATAAAAGAAAAATTGAATTGAAAAATTCGCATTACCGCGAAACGAGACAGCCTCTAACCAAGCACATCTGCCTCTGTTCCAGGTGAACGAAGCCAGGCCTCGCATCAGGCATCAGAAGGGCGGCGGCAGTCACTGTAGCAGATGCAGTCCAGGTTGGGGCGTGGTGAATCGGTGCATTCGTGGTCGCGATACCGAGTGTGGAAAATGCTTGTCGGGGACCTACAGCCCCCATCACAGCATTCAGCCCTGCTGGATCTGCTCCCGATGTGGGCCAGGTCTCTACGAAGCGCACCCGTGCACCTCCAAGACCGATACCGTCTGTGATTCCTGTCACAGACCAGCTCTGGACAATCCCGACTATCATAGGAAGTGTAAGGGAAAAACGAACCTCTTCCTCGCCCCGGAAGACGCACAGGAAACCGGTGAAGAGAGCGTTCTAGTCAACGATCCCGATGGCCAGGATCAGCTCGTCGATGGAAAGGAAGTCCTTCGGCAGGACGCGGCGGCTGCGATTGTCACCGAGGAATTTCAATCTCTACCTCAGAGGCTATAAGTTGAACCTTCTTCGTCTGGATAATCCTTTCTTTCCTCGACAACCCTCTGCCCTCGGATTCTGGAACAGTGATCTCGTTGCAAAGCGGCGCAGAATATTCGAGGAATTGAAAAGCGTTGCTGAAAAAGAATTGATAGAAATAGAACTCTCCTAGAATTGGGTACTTACGTACCTACTTCTTAATTCTGGTGCTCGTCCTGTTATGTAACTCTCTAAAACTACTACTTTAAGTATCGATGAAATCGGTGTTCCACGTCCTTCGGTTCTCGGTTGCTAGTCAATTAGGCGCTAAGTAATCTATAAGGTGTAATATAGGTACGCATAGGTAATATCAACGCGTTCAAACAATGTTATTTCGTTGGATCGTTATCGCTGTAATCTATGTGCGCGAAAAATGCTACGTACTTATGTAAGTACCTATATCTTATGATTAATACGAATGCGTAAATTCTCGAGTAAGTACTTACATAGTCATACCCTATTCAGGTACCTATCTACTATTATATGTACTATTATATGGATAATTTTATTTAATATTTAGTTTCGTAAGAGTTTCCTCTTTGAAAAATACAAAAAGTCATCAAAATTTCCATCAAAATTTCCATCAAATCTTTTATTTTAGTTTAAAAATCTCTTATATTATCTCGGAAGATTCAATTAGTTTTTCTGGGAAAATTAATATTTCGGTGACTATCACTTTCTAAACATTTTCAATCCATATTTCATATTCTCTCGAATGCAATTCGAGTTAGGTAGCGGTAACTATAGTTTATAAGTATGATCTCTGTATGATATATGCATTTCAGTTTATCCTAAGCACGTTTATCTGCGTCCAACGATCTCGTCAGAGGTCTCTGGAGTTCTAAACGAAATATGTAAATATACTTCTGTAAATATAAAAACGATAACAAGCACGTTCTGCTTGAAGAAAATATTTTGATTCAGTATTTAATATTTATGGTGCAAATAAAAGGTCGATGTTTCTGTTTTTCTTTTTCTACACCATGCCGGTCATGCACGACATATTCAACAATGGCAATTTAAGTCATCCATATTTCTTGTGGTTCGTGCAATTTTGTCCTTGAATATTCCGCATGGACTCGAAAAAAACCTAAAAACGATTTTGCGTAACAGATATGAACGTGCAAACGTCGATCACGGATATGTCACCAAAGTAACAACGACTTCTATCTATGTTCTATTCGTTTTATTTATGTACGTCATCGTCCATTCCGTTGACGGATATAACCACAACGTACGCCCACTAAAGACACAATAAAGATACAGATATAATAATCTAAGTTCTCTTTATTACACCTCTCCCCTTGTTACGTCCACCCCGGATAACGAGATCGAAAGAGTTACGATTTTTCGATGCACATACACACACTACAATCTTGAATTACCTATTGTCGCGTCTTTTAGAAGTACATTCTTCTTATTTTTTTTCTTCATTGTTATATTTAAGTATTGCACGATTTGTCAAGTATTATCGGTACATGAAATATTATGCAAGTGCGCTACGATATAAATCGCTAGTATAATACTTTCAGAGAAAAATATAAATGAATACCATTTGGATGTACATACAATATATAGGCTACATATATGGGCGTAGGTCGATGATTGCTTCATTCTTTGAAGAAACATAGAAGAAAGTAAAAATGAAGACGGCGCGGCTGTTTCGTTAATAATAATTTTCATTCGATTCAATATTTCCACTGTTAGCATAACGCATTAAGTACAATTTTGATGAATGCGAAGACTCTATTATTCCACGACGAAGAAGAAAGAGCAAAGAGCTAAATACTTTTTCATTTTTCACAATTTGTGTATGTAAGTATATGTATGTAGACTTATTGTTAGGATCCTTAAAGCAGTTCCCCCACTCTGTTTTATGGCTCATAGGATGGCTTGCTGTTTTAGAGAGTGTTCTTACTCATGAAAAGCCAAGCGTGCGAGCCTGATCTAACGATCGTTTTCTTTGGCAAATATGAAAAAATGATGATGTATAAAACTTATACTATATAGATATATTCCTTGAAAACTTTCCGTATATTTGTATATTTCGTAGCTTATTTTAGTCAGTTGGTAGCAATTACAACGTTCGTATATGTATATCGCAGAAAATACGTCTAATCGAATCAAGCGACCTCGCAACCGCAACGAATTCGATCGATAACTAAGAATCGTTACATCGATGAATGTCGATGATATAATGCTCTATAAACAACCTGAAATAACGTCGTTATACTCTTATACCATAAAACCTATCTATATAAAAATAAGTCACTGTAAAACATGCTGTAATTAGATAAATATGATTAAAATGATCCTCGCATTCTGTTGATTCAACTGCCATTAGATACTCTCTGATAATTATGATATCTCAGCTATACGTATTCTCTAGTTTTCTAAGGAACTTTAGGAATACATACAAAATGTCCATTCTTTTGGCTCTAGAAGTTTAGTTTTAAAAAATTAAAGTGACTCTACCATCTTTCGTTTCACCACCATGAAGTGTAATTTTCAAAATCGTGCTGTATGTATATGTATATGTATATACATATATACATATATACATATACATAATATTCATAATAATGAGAAGCATTCCTTTGCAGAATTTCTTCATCAAACGTGACATACTTACACGTTTTTTTAAATGAGAAACGAATATACATACGTACGTTCATCGATTTCTATTTGTTATCATTGAACAGTTATTAAGAATCGAGTTGCACCATTTAAAAATTCAAAAATGAGTAATCGACTGAAGCTTAGCAATGCAGAAAGGACAGTGTCATACGAATACGCGTTTCAGGACATTCTTGAAGTTAGACATCGTGCGTGTTTACACCGCTGCAACTTTCTGTTATTGAAACGCCCGACACTGTCATAAACAATTGATGTAAGTATTGTATATGCATATGTACAATATATGTGTTATGCATGTACTTTTGTAAGATTGTGACTAGAATTTAGAGATAAAAAATCGTGTACTGGGGCAAACTTTGTTTTTCTTTCGAGTACTTACTTTCAACAATCGCGGTTTACGTATTATAAAAATAACTAAAAGCAAAGAATGTATGCTAATTTTGTTTCTATGAGTATACGATATTTGTGAAATTCTTTTCGAGTATCTTTTGTAACGTTTGTCGAAGCAGTGTAATCGTACTCTAATAAATGAATTATGAACACAATAAGTCACGAAACATTTCCGTGTAAATTCACACCACTCTTTACACAATCGCATACTTTATTCATTGGTAGGTATACTGTGGACCCCATGGAATATTCGTACTTTCAAATTTAAAAAGAAACTGTTGCGTACTTTTTGGCACGACACTCAAAACTTTCGAACGACTATGTTTTACGAGCCTACTGATTTCTTATACTACCAAATCTAAATGAGAATTTGAAAAAGATGTGTAACAGAAATTGCTGCGTAATCGTGCAGAGTTGGACACTGTTTATCAAATTCGTCATTTTAAACACTAATAATAAAATTACTATCTTTATTCTGCATAAGATAATATGTAAATGCCAGCTACTAAATTTGACTGTAGTAATATTCTTTTGTTCACAAAAGAATCACAAATAAATAAACAAAAAAGAAACAAAAAAGAAACAAAAACGAAAATAAATAAGAGATAGTAATAAATAAAATAATGTGATCTGTGGATATTATACAATATATCTTCATATTGAACGTTACTTGGAATGAAATAGTTTTCGTAATACAATTTATGACCAATGGTGACGTAGTCAATTTCATTTTTAACTTGATATTGGTGTTAATTATTATACATACATACATACATATGTACGTGTACATGTCTATGATGACTGCTTTGGACGTTGAAACGGTGTACAACTCTGTTCTAAATTTTTGACTGGGTTAAAATAGAAGAAATTGATCAAGTTAAAAATGTGAATCTCCCTTGTAGACTATAATATTTTTATCTATCAATCTTTTCTATTTCAACATTTGGTACCAGCCTATAGAATCATGTTATAGAATTCAGTCTCGATTACAACGATCAATCGTAAAAACCTCTATCAGAGTTCGCTTAGAATTGAGTTTCTTTATAAATTCCTACATTAAATCTACATATATATGTATATATACATATATATACTACATATATATATATGGGATATTGAAAAAGCAACAAAGAGAAGGAGAAGATTTCCTGAAATATTGAAATCTCTGTAGCATTGTAACGAGGAGCACGCTTTAATTTTACGTCACGATCGCTATTAGATCAGATATATGGCCACAACACAACACAATATGTAGTCTAACAATCGTGCATTGTCACACGTTTTCATTTTCGATAACTCGTATATCAATTATACATATATGTGTTATTATACGCGTGTGAACATGTATACAAAGTGTGACTCATATTCAAAATTGAAATTACAGATATTTCCATTGTTTTTTCCCGTATAATAGAAGCTTTAGGATCAACATTTGTTTTGTACTCCAACTGTTATTATACAGACAAAAACAACAAAGATACTTGCAACTAAACTTTTAGGCAAATCATTTTATACACCTGTATGTATATATACATATATACATTATTTATATAGGGTGCCTGAAAATGTTTTAATACAAATAATTTTGATAAATTGCTTTACATAAACATTTAAGGAATACTTTATCGACGGTTTAATAATAATATTGGAAAAATTTCACATTTATGTATTTATACGATCTTTTGTCTATATGTCTAACAATTGAACATGTCGAAAAACTACTAGTAGGAAAATAATCTGACACCTGTATGCTTGTATGTATGTATATATACATATGTACGAGTCATTAGAATGTAATAAAATGAAAAACATGATTCACGCTTACATAATGATAAATATGTACGCACATCACATGTGATAATAATAGAATTGTGAATCTCATTAGCTACTCTGAAACATAAATCATTTTAATAAATCCATGACTGGGGTAATTCATTGCATGTCACAGCTCGTGCTTAATTATACGGGTAGGAGTTGTATTTACAATATTTTGTATGGTTACTTTTTTTCGAGAATTAGGAATATCAAAATACATTCCGTTACATATGTACAGAAAATAAATGAAACTATCATATATGTATATATCTGTTAACCGAAAGAGATACTTGCAAATTTAATTGTTAAACGGAAAATATATTTTGAATTCTAGGTATGAAAAAATTGAGACTGTATAAAAGTATAATTGAAGAAAAAAAAATAGATTTTTTACGTTACATAATTAACATATGTACAAAACTTGTCATGTCTATTCATGTTCTTCATTCGCTTAAATTAGCATTGTCTTAAATTAGAAATATTTTTTGTGTAATATACAAAACGTTTTATTCACCTAAATAAAAGTAAAGAAAATATTTTATAATTGGAATTTAGTATACTTCTAATGTATCTCATTTTAAAAATTAAATATCATTGAAGATTAAAAAACTCCGCAATAAAATCACGATCTAAGGTAGTAGTCGAATTAAAGTTACAAAAGTATTTCTTCGTACACACTAAAAATTAAATAAGAAAAAATTATTTTTTTTTTTTTGTCATGTTATTTCACTCGTCGATGTCTAATAAAAAATACTTGTGCAACTTTAATGGAGAAATTGTTTTGAGAACACGTTATTTAGAATGCAAACGTTTTAAACTTATAAATAGTATAATATGTGTGAACGCGTAACATTAGATTTGTATCGCAGGATGCAAGTTGCTCAGTTTTTCTAAAAAATTTTAATCGGAAATACGTTAACACTCCTCATAACATATTCGATGTACAGATCTTTATAATCGTGCAAAAGTTTTGATTCATGCTAATCTAAATAATACTCTGTATACAATAAAAAAAAGTAGTAAAGAACTGATAGGATAGAATAAGGTAGAAGGTTCCCAATACACATGTATACTATACGAACATAAAAAAAATATACATCTCGTGTTCGTATGACAAAGAGATACAAATGAAACAGCAGGGAGAGATAATATTATAATCATAGATTCTCGTGCCTGCAAGTACTCGATTCTGTTTCTCGTGCAACGTTTCCTTATCAGCATATTTAATCAATGAATTTCTTATGTACAATTCAATTAGAGCTTTACAATTTCCATAACAAAAACATGGTAATCGAAGCGTGGTCGCAATGCAAACGTGATTCAAACATCGCATAGAGCTGCTCTTTTTTTCTTCATTAACACTCACAAAAGAAAATTAACTTTCAACACATTCGTGAAGATCACCTGTACAAGATATACTACCGAAATATACATCTCACACAAGATTCGTTAAAGACGATTAGCGAAAAATTTGTTCTAATAAGCCGCGTCCACTTTATCTCATTGAATTCAATCGCTCCTCTACATAAGTCAAAGAATGTAACCAGCCATGGATTTTATACATTAATACATTTGTGGTAAAAAAAATCTAAATGGAATAAGGATTGTTAGGACGGGAGCGATGATATCGAACCTACTAATTACAAGAGAAATTTTGAGTTCCATTAAATACAAGAAAATCTACGATAAACAACTAATATCATACAACTACTATCATCGTGCCCAAATTTACTCTCGTTCACGCAATAATAATCTCAAAAAGGAAATTGGTACGAAAATAAAATAATCGTACATATGAAAAGAGGTAATGGAAGCATAGATGTGACAACACCACGAGAACGCAAATATGTACGGAATTACTTATAAATAATGCTAATCAGTACTATAAACTCATCAAAAACGCTCAGTGAAAAAAAGTAACCAATTACAAAATGTATTGTAAAAAATACATGCTAATGTAATCCGATCGCAGTACCCGGACGTATCTTGCAGATACTCGTGGCAAAAACATCTACGCATTATTCGATAAATTACGAATTAATGTTTACTAAAAACATGTTCAATTAAGAAAAAAAGGTAATCTTTATATTCGTTACCTTCGTTTATGGACTAATATTGTCCGTCATAGTCACTATATGTGTGTTTGTGTGAGTGGTGTGTATATATATATGTATATATATATATATATGTGTGTGTGTGTCATTTGGTTTTCTTTTTTCCTTTTATCATTTCTCATGCACGCAATTAACCTTGATTGTGTTTCTGGGCAATAAAATGCCTGGATTTTGTGAGATTACACGGGGTAACAACGCTTCGTCTACACAAGGGATCAGTTCTCATGATCGCGCTGTGAGCGTAAGCTTGGGTACAACGAATATTTCTTAACAAACAATTATCAGTATCTTTTCTGAACGTCGAGAGACGACATTCTTTTACGATCACGATATGTCTTCCCACGGCGTTTTAATATATTTTAGATTCATTTCACGCCTGCTAGGCCGATTAAAATTGGTCCACCAGCAGGTCACAGATCTCTACTGACATTGACTCCTTACTCGAACGTACCGTTAAACGGAACATCTATAAATAAAATCAACAACTGAATTAATATTATACTTATATTACATTAATGTCAATTTTAAATACATTACAGAAATTACCTGCGCTTGTTTATTAGGTTCCAAACGTAACAAACATCCTACTTGTTGTGCCCTCATATGTACTATGCCCGCGCAGACAAAATTATCAGGATTCGGATCAATACCATCGAGTAATTGCATTCCAAATCCTTGCAATTTTGTACGAACTTGCGCAAGATCCATTGGCTGCTGCGCTTTAAATATCTTCTGCGAGCGTTGCTGATTCGCACTGATAAAGGTTCCATTCAAGTTTAGCGCATATTTATTTGCTAATTATTTCAAAGAACTACTACTATTACTACTCTGTCATACATATTTACATACCCTCCAAGATTTTTCCATCGTGCGAAGAATGATTCCCCATTCATTTCTGTTGGTTCAAAGAACTTGTTGATCGTCAGAGGTAACTTCATTGTTATTTTTTGTGGCACGTTATTATAAATAAAGGAAATAACCATACTTGGCGAATCTGTGTACAAAGAACGAATAATTTAACGATATCTTTGATAAATTTGAATCACTCAATAATACAAATTTAATCGAAACATTACATAACTTGTCATACATACCGCTGTAATCGTCGATGCACTCTGCATTGATCATTTGCTGAATCTGAGCGCCAGCTTCTAATACTGGATCAACTGGTTTTACTTGTACAGCTAATTTTGCTTGACTCTCTTCGGACCATGACAATTGAGTTTGGAAACTATGAAGCGCGTATTGAGTTTTATTTCCATAGAAAAGACCGACACGTCCCAAATTTTGTCTAAATTCGGACTTTACTCCTATTTGAATTAAATCATTTTCAAACAGCACACCATTGTTTTTACAAACGAATCTAAAAAGACCCAAAAGTTAGATGCGATACCTATATAAAATCTACAATACAGATTTTTTTTGAAACCTTTCGTTGAAATCAAATATATTTCTAAAAGCATCTTACTTCTTAGGATTATAGGTATTCTGGGCACCATTGGTAGCACCGACTTTATTCGGCATATTATAAATGTCTCCAAGTACATCGAGGAGAACCCCAGTGTTACTAGTAGGTTGAGAAGATGGTGGTGTAGAAAGACCTAATAAATCTGCCGATGTATTGTTAACAACTGCGACGCTAACAGGTGCCTCTGCGTGGTGATTAGTATTTGGTGCAGGACTTTTACTTTCTCTGATTTCATTTTCAGGTACCCGACCTGGCTTTTTCTTTTTCAAAACTGCCAGAATGGAAGATTCTCTTTCGGGAAATGCAGGCATTTCTTCTAAGACGGTAGCCTATGGAGAGATGACAAATATTCGTTGTTAGTACTACAATACTATATTTTACATATCTTTATCAAATTGCAATGAACATTATATTACTTACTAAAACATCACTGGATGCAATAATACTTAATTGAAGATATTCTGAAGCTCTTTGTTGCAACTCTGCATCTGCACTACGTAAGTTATTATGCTGTCTGAAAACGTCTTGTATTTGGACCCTCATCTCAGGGAATAAATTAACAAACTTGATATACGTTGAAAGTAACAATGCACGAGTCATTGGTGAACATACATGATATTTGGAATGTAATAACTGAAACTGCACAGCTGGAGATGAGCGTTGATCACCAGCAATCAGATTTCCAAACTCTCCGAGTATATAACCACCAACTTTAACCATGTTTTCATGGCAAGCTGGCGCCTGTAAGGCCTCGAAAACTGTTTTCGCTGCATATCCTTGCACATCATCTCTATTGATTACGATTTGGATAACTCTATACCAAACCTCTTCCGAAACATAGTCGCCAGCTATCCTGATGAGATTCAAAATAACATCGACGTACCAAGTATAATCGGTCGCATATTTTTCAGCTAAAATTGCAACTTTCAGAACCATTTCCTCTCTAATCGAATAATCAGCAGTTTCGAGGTAGTTCAACATTTCTTGCACTATTTCTTCTGCATTGCTTTTGTCACACATAGCATACAGAAGGTCCACAGCCTGTTGTCTTACAGACACATCCTTTTCCATTTTCATAGACAGAATAACAACTTCCTGATGCTTCTTTACTGCTTCGTGCGACAATTCTGATGTAGCTAAATGACACATAGATTCAAGTGCCAAGTAGCGGAGATTAGTTTCACGATTCGATAGAAACTGTCCTAGTTGATTACATGCTCTAACCGATAAAGGCAATTCACTGTCATTGTGAATAATTAAACTAATTGCCTCGAACAGTACAGCATTTTTTGCATTTGAATGCTGGATTTTCTTTGATTTTGGCGGTTCTTGAGCTTTATTCAGTATAGTTTCCAGACACTCGTTTAATCTACCCCTTACTCCTGGATCATCCGCTGTTAAAAGTTTAGAATTAATATCAAACTATATTGTTTATTAAAATTGTAACACAGAGAAACCTAAACTTTTATCATTGCAGTGGCATCAGTTTAGGTTCCACGTTAAGAATATTGAAGTAAATGAACTTACCAGGTGGGGTATAATTTTGTAGTAACCGCAGTAATTTAACAGAAAGCCATGGCGCTGGCACAAAATAATATGTATAATCCTGCAGATCTGTGTAGCTCGATGTGACAATCTAACGAGATAGAACAAAGATCAAAGAACTATCTTTCGACCTTGGGCAGAATTAACAAATTATGCCATACCCTACTCAATCTCGATACTGCTAGGCTCACGCATCCCTTGTATTCATCTGGGTTTCTTTTCACAAGAGCATCTATTAAAGATGCAGCTGCAGTAACAACACCAAGGTGTTGATCATTCAAAAGATGAACTATACGTGAAGTCCATTCTCCTCCAGGAACAACATCTGGTGCAGTACGTAATAGTCGTAATAAGCACAATGCTGCACTTTGTTTCACTACATCCATAGTGTCCCTAAATAAGAAAATGGTTTATAATTTTAGGAATGTTATTAAATAAATAAATTAAAATATATAAGACTTTTACTATGTTAACCCACCCAGAAACAAGTAGTTTTGGTATTTCATTACCGAAAGCTTCTGCCATTTCTTTACTACCGATATTGGCGATACATTGCAAGGCAAGGTTTACATGAATTGGATTACGTGATGCGAGATCGTTTTTTATACTTTGAATTATCAACTTAATGAGATCACTATTTGTGTTTACCAAAACTGATATGAAAAGATAACCCTGAAATATGAAAAATGTATTCTATTAATAAAATATTTCTATTGTTCTTAATAGTAAATATATTTATAATATAATGATAATGTAACATAGTGAACACATGAAGAGATTCAACATATCTTTAACTAATAAATTAAAACCTATTTTACTTAGTTTAATATACTAAATTATTTTGTTTAAAATTGTTTACTTACAATTTGTTTTTCTGAATACTTATTAGATGAGAGTAAATTGACAGCCTCCATATGCCCAAAGTCAATATCGTGACCAAGCAAGAAAATAAAAAGTAACTTGCATACATATTTCTTTTTTTGGTATCCATCAAGTGGTTTGTCGCCCTTAAATTTACTGCGAATATTTGCCAACTCTTTATTTATTCTTTTAATTTCTGCTTCCTTGCTTTTACCTAAGAAAGTTATTACATAATTATGACAATAAATAAAAAGAGAAAAAATTTGAGAAATGTCCTACAAATACGTTAAGTATGAAATTCATAATAGTATATAATAATATTAATGCATAATAGTAGTATACAATATATACAACTGTACATTTGTTGTAGCTTTTATAGAAAACTATAATGGCTGTATGCCATTTGGACTGGCATCAAAGCTCAGATGTATTGATTTGTTCTCTTTCAAATGGCTCTTAATCTTATTTTATACAAAATTACTGAATACATTAAATTATAGACATTTAATTGATTCCAGCAGCTACATTGTTATCTTATTATCCATTTACATTCATAAACATTTCTTTAAAAAATTCAATATATTTATTTTAACAGTGATTTGCCACATTATGCCAAGTATTACATACTGCTATTTGAAAGACAAGCTATATCAGCGAGATATGCCTATATCAGAACTCCGCCCCCTGTCTCCTACTCCTGACTGCTTTAAATAATTTGCGTGCCTCGTTAGTTTCAATGGCATTGTGTCACTTAATAGATGAAGCACTAATCAAAATTTCAATGATTTAAAAGCTAATTTATATTCTTGGATATCAAATAGCGTAACAATAACTATAAATAAACAAACAAACCAAAACTTAACGTATCAGTTGATATACATGTCAAACGTAATCTAAAATTAAAATATGTTGAAAATATATATGTTTGTACATACAATTCCTAATGTCAGAAATGAATACAGCCAGTCCACGCATGCCATCTCCTCTCACAGCCGGCATTTTGTTCTGTTCTTCTTTAAACTACCTGTGAAATGAAATACATCCAAATTTGTGAAATTTTACAAAAAATGATAGTTGCATTAATAATTGAATCAATTAATTAAATTATTTCTGAGCTAAAGATACATTTTCTATCCTAAAGATGGTTGAAAGCAGTTGAATGCTAATTAATATATTTTTCCTAAACAAAGTATTATAATAACTATTCCATGGTGATGAATGAAACCACCTTGTATCTAATCTCAATATTGTTTCTTATTGCAGGCATGGAAATATTTTGAAGTGTTAAGAGAAACAGATTTTCGAACACGTTATTTCGTAGGAATCGCTACAGATCGGTGGTATTCGGTGTCACGCAATTGAGAAGTATAAAGAGCCAGAAGTGAATAAAATAATCGGGGCGGTAGTCGGGGTAATGAAGAGTACTCGAACGAATAGGTCGTTTGATCCTAATAGTAACTTCGAAAGAAAGTTTGCTATACTTGGTTGAATCAGTGGTAGCAGTAGAAGCAATACGAAACGCGGGAATGATACTCGAGGAGCTGGAAGAAAAATCGGGTGATTAAGCCGGTACCGCGTCCTAGATTCCACTAGCAAACAATTTTTGACAGCAGTGCCGTGTAAACGGTGATAGTGGCACCCGTTACGTGTAAACTTCTAAGGTCGTATCTGCAAGATGCATGAATGTTTGCCGGGGGATCGTTTGAGAATGAAAGTTTATCGATCAAGGGGACAGGAGCGATATTTTGATGAAGACAAGACAGGTGAAACGGTAGGTTTTTTGTCTTTTCGTCGAGCTGTCGCGCATAGGAGGAGAGCGTAGCTAAACGGAGACTAGATTTTTCCTGGGAAGAGGTTATTCGCGATGCGTGCTGATTATGGAATCAGGTTTAAGTACATACCGATCTGGGCTAGAGTAACGTTCACGCACGGCTTGGTCACGCAGCACTCGGTAGGCGTGAAACTATTCGCGAGTCGGTGCCAGAGATTTCGTGGCTGTCGCCATTTGCAACCGCTGACTAGCTGACGGCTGCTCGTCAAATGCCATTGCGCCTGCGCTCTTCACATTTACTGCTTGCGCAGGCAAATTTGTATTTCGAATCATTGTAAATCTTCATTGATCGTTTCATTTTTCTACGATTATCTATTCTATCTCCCAACAGAAATTCATTTTTCTACTTTAAATATTCATCCAATGCAAAATTAGTCAATCGCTTGATCGATTCGCTAAATGAGGAAACCTTCACCTCTACATGTTATTATAATCTTAGGTAGTAACTCGAAATATTATTCGAGAGTTCGAATGGTAAGATTCTCGAATCTAACGATTCGGTGTACGATATATTTCGACTCAAGAATTATGTTACAATTATAATTTTTAGGTTGTAACCAATTATTTGGAGAAATTTAATGAAAGACCAAGAACTTATCTCGTTTCAAATTAATACGTTTTCAATGTAAATGTAATCAAGAAACAAAAATA
Source organism: Calliopsis andreniformis (assembly GCF_051401765.1). NCBI lineage: Eukaryota > Metazoa > Arthropoda > Insecta > Hymenoptera > Andrenidae > Calliopsis > Calliopsis andreniformis. The sequence goes on from NC_135064.1 coordinate 28,857,552, forward strand.
ATTCCTATTAAGTTCTAGCTTCATGTTAGATCGATTTATTAAAAGGTTTATAAAATATGGAAATTCACAGTCTCTAAGAAGATGAAATTTATTTTTACAAAATATTGGTTTATGAAAAATTCTTTTCTTTTTATATAAGTTACATGTCAATACCTTCTGCTATGTTACTTTGATACTTGTTGCTGTATTTTTTCCAACAATATTTCTAACCTATCTTTCATTACAGGTTGCCCCTTTTTTGTTTTCTTCGATAATTTTTTAAATGTTTGCATCTTCTTCTCTTTATACTTTTTAAGTGCCTCTTCTCGTTCTAATTTTATCCTTAGCGCTTCTTCCTTCTGTCTTTTCTGTTCTTCTTTTTTATGCAACAATTCCTGTTTAGCTTTATGAAAAGCATTTGATTTATGTGGTTGCACTCTTTAGAAACAGAAAAATCACTTATATGAAATAATACTATTACTTTTTATACAAAATTTCACATTAACTACATACTCATGTCACATACTCTTTATTATTTTTATTTTCATTAATATTTTTCAATGAAAGTGGTTTCTTTAGATTCTGACGACATTGATTTTTGTCAAGTTCTTTGTGAAAATCCCGCAAAATTGCTTTTTTCCTGCGTTCCTCCCACTGATTAACTGTAAATAAATAATACAAAACTAATCTAATCATTCGATCGTTTTATAGAAACAGGTACATATCGAGTGACTTTCAAACTTAACCTATACCTATGCCTAAATCATTATAATAGATCTAAACATACGTTTATATTTATTGCTGTATTTCTGCAACCTGTATTTCTTTTTGTTAAACGTTTTCACTTCATTGTCCTGATTCTTTGCTTCCGTCCTGTTTACTTGTTTTCTGTTAGAAACATTTTTTTCGCGTATCTTCATGATTGCGATAGATGGAAACGATCTGCCTGTGGCCTGTGGCCTGTGGCAATCTGGGGCGAACGGAGAAGCGAACGATAATTTAAGTAGTACCATCGGTAAACGCAAGGGGGACTTGAGAACAATCAAGTAGCGCGTTAAGCAACGATTATTCAAATGGAGGACCTCTTCTCGTTTATTTGATACGTATGTACAGATGCATATATGTACGTATGTCCAGTACATACATACGTATACTGATTGTTATCGCTCAATCTTCCTTTCGAATTGACCATACCATTTCTTGTTAAATGTATAAAAACAATTATTAGAGTTGAATTTTATTTAGTAAAAAAATACATTTTTTATCAGTGTTTAAGATTTCTATATATGTTGGATATACGTATGTTTTATAAAAAACACTATTTAATTGTACTACGGGAAACAAATGATATATAAAAGACAAATACCTACTTGCACAATCGATACTATATAAGACGATTACATGTCGTCGGATTACGTAGTATATATAATTTTATTCATGGCAGTGACATTGGTCGTTGTTGCATTACATGCGTGCCGTGATATTTTTTATGTACATTGATTTAAAATAACAGCAACCGCTGCATTAACAACGTTTAAATACTTGATATGTGATTAAATATTTAAAAGACATAAAAAATTCTAATTCTGTAGGTTGTATCAAATAAATTGATCTCTTTTAGAAAATATGTTCAGAGCAGAGGATGAAACTTTTAACATCAGAGATAATGTTACACATCGCAGAGGTATGACCTCAGGTCATAAGCAAGTGGCAGCGATGCGAAGTCGTCGTACGACACCGACTGACTTCTAGTTCAATCGTTTTAAGTAAGCTAAGTACAAACGATCGTTAAACGCTTACTGTCTGCTTGGTAGCGAAACATTGAATGAAATCATTCTTTACAACCACCCTCTGCATTGACAACTGCAGTACTAGTACTTTTCGTTAATTCAAAAGAATTTGTTTTCAGTGACTGAAGATAGGTGTATCCATGCATTACCTTTGTTGCATTTTATCCATTGTCTTCAACTTGTCATGACTGCGAGTAAATTTGGAGTAAAGAAAACAGAAGAAAAAACCGTGCAACCTTCGATCGTAGCTTCGACTTTGAGTCGGCGAAGAAGAATGATCGAAAGGGCTGGATGGTTAAAGAATTCCTTTGGTCAAATCTGATCTCACTGTCGGATAGGTACTATGACTTTCTCAAACTTTGTCAGCCATTAATAGTTGGCGGCGTGTAACGGCGAAGTAAGCTAAGTACCCACTATTTTTTCTACAATCTTAGTTTCGTTGTTTTTTCAGCACTTACATAGGTATGCATTTTCTGCTTTTAGGGAATTTACTTTGTTTAGGTAATTTTAATTACAATGCTGCAACAACAAGTATTTCAGGAAATTAGTTACTTTGAATTCGTTACACATTTATGCATTTATGCATTTATGCATTTAGCAAAAAACACAAACGATATTTCAAATGTATGTCTAGAATATTTTCAGAATAAATTCCAGGAGATAGGGTGGGTAGGAGAAGTAACATACACATGTTGCGGCAATTCACTACGTAATGAACGTATTCTCAATCCATATTAGGGACCATTGTGACGCGTTTTATCGATCGCTAAAACCCTCACAAAGGTGACGTCATGTCAGTAACGTTCACCTACGCAAAGGCGAGACCAGAAGCTTAAGGATTCGGTGGATGTTTGTGAAACAGAACGGGAAAGAAACGAATCAGTCTCGAGGCTTTCGGCTGGAGGTTTGGACACTTTGACATTGACACACTTTACCAGGGATCGCAACTATCTCCACTGTCCATCGCGCATCGGTTCTGGATGGTTTGCCTTTGTTTTATAGGTCGAAGACGAGTGCTGGATTTTTCCAAGGTATATTTACTGGAATAGAGATGGGAGAAACTTTAATTCTCATTCCGTAGAGTTTTATCGATTTCTACTGATTCCTCTGATCTGATTAAAACAGATCATGTTCGTAACTGGATACCACTGAATACAACATCTACATATGTATATTGTCATAGTTACAAACAACTTGTTTTCATCTGAATTCGCTCTACCAACGATGAGTCATACAGTTGACTATAGTAAAAGATCTTGATAAATATGTTTGAAACTATTTAGTAACTTGACGGCTGTATAAAAGTATATGCAAACGCATGTCATGCGTTAGAAAATTTAGAGAGAGACATTAACATACATATAATATACATACGTACAAAGTTGCATCCATTATTAGAATTTCTTGTGAATTGTACCGCAACATTACGCATGCATGAGAAGACGATGTACCTACCTACATATGTACATAGATCGAGCTCGTATTTACCTAAATAGTTTTACCATTGAGACTGATTCATCCTCTGCTGGCACCCACTACCCTTAGATTACGTTCTTCCACGGATCTAGAAAGAGGATTCCACGCGATTTGATTCACCGGAAGCGTTGAACGAAGGCAAACGGCAGAACTATTTATGAAGAATAAAGGAGGCGTGGTGACGCGGTGGTCCATTCAGTTCCCGCGCATATGACGTTGCAATATACGAAAATAGTGTCGAGAATCATGTGCAACGTGACTTAATGAGGCAAAAAGATCTCACCCAATTTTTCCGCGAAGTAAACAGAAAATTGTGCAGCAATTTTGAAGCCTCTTTCGACGCGTTTCCAAATTAATACACCTAAGCGTTTGTTTGTATATTTGCATAACTACTCGATCTTGACCATAGATTTCTTACGATCTCACAGAGAGATAAAGTTAACGTTATCATCTTACAGGACAGGCTATGCTGCCGTAATGGGTTGATCTGTATCGAGAAAAATTTGTCTTCGGACGGCGACGATTAATGAAATTTAACGGAGATGATCCCCGTAACTGGGTCATCACGGTAATTGACGTTTCGCGTATGTATCTTGGTGCTGCACGTCATTGACTTGAGAAAACCTCTGATGGACCGTATAACCTAATTAGCCAATTAATATCGTCAAAATCAGATGATCCATTATCGGGCCTAACAACGATAACGCGAAAAATAGAGCAATAGAAGAAATTCTTTCCCTAAAAATCAGTCTAATAAACAGTTTAAAAAAATAGACAAGTAAATAGTTTTTTAGTAAATAAGGTCGACCTTCGCATTTCTTGACTGAAACGGGTGGAGTTTTTCGAAATCCGATACCAGGTGGAAATAAAATCTTATACGCATACGCGGCCACAAGCTTCGGTGGAGACAATCAATAAGGAAATGATTATATGGTTGTATTAGTCATCGTCTCTCGCATAGAACACAATGATTCGTCTTGTCTGCGAAATCGTAACCAATAAACGCCTACGAACTCTTCTTAGATCATTTATTTATTTGGAAGTCTTATACGTTATATACGTTGTAGGTTGTATATGGAAGTTCACACAGAACATTTTGTATTCCACTTTTTATACGAAACACCCACTGCTTGGAATTTCAAACGTTTCTCAAAATATATGCTGACCAAATCTACTCTTGATTCTAAGGCTTGAATAAAATGAAATTAAAAATTAATTTTTGTCTTGTTCTAGCGTAAAGTTTAGACGAATTTCGATTGATTCGAACGTTCATCATCGACAGATCAGAAATTCTAAGATGAAAAAGTGTTGGCTAATTGTAAGCTAATGTCCTTGAACGGTTCGTTAATGCGTTATTTACTCCCGAGGATTAATTATGTTCGTAAAATTGGATCGCATTTAGTAAACATTGAGGAAGAATCGAATTGATTTTCGGTGGAAAAGAAGTAATGTCCAGGTGAATCCAGATCTGGTAAAATTTGGGCAAGTTCCGTGGTCGGTTTGGTTTGGACCGCGTGTACGGAATACGAGAGTAGCCGGAGGTAGCCGAAGGGAGTCGAAGGGAGCCGAGCGGTAGCGGAGCAGTCGGCGATTGCGTCGCGACTATTTAAGGAGCAGCCGGTTAGCCGCGCTCATTCTTACCCGAAACATCGTGTAAGTTGGTTCTACGTCCTACGCAATATCGAGAAAGAGTTCGCTTAACGCAGAACGAGCGATCGTTTGTGATAGAGCAGTGCTATATACCGGTACGATACTCGACAAAGTATCTCTAGTGGATTTGTGAAAGAGACACGAGTGTGGACGAAGAGAAGAAATCATGGCTGACAGTGGTATCAAGCGTAATATTCCCATCAAGCTCGGTGACTTCAGCGTGATCGACACTGAGTTTTCCAACATACGGGAACGCTTCGACGCCGAGATGAGAAAGATGGAGGATGAGATGTCACGATTCCGTAGCGAGTTGATGAACCGCGAAAGCAACAACTTTTTTAAAAGCACCACCAGGTACGTTGCTTCCGGCATTGTTGCTAACCACAACCACGCACCTAACCCTTTTTACAAAGGCACACGGTCACTCTTTTCCCTCCCGTTTGCGATACATATCCGTCTTCTCTTACAATTTATGAACAGAACGCACATATTTTGCTTTCTCAACCAAAAAGTCTATTCGAGTACATGTGAACAGAAAATGGACTTAGCATTCAACATACCGTCAACTATTCGTCCTTTATTTTATCCTAGCGGGGGTCTACAAAACTTGTTTGTTTACGTGGATGATGTTATTTACTCTCTCTACTTGAAGGAAACCTAGATTTCTTCTGGAATAAGATTAAGCAGAATTTATCGCAGACTAAAGATGGCAAAGAGAACCAATACGTGCTGTTGCAGCCGATTCAATTGATATTTTAACGCTGCAAAAATTAAGCAGCGTCACTTTTCGTTTACATTTGCTTCGATTTACAAATCTTATTTTCGATTGTTTTTATGTTCCTTGTACTTATTAATATTTACGAATATTTAAGTATTTATGCGTTATTACGAATCGAATCGATCGATACTGTATTTTTACGATGCGAAGTTTACATCGAGACGTCACATGCGGAGGGCTAATCATTTAGAATGAATTGAGATTCTAATATTAATAAAAATAAGAGAAAGTTATCATAGAATTAGTTTAGAATTCAATATGAAAAGAAATTGAAAGAAAATTTCGATTTAGGTATGTATAGTTACACCGAATATGAGCTGAATTTCTTTTGGAAGCGCATCGTATTACGTATTTCTATAACTTCGGCAAATGCACACGCGCGAGAAAATGATGTACGTAGGATCAAAGTGAACCGATCGATCGTAAGCGTTTCGTGACATAGAGTAGCGGTCGCAACATGAGTGACTATTGAGTACAGACATGTTTTTTTCGACTCAATATTTGCAGAGTTATGCGGCAGTTGTTGATTTTTGCCGCGAATTAACATGACGGTATGCCTCAAGAAGTTGCGTAGGCACTAAATCAAATCTGAACTCTTAAATGTAGGTAAAGTATTGGAATAGTTTGAATCTTCACATTGGATCTTGCTGTTTGAATATCTGTTGTGTAAGTTATCGAGTACTCGAAGACGTCGAATATTGAAATGTTTATTAACGTAAGCGAATATGTACATACTTAATTTAAACGTTTCAAAATTATTTCAATTTTTTTACTTTGTAAAGGCATACATACATACCATATATATTCGTATGTTGGTTTCACGTATTTCAGTAACGCACGTAAATTTAATGCATACGTATATGCCTGCTATTTATAGAGACTTCGTCAGGGCTTGCTGTAAAGAGCACGAGCCCCCTTCGACGATATTCTCCCCACTAAAGTTTCTAGCCGGGGGGTAAATGAATATAAACGAAAAACCAAACTTTCGACGGACTTTCGATTTGCACCTGCTTGTTGACAAGACGTAAACAGCTTTCGTATTTTCTTAAGCTAATAAGATAAAAAAATTGAATGCGATTTAGATACTGCAGTAGTATTGAAAAAATGAGAGGAGGTAATTTTGATGTGCGTCTATGTAATAAATAAAATAAACAATGAAATGGGCGTCGAGTTATAATGGCAAAGTGTATTTTCCAATTGAAAGGTACATACCGAATAGGTTTGTCATTGGATCCTAAAATGATTGCTCCTCTCACGAGCGGTGATTATTATGGAAACGTTCGTCGCCCATCCATTGCTTAAAATGATGGGTTGCGTAATGGTATCGTTTAACGCAACTTGTTGCACCTGCAAAGGACACGGTTCTTCCTGTAATCTCGTTAAATGCTTCACAGATATCGCGATATCGAACGAGAGCAAGGTTGTTTGCCATTTCCATGATTAAATTTGAAAACGAGTCGTAGCTGAGTATATTTTACATACTCTGCGAATTGATATACTTACCAATAATATCTACGCGAATTCCAAAACCGTTTCCGATGAATGTCTAGTAGGTAACTATTAGCTGGAGGTGTTAAAAGAGAGGAAGATAGGTGTACATATAAGTGCGTCGTGTCAGTGTATCCTTGGCACTGACACGTTACGCGATCGTCAATCCCCACTCGTAGAATTGTCTACTAAATTGCAAGCGGGAGCCGCGGAAAAGGTGCAGGAGAGGAGAGTTGCGTTGATCGTTGATCCTCTGTCATGTTGCACTGCGTAGTAATATTTCTGCTTCGTTAAAAGCAACAAGCAACAACGCAAAGCCTGTACTCTTTTATCGCCAAAAATGATCATCGACGAGGATCTCTATCCGCCGGATCATAAGACGGTGATCAAGTTTCGGTAGGTAGCATCGTATAAATGGAATTTTGAAATGATCGCGAATCGCTTTGGCTTCTTTCCAAATTTCATACAGAACTTTAGATAACGCGACGAGAACCGCAGTTGTACGTTTTCGAAAAAGAATCGATCAACTGTGCGAGTGGATCGATGACTTGAGCGTATTCGATTCTAGTGAACGATACGTTAATCGTTATTATTTATTCAATTCGTTTGTCAAAAGTGTGAAGTGGAGTGCTTCAGCATTATAAATTATTCGAATAGACTGTAACGATAACATTGACCAGATGTGCAGTTTTACGATATGCTGGTATTACATGAAACGATTGTGCGTTAGAGAAATGCAGAAAGTTATTCAGAACTGACGGAAGATATCCGAAGATACTCGAGATTAGCTTTTTAATGGGCGAAGAAAAAGGAAAGAAAGGTGGAGAAGGTGCAGCTCGTTGAAAATATGTAGATCCAGAAATGTGTTGGGCTCGGATTCGGCACTCGGTCGGTGAGTAACGCGCGCAGGTGTTTGCTCGGTATCGATCATGAATCGTCGGTAGATCTGTGGGAGGCGAATATGGATCATTACTTAGGAGGTCCGAGGACTCGCGTGGCGCTGACGTAATCGCCGTTCAGGGACGGCTCGCCGCAAATAGATATGTATCGTTCGAAATAAATGTTCGCGAGCTTCTTTCGAAAATGTTTTCTAGTAGGTACGCGAGATGACTCAACTCGTAACATTGTGAAGTAGTTTCGAAATTTCTTTTCTCGTCTCGTATCTTCGATGGCTTGCGATCAAATTACTCCATTTTCTCAACACCTTCCATATAATTATTCCTGCCGTCGCGTCGATCGAAATTCCTTGCAAGACTGTAAAATTTCAAGAACATATTAATAGCGATGATACTAGGATGAAATTAGTTGGAGGCGAAGTTATGTTAGTGAAAACGGTGCGTGGCCGATCGCGATGGTAAGAAAAGGTACACGTAGCTAGACGTCGCACCAGGCTCTTACGGTGGAAGGAAATTAATCTCGCAGCTTGCGTGTAACACGTTACCTTTCTATGTACGAGCAAGTCGAATCGATGCTCGAAACTTTAGAGGTGAGCAGCTTAACCGTTGAGATTTATGCCCACTCACGATTAAGTAAGCCCGTTTGTCGCTAACGTTGCATGCTCCGTGCATTTTCAACTCAGCCTTTGGCTACCCACGTCTCTTTCATTTCCGCGAATCAAGACCGCAGCTGGTCATACTTGAAACAAAATTAGTCGCTTCGTGCTCGTTCATTTCTTTATGCTAATCGGACTGTTTACTCTTTTCGTAGTAGATAGGTAGATACATAATTTTATAATTTGAAAATTCATAGAAACGATAAAACGAACATCGACTACACGAAGGGTTGTATTACCATTACGTGACTGGCGAGGTATCACCTTTCCGAGTATTAATCGATAGATTCCTCGAAATTTGCATAGTGTTCGCAGTGTGGCTAACCAAACGGGGGGAAGTAGAGCTATCGCACGATCACCAGTCTCGTATATCGTCTCCGTCGCTAATTCTTTTCAAGCCACTTTTCTAGGCCAAGTACGCGGCAATTTGCATTCCATACCGTGAAATTTATAAACTATTCATTGAAATGTTGCCAGACAAGAATCGAGAGATGTGTCCTTCATCCTATCTTTGTTCTTGCAATGAAAACACTATTGTACGACACGTCAGTTATGAATGAGGAAATTTGGAGAAGAATTGGTGTGTCTGTTTCGACCCGTATCTTCCGCAATTTTGCCGAGAAAAACTTGATTTGCATAGCTGAATGGAACCCAGACCTTACTTACGTAACCAGAAATCGACATAACGAAATAACGAAAATTCATGAGAGCTGGCGGGTAAAGGCTGTGACTTATCGCGTGGCATTTCCAGCTCGTCGATTCTCTCTTGCAGAGATCCTGCTCGGCTGCTCGGCATGAATTTCACCTCTCCCGCCGACACTTGCTCTTTCAGACACCAACCACGCTTTGTACCAGGATCTGTCTGCTGCTGAGGATAATTGCTACCGCATTCTATATCTTTCTTCCACTAACTTGTCACTTTCACTGCTTTCATGTTTTACAATAACGTTTACGTTTTGATAGATTTTTATCTTTTCTTCCATACGAAACAGTTCACCTAGGAAAAGAAAAGAAACAGTCGTTACGCGTTGGCTTGCTTTTTAAGACTACAAGAGTTGAAGTAGAGGAGACGATGTGGTACTTGATACTTTGCGTGACAGTGACGGGACACGCAGCACTTTTCTTGAAATTAGTGACACAGAACAAAATGATTACATAAATGCAACTTAATAAATTCAGTTTAACTATCGCTATAGTTAAAGTATCGCTGTTGAGAAATTGTCAAATTGTCGTAATGAAGGGGGAGAGAAAAGAGAGAAAAAAGAGAAAAATTTGAAACCTAGAGGAATATGCGAAGGCGAGGAAGTTCCATCCTAATCTTGATGTTAGTGCAATATGGTCAGAGCTGCCTAGCTGTGCTGCACTATTTTAGAGTTGTTTCGGTCAACCTTCTTTACAAAGAAGGAAATGGCCGTGACTTCCGGTTATTAGTTTTTATGAATCACACGGCGAGTTGCCATTTAGTTACAAAGTTTGCCTATAAATAACGAGAACACGTCCGATTTGAACCTGACAATAAATTGATTCGTAACAGGATCGCAGATTATTAATAATATCGATTAACTCGAAGTATACGTATAATAAATTGGAAGTACAGTATCGATCGATGATTGTGAGCCGCTTACAGTCTGAATGGATTAACAGTCTATCGTGCGTTACCTTGAGTTACGGTTAAAATGTATGATAGATGATTAGAATTAGAATTTGATTTCTGTATTAATTGAATTAGCGATTATTTTTGCGTTTATCGTATGCGATAGTTTTACGCAACCGAATGTTTCGTTTTGCAAACATTAAATCTATTATCTATTGAATGTTTCGATTAAATGATGTTTTAATGATTTATTTGGTATCCGATGCTTCGATTTGCAAGTCTAATTTTGCTTTTCAAATAAAACGTGTTCTTAACTGTAGCGTGTTATGTATAAATGACACACACACACAGACCCACGCATACACACAATTATTATAATTATTATTAATAAATAAATTAGTACATGTATAATGAGCTCGATTTGAACCTATTGAAATATTTATGAGATAAATCGAGTGTCCAAGTTTGGATAAGCATTTAATCGCTTGAGTTTTCTATCGCTCTTTTTTCAGAGCGATCTTAGATTGGCTATCTTAGATTGACGATCTTAGATTCTGAAACAAGTAAAGTGATAAATGATTGATTAAATAAAAATACCGAACAACAGCGACTCCACGTGTTCGGAGATATCTCCATAGACCTTCGTGTAACTGAACGGGGATGGAACTTTGGGTGTTATTTCCATATTTTTCCTACTTGTAAATACAATGAAAAATCTAATTCTATCCTGGGAATGGACCTTACTTCGAACGCAGTCTCTTGGCGACGAACTAAAACTTGACCGATTACAATGTTCCTTACCGTTTTGACACGGCATCATAAAAGAAAATTGTGGTAACGGGAATGCAATGGTTTGTCGCCAAGAAACGTTAAAAATTGTATAAAAAAGGTGTCGATGAGTCTGCCGCTAAGAGTGGCGACTTATGAAAACGTTTTGAGACAGAAACTAACCGCATACCGAAGTTAACAAAATAATAATTGCCCCCTGTTACCCCTTGCTCGACTTCCGTCTCGCCTTCTGATTGGCTCTCTGCATTGGCACGTTGGTGACTAACTCGAAGTCGACATCACACGAGCACCACCGAACACCGTACGTCGACGACCTCGAAGACCGAAGGTTGGGACAAGGTCGACCCTGCAGCACCGCCAACGCGGTCCGCATTCGACAGCTTCAAAAGGTGACGCCACTGTGTGTACACAGAAACGATTCATCTATCAACGTACGGAAAAACTGTTCGCCGCGTACCTTTGTTAGACGTTAGAATAGACACCAGTCACTTATTTTTCCACATGTTGCACAAATCCTGTGTAGATTTATGTAGATTCACGTTGATGTTAGTTGAAATCGGTGGTACTCTTAAGGCGTGGAAACTGAAATTTTGAAATTTAAAAATTTGAAATTTTGAAAATTTAAAAATTTGAAAATTTGAAATTTGAAATTTCCAAACTTAAATTTTGAGTAACCGCTTAGAATACAGTTTGATCTCGTATCGCTTTGCTTCGTTGAATATCGTACTTCCTTGCCATATAAAATCCAATGAAAAAAATTACTGAAATGCGTGTAGTCTACGAAGCGAGTGCCATCTTTCAAGTAACCGGCGATGAATAATAACTCGTATCGTTTCAAAAGCACTATTTCTGTCTGTTCTTTTTCCTTGTGGGCACCTGTAGGACATCATCGAAACCACTCCATAAAAGGTAATAGTAGCACATCTCTCCTTGTCAATCGTCAACAGCAATTAACGTAACTGATATGGTGAATTATAATTAACAGGCTAAGTAGTATGTAAATAGCAGCGACGCTTTCTGCAGTTTGCTTGTTACGGGTTGTTCGCCAAAGAAAGAAATCGTATGCTAAATACGCTAACATTTGAGCTGAATCTGCGGCTAGAAAGTTGGCCTGTTAAGTAGATAAGCACGATCTTGTAGTTCCTTCGTTTGTCAATGTTTCGTGTGTCTCTTATTCGTTCCATCTTCACCGTAGGTAAGGCACATCTAGGTCACCCGTAAACGAACGAGTCTCGATCGAGACGCGCTTACCCTTGCCATTTTCTATTGCCTTCGACCACACGCTGTCATCGTCGTTGATGCATTCGACTTGTATTTTTTTTTGTTCATTGTTCGACTGCAGTCATCCCAAAAATGTTCGACGCGATCAAAGAGTCGACTACTGATCGAACGCTTTCTGTGCCTTTCAGTACTACCACACAGAGCACTCAGAACAGTAGTTCCCTGAGCCCTCAGCATGACTCGGCCTGGTTGGACGGTCTGAACAGCCCCCTCATCCAAGATGAAGGTGACAGCAAGATGCTCAAGCTTCGATTCGACGTTTCACAGTACACGCCAGAAGAGATTGTTGTTAAGACTGTGGACAACAAGTTACTGGTAAGTGAAATGCATACTTACAATTAGCATCTCCTCTTTTATAGAAACCGAAATACTGAATAGGTATCTACTCGTCTTTGTAGGAATAAATTCCTGACAATTCTTCTCGCGATTTGAATAGAGTTGAGTGAGATCGTTCCTTCGTTAACTTGTTCAATTTCTGAACCACGTAGATTGGAAATTTATCTGGGAATATAAATGAAGAATTGTCTGGTCCCGGGTTATTTCCATGCGTGACAAATTGCTGGCAACGACTATTGAAATGGTCCGGTTCTGGATTGTCAAACGAGATCGTTTCTGCTGAAAATTGCCCCGCTCTTGTTGTCGACATCTATACGCGACAGGATAGAGCAGCGCGAAATAGAATATCGCTTAATTGGGTCCATAAGACTTTCTTCTTTGACAATAAATAAAACGTGAAATTATTATATTTGACTCACCGTTAATATATTTCATTCTCAAACGCTCGTTGCACAATTTGGCAACGCACGAATCTAGCTCACGATTTTGCGTAATCGACACCGCGAATCACTTTAGCGTCTCATCCCAAGCTTTCGACCATAACCAGCTTATGATCCTTTCACACGTGAATGTAAATTCAGTTTCCCCGAAAAGAAATCTTACACTGGTTTCTCGCGAAAAATATTTATCGAGTCATCCATTTGAAACACGCGCAGCAGCTGTAGTTTTAATGAGATGCAAAGTATTTGGTGTAGGGATACGTATGTCGCGCGAAGAACGATGAACAGGAAGCAACTTGGAATCCTCAACCGTTTTTCCGGCCTGGCGCTTAGACCTTTTATGAGCTATATTGAACGTACTAATTGTTCCTGTTGCGTCAGTTTCCGCTCGGAAGTCAACTCTACCGGTCAAACCGGAGTAACTCGCGTAGGTGCAATTGTTGCCGCTTAAGAGAATCGTCGCGCGTCTTACTATCACGCGCAGACTCTCACTTTGGACTGCATCATGACAGCAGCCAATACGGTAGTTTTTCTTGTTGCTTCAATTGCGATTTTTCAACCATTTCAATTTCGGAAATTAATGGGATTTGTCGCTTCTTCTTTCTCATTCTTCGTAAATACGAATGGAACAAAAAACAGAACTTTTCGAAAGTTGAACAGCATTTTGCTATTGGACTGCTTTTTTCTCAGAGCTAAATTTGATGGATTGGTTAAAAAAAAGAATGTGCGCAGGAAGTCGAAGCCAGAATTTTCTCCAAAGGGTGCGTGCGTGCGTGCGTGCGTGCATGCACGCGTTCAAGTTTCTTCTTTGGCCGGCATTCCCGTCGACTTGCCGACTAAAATAGCCCTCGCCAAAAATAAGTTCATGCCGCTCGTCACGCCGCGCGCCTCACCACGTCCTCGAATAATGTTCGAGCATTGTAAAGTTTGTATGCAACGTTTAGAATGGTTATAATCTTTTATCATTTTTACTTCTACTTTTCTAATTGCTCAACATCCCCCCCCATTGATTATTAAAACAAGACTGGAGTCTATAGGAAGATATTACTAGTTGGTGGGCATGTTCAAAATCAGTTTTATCATAAAGGAATTATACAGAAGGTTGTATTCTGTATAGGTACCTTGTAGAGTGAGAGATCAGGAAGTATATTTGATCTTTTCCGCCATTATTCTTCTTCTACGTATATCTATCTCTCTACTTTTATATTCGTGGGTTACATCAGTAGGAAGTAGAATTCAATCAGAGGTATAAGAATATGAAAAAATTGGAAAATTTTGAAAAAATGGGACATAAAACGCGAATATGTAGCACGGTTACACAAAGTATGGAAGCAAGGTCACTGACCGGCGCCGCGGCGTGGCGTGGCGTGGCGCGGCGCGACTGCGGCAGTAGGGTCTGTTAACTCCAAGAAAGATCAAAGCAAAAGAGACGATGTTTTACCTCCACAGACAGGGACTGCTTTATTCCAATTTTTTTTCACTGAACGACCAGTCTCTGTCTGATAAACTTTGACCCCACAATTTTTTCAGTAATCGAACCGTGAGACAACGACGCAGCGGAACGTTGCTATTAACACGTCAGTACAATCAGAGTATACCTACATACACATATCCTGCTTTTGGTTCGTTACGGGGAAATCGCGATTGTTTAGCATTAATTGTGTTCCTAATTTCTACGATTGTTTACAATGAAATCAATTGAATGATTTGTTGTTTGACATATATTCGTTCGATAAAAGAGATACCGAATTACCCTTGATCGGACAACGAAATTTGAGACATTTCAAAGCCATTATAGATTGATGTACTTGAACGATGCAAATGGCCGAAAACCTTGTCCGTCTGAATCGATTACACGCGCGTTTCATTTTAGTAACCGTGACGTGTCGTGATCTTCCTTAACCGGTCCTTATGCGAGCAGAATGTTAAAGTACTGTCATCGAACAGGTTGCGCGGTGGTCCTATCGTGGTCAAGGTCCAGCTCGGATTCAGGTCGACTGGGTCCGAGTTGTAGCGTAACGCGGTCCTTAAAGGGCTTCTCTCCAAGGACGCGTTTCGAAGGATGAGCAACAGACCGAAGCGAAGAACGCGAGCACAACCCCCCGCTCTCGTGTTGCGAATTCGCTGACGTCATGCTCTCTCGATAAAGTACAGGTACTGGATAAATAGAAACAAGGGTCGCCGAGACCGGTTTCTTCGGCGCGGCGCGGCGCGGCGGTTTCATTTAAACGAGTCACAGCGCGGGGCTACTTGGAAAGGAACGATTGTGAAATATCCATTCATTTGGCTGCGTTCAGGGCAACTGGAACGATTCCCTGTGAAAAATGGCTCGATCAATTTTCAGTAGTCATCGATAATATTTGATTTGATCTATGGATCAATTGTTTTGCTCAAAATGTCTTTTTTTTACAAACAACGTTTACAGTTCGAAGACCCAAAGCTAAAATTGAAGTCGTAGATGGAGTTGCTTGTAAAAACGCGACACAATTGTGGAGCACGTAGAGTGTTCCCTTTTTCGGTCAAGGAGAATGTGCCATTAGACGATCCGGAAAGGCGTCACGAGGTACACCAACGCCGCCATCGACTTTCGAGAGCTTCAAACGATTCGATGATCTAGCTTTACGAGCGTTCATGGAAAGAAAGTTGAGACAAGAACTTTAAAATTGAGTGGTTATATTTAGCTTCTGAGTCAGAGTAATATCTCCTCGTTCCCGAACTCCCTGCACGTTTTTGGATTTGCCACGAGTCAAGGAATAGAGAACGCGAGGATTGTTAACTTATCGTTAGACGATATTGCCAAGAGTTGACACATTGTTAGAACAAGCCTTGCATATTTGGAAACGATCAGGTACAGGTTCGAAACTAATTGTAAGCCGGCGTTAGTGAATTCGATGATTGAGTGTCGTTAGAGCCGGTTCCATGGTTTGCGTAATCCTCACGAGCGTGGTAAGACGATATGTATTCAGCCTAGAAAGCTTAGATCCGAGACAGAGTTGGGTTACCAGCGGCAGCGGCAGCGGCAGCGGCAGCGGCAGCGGCACCATGGCGAAGCTAGTTCTCGCATCCATCCCTGTTTTCCTTTTGCTCTCCCATCCCTCTCTCTTCCCTTTCTGTCTCTTTCCCCCAGTTTTCCTCTGTCTAGAGTTACCTGCGCCCACCGTGCCGGCTGTTTGCTCGCTTTTGGTCTTTCATGGGCGAGCCCGATCGATATCGCGAGCACGTGAAGGAGAGTGTCGTGGCGAGGGCGAGGGCGAGGCGCGCCACGATGGGTCTCGCTTAACCAACGAATCTTCGCTACTTTTTATCTATTACTTATCCTATCGATTATTGTGGATCTTACTTGACAAAGAATCGAAGATATAGGCTTGTTGCTCTTATAGTTCTAGACAAGAACTACGTTGAACCCTCATGTGGGTTTAACAGATACTTATACCTACGTAACATTGGTTACAAGTGATACAATCAGATATAAGTATAATCCTGGAAGTAATTAATACTTAATCAGCGTGTAAAACGACACTGTTTTTTTACCTATTAGACTAGACTGAAGAATCATGCAGTTGAAAGCCATCCTTCCGAGCGAACTCGTTAATAGAGATTCAAATGCCATACTTTCACAGTTGTTTCGTTTAGTAGATGCTCGAGTGCCTAAGCGAAGCGCGATTCTCTGTTCCAGACTGGCAATTGCAGTACCTTCCATTTACATGCTGTCTTTCACAACGCTACATGCGCCTCTTGCATTTCCTTTTTGCCTTTCGTCCGTAACACAATCTTCTTCTTGGAGATGAAACCTCAAGACCGCACCAGATAACATCCTCTGTTTTTATTGCGCGATACTATGCTCCCTTTACTTTTTCATTTTTTTCTCCTAGTCGTGTTGTAACCAAAAGGAAAGACCCGGCTACAGTTTCTTAATATTCAAGGTTTCGATGTCTAACTGGAGTCAGTGTACACTTTAGTACGCAGATTTATAATAAGAAATGTTTCAATTTCAATGCAAACTGAATTTGGTAACGAGAAGAAATTGTAATACCGATATAGCCTGTATGATCGATATTAGCTCGATAAATGAAATTGGATCTGTTGATAGACATGTAGGTTGCATAATGAGTCGAACGTGCGTTCGATTCGCACTCGTTCCGCGATTTTTCGCAAGGTTAAGGTCAGGTTATTTGGTTTGCTGGCAAGCAACAAGCGCGCGGATAGATCGGTCGAACTGGTCCAAGAACGAGAGCACCTTCGACACAGCGCCGAGGTGAAGCGTGAATAGTAACCCGGCTCATTAGCACCGTTTGCGTAATGTAATTAGCACGGCCGCGATCAGTCTCGCCCGCCTTGGCCCACCCTCTCTACCGCGTGATAGCTTCGTCGCTTTCCACGCGTTTCTTGCTCTGTTTTCTGTGCCCATGTTTCAATATAATAGGTAGGTGTAGATGAACGTTGATATTGCTGACAGATCTCGTTCAATTGTTCTGCTATATTGCTATATTCTGCTACTTCCTAAGAAATTGAGAAAGTAACTCCTACGTCGACGTCGAAATAGGAGTGTGTATCTCTTTCCCAGCACAGGATGTAATTGAACTTAAGACTTACGATAAAGAAATAGCGTTGATGAAAAATATCTTCGCAGATTTAATGTTCCTCTAAAATTTCGAAAACACGGTGTCGTTCAGGCGAGAGATGCGATATTGTCTTATTTTTATTCGACTTATTGACCCGCTGCGCGCTGTTACGCGAAACGAGACGCTAAGGAACGAAGAAGGGGCATAAGCGGATAATTGTTTGATGCTCGAGATAAATTGTTTAACCATACGGTTTCTAAATGCGGCGATGACGATTAAGAAGCGGCTTTGCATCTTTGTCGTGTGTTTCGCTAATGCGATTCATTTATACGAAATCTCGTAAGGAACTACTTGCTGTGCCGCGCGATATTTGCATTGCATCGAATGGTTGGCTACTCGACGCTTGCCGGTCGGGTGATGCAATATCTATTTATACCGCGTCTCGTCGCATAAGCCACTTAGTCTCTAGATGCTGTCCGATTTTACGAATCGCCGCAAACAAGAAACTTCTTCCAAATATTAGGCCAAGGAATTTCGATGTGCCTTTAAAACTCTTCAGGACGATGCTTTTCCCTTTGAATAAGATTTTGAAGAATGTAATAGGCTGTTTTATAAATAACCACGAATCTTGTTGAAAAAGTACTTCATTCAAATAATGAAATGGAACAAGAGAAAGAGGTATCGATTCATCATAAATAAACGATAAGAAGAGGGTAGATGACTACCCTAATGGACCAAGTAGAATCTGTGGCGCCCTTCTGTCGCCGTTTGCCTGTACCCTCCTTTTTCGCTTCAAGGTTCCTCTTCTTTACGATATCATCGATCCCAGCGATAGTAGTTGAACTCAACTGACGCGTTCCGATTTCATCGTTTTCCATAACCTACTCTTCTATTCGTTTGCATCACTCTGCGACACACGCGTCCTTGTTCTCCTTGCTCTTACCCTTTCCTGTTCACCCCTATTTTTCAAGAGTAGGTACTACACAGAATATAAATTCTACTTGCGATAGGAATACTTATCATATTCAAATAATTTGTATGCTTGAAATGTTTATTGCAATCTGAAAATGAAACTTTTCTTTTGATTTTTTTAGGTCCATGCGAAACACGAAGAGAAGACGGAGAGCAAATCGGTATATAGGGAATACAATCGCGAATTCCTGCTGCCAAAGGGAACCAATCCCGAAAGTATCAAGTCTTCGCTGAGCAAAGACGGTGTCCTGACTGTTGAGGCTCCACTTCCAGCAATCGGATCGGGCGAAAAACTCATCCCCATCGCGCACCAATAGGAAGCACAAATCCAACGGACGAACATGCGAGAACGTATCCCAAATTTTCCTCTGAAATTCCATCATTCGTCCATTATCCGTCAAATAGCTCCCATCTGCCTCCTTTTCTCCGTAAGTCCACCTTTTTCTTTTTTCCTCCTTTTTTTCTCTTCGACATCTTTCCTCTTAATTCGTTCGCTGCAAACCAATTACTTTATTTCAAATGTCTTGTGTCTCAATTTTTGTTAGACACAAAAGCATCGAAAAATAAAGAAAAAAGTATAAAGAAACGCGCGACAAAAAATGTTCAACGAGAAAAAAGTTCTCTTGGGAGAACTTTAATTTTTATGATCAATTTATTCAAGCCTTCGTAAGCAGGAAGATTTCAAATTTCACATTTACAAAAGTAAATTAAAGTTCTACATCAAATGAAAAAAGTTCAAATATGTTTACTTTAAATAGGTTTGCGCCATTTGTGGATCATTGATTAGTTTTTATGACTAACCATTATCTCGAGAAATAATCAATTCGATCAGGATCGTCGCGAAAGCGCAAATATATATATTATATTAATCAAATGTAGAAAAACGAGGAAATTGTCAATCGAAGGAGGCTATAGGACGTCGCAGGAAAATACGACATCCATAAGACAAAACCGCCTAATTTTATATTAAAATTAATGTAGAGGTATTTGATATGCAGTGTTTCTTTATTTTCGATCAGCTTTGTTGCTTTGATACTTTTTTCAAATATCTGTATTTTTATGATACTTGTTAATCGACAAGCAGAGAATCAATTCGTAGATCACAATCTATGAGCCATGATTGCACGATCTACGTTCGACAAATGAAATAAATAAACGATTGCATCGTAATGTTCTAACGGCGCTTGGACGTCGTTGTATTGTATGTATAATACTGTAGGAGAAAACAATATGGATGTTTGATAAATTATTATACGTTTTGGTACGATCAGCTTTTTGACCAGCTTTATGTACTTCCTTTTTAGAAGTACCACCAAATTTTCGCAAAGACACGCATTGCCTTTAAAAATATATGTTGTTTAGATATTGCTTTGTGAGAAGTACAAAGGCAAAAAAAGCAAACTATTCGGTGCATTGCGTACTCATGCACCACGAAAATTATTGATACAAAAAAAATGATGTGTTAGTTTTAGGTGTACTACTGCGGTAAAAGACTATAACACAAAAATGCTTAGAGTACGTAAGCAATGTAATATGGTTATAATAATTATTATTACTATAATTATTTATGAATACTTTACCATTACTGAGATACGTATAATGTTTACAAAAGGTAATGCGAACAATTGTGCAAGTTTAAATAAAAATAAACTTTAAAGGTACTGCCCAAAATGCATGTGTGCGCGTTCCTATCCCACTTGAAATTAATCAAATTTTTTGCAGACATTATCGCAGTTTATTCATTTGTAGATCTTTATTAACAAAATATTTCATCATTTTATATACATGTAGAGAGACACTACACGCGGTTATATCTCTTCAGACTAACATGATTTTAAAGATTTATACAACAAACGATAGATACAATACAATCGTCAGCCATACAAGCACTGCATAAAGGTTTTTAGATATCACGTTCATTCACATATGTTCATCACGCATTTCGTTGAAAAATATATATGCACAAGTTTCATTTAATAAGACGACGTATTTCGATCATTATATGTATTTGATTCGCATTTCTAAATGCAATGTAATAAGTTTAGCTGACTATCCCCTAAAGTAGTAGTTCCCGTAAATGTCTTACTTCAAATTGAACATGACAAACTTATTGCGACGATTAAATAACAAATTGATAATTGCTACATCAATTATTTAATCGACTAAGAACCGTGTGTTCGAAAAATTATAATAAAGTATTTTCAATCAATCCTATTACTTCAACTTACATTGATCGAGTTAGTATAAAAAATATATGACGATAACATGTAATATGGAATTTAGAAACAATTATATACATAGAAGAATTATACACATTTTATTTTTATACAAATTGCTAGCACGCACTGTCTTCAAAACGAAAGAGAACATTCACTTTCAGAATTATGTATTTTCAATGATAAATTTAGGTTTCAAATTTATTTGTTTTAAATTCAGATTCGATATTTATACTGATTAAATATTACTCTTTTAAAGGTAATAAAAAAAGCATCAACGATCGTCGCACAATAAATACGATATAAAAAGACTGTTACGCATAGATTCGGTAGATTCCAGTCACATTTCACATATTTGTCTCATTGTATCTACATTTCTGCTAGTTACATCGTACCAAAATCGATTTCTAAAAACTGTATCCTTTCAGAAATCAAAGACAAGAAAGCTGGTTTGCGTGAAACGCAACCATCAATCAAATCCATGTTTGAAAAAGTTCTCTTCTCGGACGAAGTAAAATGTAAAAATTCATATCAAAGTATTTTCTGGGCAGAGATACTAATATATTGTCCCGATTAAAATTCTTATGTGTTATGTTCTATATACTTGGAATTTCTGCGGAGAATAATGGGGCATCCGATGCTGTGAATGTCGGTGACTTGCCTTCTCGAGCGATGCGAAGCGCTTGATGAACAGACACCGTATCCAATTCCTTTTGATTTGGTTTTTCGTTATCTAGGCAGATGTCCGCTGCTCTTTTTCCAAATGGTTCTAACACTTTCACTCTATAATCGACAATTGTCGACACGGGATTACCAGTCAATCTCAGATTTTCCAAACAAGGCAGATGACCAATATTTTTCACCTCTTCGATTTTCTCGATACGATTACAACTCACGTCCAGTCCCTCAAGTGAATACAGTTTCGAAAAGCTTGATAATGAAGTTAATTTGTTCTGTGATAGATCGATGTACACGATATAACCGAGTTTCGTATGCAAGTCATCTGGCAACGTTGTAAAATTATTCGATGCTAGATATAATTGAGATAATCTCGGTAACAACGTAATATTCGAAATTTCAGAAAGAAGATTATTATTCAACGTTAAGCATTCTATGTGAGGTAACAATTTGATCGCTTCATCTATAGTTTCTATTCGATTATCGCTCAAATCCAAGTGAGTAACCTTTAACCATACATGCGAATCATTTGCATTTTCAATATTTTTATGTACTTCTTCGCACATGGCTAGCTCAACTATGTTTCTGAGCTTCGTATTATTCACTGTTAAACGTATAACGGTATCTCGTAGATTGCCCATGTGATATATTTTATCTACTGGATACCAATTGATCGTTAGATCTTCAATATTTTTAAAGCTTGACAAATCAATTGACAATGTTGACGAGTAAATATTGCTAGTCTTGTATGGCTCTGGGCTTCCTTCAATAGTGAGACCGTGCAAGTGGGAATTAAAATCCAAAACGTGACTGAAATCATATTTCTTATCCACTACTTCCAACGGTGGGCAAGGCTGCTTTAACCTTTCGCTAATTGCATACAACTGAAACAAAGACTTCTTGAATTTTATCCAAGAGTATGTAAGAAATATTTTCATATAACATCTAGATGATTCATGATTACCTGCACTGGATTAAACTTGTAACTTTTAGATTTCTGCAACAAGTTATTGCCTTCTGTAAAAAATTCTAGAGCCATACTCTGTAAGAGGAAAAATATATCGTATATATGTAAATCCAGAAATACAGCTAATTCTCTAGGCATTGCTTTTTTCAAATAGTTATAAACTGCATTCAAGTAGATCTCTAAACTTGCTCTACGTTTTTCTACAAAGGCTTCACACTTGTTGCCAATAAGTTTCTTAGGTGGCAATATGTCTTTCTCGACACAATGCTCCAGAACAAGCTTATCGTGAAGTTCTGCAAACTCGTTGTACCTGTAATAGTAAAAGAAATGTAGTGAGTATTAAACTTTTAAAAATATATCAAACCTGTGATTTTTGTTAAATGGAGCACAATGAAAAAGAATGATTGGTGACGACGAGATACTGTACTATTATAGTAGTAATAAATATAGGTATTATTTGGGTCCGCATTTATGCGACAAGAAAGGATTGAATGTAAAGACAATTAAAAAGTTTGTTAGATTGTTTTATTCGATAAGTTATAAAGAAATGATACACAAAAAAACTGAAAAGCACACAAAAATAAATCTTTCATCGAACAGAGAAATTAAGTGATGTTTTACGCAATAATTACAATGAAGAAATCTGAAATATTAGCTGAAGTATACGATAAGTCATTACGTTACAAAAAGCAGATTAAATAAATGGCGTTTGTCAATCATTGAATTGCTAAAAAATACTAAAATATTAGAATTCGATGAATACCTATAATTCCTTGAAACAGTAAACGGAAGAGACGAAGTATGCCACAATAAGGGAGCCGTAAACGCTCACCTGTGCTTCACGGTCCATTTGATCGAAGCTATCCTAACCTCGATACAGTAATAAGTGACACCGTCCACGGTGTCAGCCGAGGGTATTTTGATGTGAACGTTTTCTTGATTTAACAGGAGACACGCCATTCTTTCTGAAACTCCCTTCGGTAGTGGTCTACTTAAGACGTGGCAGACAAAGCTGTCAGTGTGTCGAACAGGCCGAGAGGTTATCCCGAATTGAAGCGAGAGAACTGTCAATATCGACTGTTTTGCATCAGAGAGAGGGATAATTGTTATCCGTTTGGTGCATCGTACTTTGTTGCTTCTACCACGCAGCCTTTTTTACTGGTACTTCTCTCACTATGCAACACGGCTTCACTCTACGAACGTTCATCTTTGACAACTGCTACTGGCTAGTAGCTACTGCTGTTATTATCGTAGTCGTAGTGCTTCCACCTTGTGTTAAGCTAAACATCGGGTCGACCTCGAGTACAACCAGCTGAACCAGCTCTACTGTCTTGCAAAGGTTCTCATACTTTTTTTCCTTTCAATTATGGGTGCATCCCTTAATTCTTATGAAACTTTGACCTTACGATGTAAATAATCTTCAATGCTACATCGATGCGAAAATAAAAATCGTCTGGTAAATGACCAACGCGTGGTACGTATAGAAACTTAATCATACGAATATTCTTTATATTACTTAATTATGTAAAGAATCTATTACTAGAAATATATCACTTGATGTTCACAATTCTGTTTTATTGGCACGTAAATTCATGTTTCGTGTACACTTATTTCTAACAAATTCTTAATCCATTATTGAATTTAACATATGTATATGTATTCTGCAACATATTTTCGTGAATTTGAAAGATCGCTTTATAATTTTCATAAATTTACGGATCTTGTTGCTATTTGTTACCTATCGAATGAAGGAACGCGCCCATTCACAGCGGTTCTCATTGGTGACAACCTGTTGCTGCAATGGCGTAATCAAAATTCTATCGATACAACTTTTTTCCTTCTTCAAGAATCGGTACACTAATTTTTCATAAAGTTTTCTTAAGAGAATGTGACGTAATATGTAACAGTACATAAAAATACAAACAAACTAATACTGTTCCGTTAAATTTATTTTACACATCTTTTCGCTGTGCGTAGCAGTTGTTCACAAAAAGATGGTCATTTAAATTCTTG
This sequence comes from Calliopsis andreniformis, assembly GCF_051401765.1. Classification (NCBI taxonomy): domain Eukaryota; kingdom Metazoa; phylum Arthropoda; class Insecta; order Hymenoptera; family Andrenidae; genus Calliopsis; species Calliopsis andreniformis. The sequence continues at coordinate 28,882,113 of NC_135064.1, forward strand.
TCGAATTGCATCACTGATATCACAATACATTCGAGTAACCGTACGTTTTACATTTACACGAACTCTTCGTTGAGTCACGCTTTGATGACTTGGTCACAAATGCATTCATGATACGCTTTGCATTCTGTGTTAAATTAATTTTTCAAAGGCTTGTTTTAATTACAAATTATTATGTTATAGTTGTCAGAGATTTTACTAAGATAAATATCTACCACAGAATTTTTTATTATCATTATATTTTGTTAGTTTTATTAACACTATTACTAATAATACTTTATTTAGAAACACTAAGGACATTTATCATCTCTATGAAATGCGTACAATATTCTGTGATGAAGTATCAATAACTGACAAGAAGTAATGCTATTAGTAATATGGTAGTTAAAGCCTGGAAAGAGCATTTTCTACATATGAATATGAAACAGAGAACGTAAGGAAATGAATATCGAGATTGGTGTTGGATAGGATATCGACACGATTACGCCACTGTGAATCGGTGGATGCTGCGTCAGGAGCAATGGCGGCATTGGCTTACCTGGCCAGTATCTATCCTTCCCCTCTCCTCGCCTTCCTGTTCGTACCGTTGTCACGTTCCTCAGGGCAACCCGACGAACCTGTTGCCCGCTCTCATCCAGTGTCGTGTCGCTTTCACGACGGCCGTGCGCGATTCCTCGAGATTGCCGTCTTTCGAAAACGAATCGATTTACCAACATTTTTCTACGATTTTACCCATTATTTCATTTCGTTGAACAACCTTTTACATACCAAGCGTTTCTTTTCAACTTTTACAACTGTATCTTGCTCTGAATACAACCGATGCAACAATGACGTGAAATAATTTGTGAGCGTCACGAGTGAAATTATCCAGAAGGTGATTTATAATCGATACGTTTGGGCGTTTTTTTATTTAAAACGGAGACGCGTGCGTCTTGTGTAACATTTTGGAGATTCTTTTACCACGCTATGTTCGATAAACGTGAACGGTTGTGTGAAAATGGCTTGAAACATTCTGAATCAACACAGGAAAATCAAACCAATCGATTTGTAGGGAATGTTCGATGTTGTATGTGGATTCAAGAGGACTGTGAAGATTCTTTTATAGTTCCAATTCATGGATTACAGTAGTTGAGCAGCGTCCTCTTTTTCTGTACACGATGTTGTGCTCATAGTTGAAAAGTGTAAGAAGCGCTACTAGTGAGGTTTTTATGTAGTAACATTTAGTGAACAATGAGGGTTCGATAATCGTGCGTAGAGTGTGTGTAGTGACATATGTAAAATATATGGTGAAAAGTGCCACGACTGTTTCTGGACGTCTTTTATCGTGCGCTTCTCTCTCTGCTCTGGTGATTTGAAACCATGGTAAGTTTTTCACGTTTGATGAATTCTTTGCTCGTTATGTTTTATGAGAGATACAGATTTGTACATATGTAACTGCTACGCGTTAGATATGATATAAATGACCATTTTAATTATCTTCTTATTCTAAAACTTTAGAGACTTCTATTTCGTTAATTGTATTCCTACTCTCGAAAGAATCACTTTCCTCAAGCTTTGAAATTTGTTCATTTCTGAACAAACCTGTCTGAACCGCTTCATGGATTTGAAAATATCTATTGATTAATTGGCAGCCTTTTGGAAGGTGGTGAAGAGTTAGAGAACGCGTGACAAAATGTGGAGATTTAGCAAAGCGTGCGACGGCTTCGTGACTCATAACCTCGAGAGAACCACTCGGGCAGGTAGTAGGTATTTCAGCGGTGGGCGGACTCTCGAATTCCTTGTCGTGTCGTTAACAGTCGACTGTGCCGAGAACGAAATCGTTTGTTCTTCGATTAATTCAACGAAGCAAAATTTCTTTCTTTTTACGAAATGTATCAGTACGGTGCGCATGCGTATTATTGAATTGCGCAACCACAGATTTGTGTAACTGAATTTCCGGAGCACGTGGCAGAAATTTCAGAATCGATCTTTTCCTTCTTTAATAAGGTTATACAAATGAGATACCTTTGTAATTTTGCAAAAGTTCCATTTAACAATAACTCAGAATGTACTGAAAAATTGTTTACATATCTATATATCCTTTTTTATATTCCATTGAGTTTAAAACGAAAACGTAGATGTAGCTGGGAATAATATTAATTTATCATTAAAAGAAGAAGTTCTACGCTGAAAAAAAAATAAGAAAAAAATGCGTTGAAAAGCGAAAAGAGTAATTTGGTGGTGTTTGGTCGTAGGGTAGAATCTCCGATTACGCGTACACGCAGAAAGCAACGAGAGGCTAACGAAGAGGAGAATGGAGGATGGTGGCTGCCGCGAGGCCGTTCGACGAAGCAGGAGCCTGAGACCGCAAGCAAAGGTGAGTGCCCGCTCTCTTCTCTTTGGAATGTTGCGTTACATAGATACTTTTCGCGTTCTTACCATAGAGGATGGTTTATCCACTTTTTATGAATCCTTAGAGGACAGTCATAAATGAATTCACAAGTACCTACATATTGTTTTTCCTCTTCGTTTCGATAATGAACAGTACTTACCTGCCTACTTATACATATGTACGGTTTTACTACACTATCAGAATTGTACAGCACTACGATAGTCTGACTTATTCAAGGAGTATGTCAACGCTGCCATTCATTTTATCGTTCTGCGTATCTTTATTGAAAAAATGGAACGAATCTCACGAGTTACATTGTAGGCCGTAGACTGTCGAAAGAGTAGAAAAAACCGAGTGTCGAAGAGGAATGAGATCGTTTCCTCCGCGATAGAGGTACATATACTTTTACTATAGGTCATAGGCCGCAAACCGTGGAGGAGATCGGTAAATTCACTGCGCTACTCTCTCGCGGTCAGGCAATTCGCCATTTTATTTTGCTTTGATGTTATGATGACGATGGTATATGTAGGTAATATATTTGTCCTTTTCTATTTCTCTTTCACACACTAAATCTATCTATCTTCGCTAAGATCAACGCATCTTTTCACAGCTTGTATGCTTCTCTGGTCTTAAAACCCATTCATACGTTTCCATTCATAATTAGAAATTCCATATCAACTTCGCGCGTGTAGAATGTATACTATCTTACATTCTACGCGCGTATTAGAAACGAAGATGCGTTTCAATTTGGCGATGCAGTCGATACTGTAATTTTCGAAATCACCATTTTTCTGGAAGACGTTCATTCGTTCGTTCCATACGAACGAATGCTTTCTTTGTGGGTACATTTATTCTACTTACGCTTATGCGCGTACCTCTTTCGTTGCAGCGGCGTAGGGCGCAGCGTTCTCGTTGTCTGACTGAGAGGGCTCACCGTTTCTCCTTCTTTCATTTGATCAAGCGAATTGAGTTCGTTTTGGTACGTGACACGATCCCATCTGGAACAATGCGGAGATTGCAGTATCTATAAAGCATGAGCAAGTACGAAAGACCGATAATACCGACGGAGGTTGTTTTGGAACTAGAAACCGAATAAAAATTACTGAACGACCACTTGGCAAATATTTGAACCAAAAGAAGCATAAGTTCTATAATTATAACTATCTACAGCTGGGCTAATGTGTTCAGGAGCCCCTCCCAACATTTCTGACTACATATGTACATATTTGGGCACACTTTTAATAACCCTTTGGATTTGCAATACCATATATTATCCTTAATATTCAGAGAATCTTTGCTAAATATTAATTTTGATTAGTTCTGAAACATGCTGGATTTCGTAGGATTCAAAGGACACCAAATTGAAACCGTTCCAAGATTAATCTGTTGGGGATGGGAGTTAAACCGCATAGTCTCATAAGCTATATTGGTTTAAGTAAGATAGAATTGAATTTGAGTTTCAGCATACAGCGCACTCTTCTATAGAGTAGTGGTCTATAGTTCTAAAATTAAAAGGAATTCAAGATGCCTACAAGTTTTTTGTCAAGCGTTAGTAACCATTAGCGACTGATATTTTATAACAAGAAAAAAGAAAATAATATTCTGCTAACCTATGTAGGTAGTCATTCAGTCATGCGATCGCAAGTCAAATCAAGCGTTTATGTACTGTAGAATTGAGGTGTCGCAAAATGTTACTCCTCAATAGACAGAAAACTAGTCGAGAAGAGTCTCGTTTTACGACTGTCATAGATGTAGTAATTTTCACAAGTGCACTCGTTTCAAAACTGAATATAGTGTCTCGTGGATTTTGATTTAAAAAACCTATTTCGAAAAAGTGTGATTTAAAATTTTCCCTTAAAAATGGGAATCGAGCGAATTGAATATTCCTACCATCAGAAAATCATAGCGGTTTAACTTGTTTGTTAAGAAGCGACTTCGCCCAAAACAGCATTCCAGTGAAACTGAAAAATCAGCAAAAGTTGAGGAACGCTGTTCATAGACATATGTACATCGTTCGAGTAAAGTCTGAAACGAAAGTTAAGGAGGTAGGAGGATCTCGATCAATACCTAAGACACCGCACGAGATACCTGAATTATTTAGCCATGCATTTATTGCACAGTCTTATCGAAATTGGGAAGCCAGAAGGTTCGCAAGCCACGTAAGTTCGTTTTTCGTAGCTGAGGAGAAACGGAAGAGCAACCTGAAAAAGGAGATATTTACGATGCGATAGGTAGAGAAAAAAGGGATTCATGCTTACTGTTTTAGTAGGTCGTTCTACTTGCGGAGGACTTACCCCGAGTTGTAACAATCCTCAAAAAAATTGCCCATCTTTGAGCTGTTGTAACTTTGAAAAAAATAATCTTATACCAGTGAGCTTTGGCTGATTTTTAAGGACAAAGCTTCTACTTTCTCGCCCCTGAATTCAATTTTCCCAATTGCGTTTCTACACTCGGCTGCGAAGCATGAAATGAGAAAAGGCTGTTCTGCGATAATATGTGTATAAATAGTATCTCGTAATCGAAAATGTGAATGTTTGTCTGGCTGTGGACAGATTGCACGAGCTGGGGTGATACATTGACGGTAATATCCAGCTGTTTCGCATGAAATACGAAAGCCGGTGTCGCTGTACCTTTGTAGATCTCCAATATTGCTAGCCGGGTTGAGTTACGAGAAGGTTGCTTCTTTGAGCGTGGCACGTTCAATAAATACGTGTTCAATGCGTACGCTTTGTTTTCATCTGTTCGAAAGTCATCGTTGTTCTGTCGAATTGCGTTCTTTTTTTCATCAGTAAGTTTCAGTCAGTGAGTTCCTTCTCTTTAATCGGTAAGCACTTATTTTTGGTCTAAAAGAAAATCTGCCCTCAAGATGCGCGAATCGATTAATGTATTTTTACGATTACTCGTATCAGTATCTTCGTCCTCGAGTGTTCCATGTACCTCATTAGATGAGTATGGAGTCAGTCGACAAAGATGTTGGAGAAGTTTCGAAGCGGAAGATTACCGATATTTTTCGCAGTCCAAGAACGATGGTTAAAAAAAATGAGTAGTCGGAAAAGATGGATAACCGCGAAGTACGGGCACGTCCGAGCAACGATCCATTGTAGAAAAATCAATCGGGCGAAGTGCTCGGTTCCGTGTACGTTACGCCGGACCTCCTTTCTTTCGATGTCGCTTTTTTTTTCATATCTCGTTCCATCGTCCTCCGCCTTCCACTTCTGCACGCGCCATTTAAGCCTGCTTCGAACACCGGAAGTCGTGCTCGGTTTACCGCCAGTACCGCCATTCCTCCCTATTCTATGCACGTAACATTCAACCTCGCCGTTTATAAATTTAGGTATATGTACCTACTAGCTTGCCTGGTTATTTCCAGTTAATGGAAACTTTTGAGAAAAGCTTCGAATATTTGTTTCGAAATATTTCTTGGTTGATGGAAAATTCTTCCTTTTCAGAAGTAACGACCATCTCACTTGTAAATTTGAGCAAGCTTTATTTGAAAATGGGATCAATTTTGTTTTTCAGACAAACTGGTGATACTTTTTTCAATATCTAGAAGTAGGAAAAGAAGTTCTGATTTTAACAGAGAATGTATTTTATCTGTCGAAGAGGATATTTCGCAAGTAATAAAGAAGGAAAGAAAAAAATGAAATCCGGCTCACTGAGGCGTGAGATCGTCGCGTCGCGTCGCGTCGCTCGCGTCGCATCGCGTGGTACTGTGCTGGGGAGCATATGTCTGTGCAAATGCATCACATTGAAAGTTCGAGATCTCCAATTTACCTTCTTCAATTTTCCCCACCACAAAATCGCACGATCATTTGCCGGTGCTCGGGAAAAAGCTTCAAGGAAAATTCGAATAGAATATGCACTATATTAGACAGTATTCGACATGTAACTTTCCTGCAACATTGATTTTCCTAATGCACTTTTTCGCAGTCAGTTTTACCAACAGCGGCACGGTTTTGACCAACTTCTTTTGTCTCTCGAATTCCTCCAATGCTTCATACCCTGCTACATAATGCATGATTTACTAAACTTTAAGCAGGTATAGTACATTATTCATGTATAATTCAGTTAAATTGCATCCTAAGTAATTAATAGATACGAGTGCACTGTCGAATCAAGTTAATTTTGGACTTGATTTGATTGCACCCTTGAAGTACTTACGTATTGTACAAAGTCGTATCGAGAAACTCATTTGGCCAGCTTGAAAAGTGATGTTAGCATAAGGGTGGCAAGATTTGCATTGATAAAACCTAGTCGAAGGTCGAAGAAATGTTGTTCAGAAATAGACGAACTCGATGAACTGGATTTATTCGAGCAGGGTAAAAGTGTTCGCGTCGGCTTATGGTCGGTTGGCTACGCCATTGGTAACATATGCGATCGCGTGGTATCGCATCGCATAAGAACGTTCATCAACGCAACGGCACACACTGGTTGAACGCGTTTTCTCGACACACGCGCTTCTGTGGTCTGTGGTCCCTGGTCTGGCTTGCCGGCTAGTCGGATCAACAACCGGACGTTCCTTCGTTCCTTGGGACTCGAGCTTCTTTTGGACTCGAGCTTTTTTTGGACTTAGCCTTCGTATTCCGCTTGCCCGCGAGAAAAGGAACGCTGTTTCGATCGAATGCTAGGTCAGTGTTGGGTAGACGTGTAATTATCGCGAGCAGATCGATGCCAGTTACCATCCTTCCTTCGAAATGCGATCGGTTCGCTCGGAACGAGATCATTCCACGGTACAACTAGCCCCTTGCTATTTCTACTGTGCGTTGCAGTTGGTTGAGAGAATCGTTTCCGAGAAGACTGCAACGAGCTACTTCTTTGCGCATTAAGCAGCGCTATCAAAGCATCCATGGAATTAACAATTTCCAATCGCACTACCTACTTACTTCCTCTGCGAACAAGTCCGGTTCTTTTACGAACTTCTTGCAACGAGACGGAGCTTACTGTTGCACACCGATGTCGATTGAAAACCTTCATCTTGTGAATGTTGCGCATAAAAGTCTTATACTCGCGTAAACGTGGGCAATTGAGTTTCGACGAATTTTCCTTTCCATATGACAATTTTCTTTGAAAATAAATTCGAACGACAATGTCCGAATTAAATTCTGTCCGCTTTTATGCTGCGTTCTTTCACGTGGAAGACTAAATTAAGAAAGTGTCGACGCGTTGTTCGAAATATTGTTGCAGCCACGCATAAACCTCCCAGCAGTAATTTGCCCAACACGTGTGACTTCTCTCTTGTCTTCTTTTTCTTTTCTCTCCTCTCCTCTCCTCTCCTCTCCTCTCCTATTCTCTCCTCCCTCCTTTCCTTCTCGATCCATCTACCGCTTCTGGGTTCTGTGCTTGATTGGTGCCTTGGTGCAAACTTCTCCTCAGCCAGTCTCGTTTCGAACAGTCACAATGAAACAACTCGATGAATTGTGAACGTGTGGGAGATTTCATGGTTCATTAGCTGATCATCCAACTGATCTTCGTCCAATAATTTTTGCAAGATCGACGAGCGATTCTCTGCGCGAGTGTTTGTCCAGATAATTCATCATACACTGTTCGAATTCTCGTGATTTCGGACTGCACCGCGTGGAAATTTAGCAAATTAATGGGGAACAGAATACGTCGATGAAGCAGAAGTGCATTCGTAAAAGGATATAATTGGTGAAAATGTGGCTGTTAATATTGTTCAATGAAATTTCACGATATGAATCATAGTTATATTGTGTTTTTTACCGTTGTACCACGAGTAAAATTTTAATCGGATGAATGTGTACATTCCACGATTCAATTTTAAAGAGAAGGATTAAAGAATAATTTTTCCCTCGTAACGTTGCAACTAATCGGATGCTTTTTCGTTAGTCGATAGGAAATTGTTTGAAAGTGTTGCATTAAGAGCACGTACGCAATGTAGAATGAGAATTCGAGACGTTACTCGAATATTAAGAACGGCTGAGCAATTATTGAAAGTGGGGAACGGAGAAGAACGAATGGGGACGGGGACGAATAAAAAAGTTTGTAGCTCGATCGACGCGACATTTCCTACGTTGTGTACGTACATACTTACGTGCCTGAAATGCGCGATGAGAATTGGGCACGCAACCGGTTCGCTAGTTAGCGACAGTCCTTCGCATCGTTTGCGCTCCTCTACGCACCGTTTTCTTCTGGCTTAAATACAATCTTCATCGATCCTGCTTGAAATAGCAGCTTGTGCAGATTCAATTCAATCCTAGTTTTGATAGAAATTGTTGAACGCGTACGACGCCTACGTAATCGATGCGAAGCATCCTTTCTGTGCTTTAAAGAGTTTAAAGTGCTTCGACCAGAAGAACAAGTTTTTATTCTCGTAACTGCTGTGCCCTTTCAAGAGTTCCTCTTGCATGGCAAGGGAAAAATGGATAGGAAGTTTCAACTTTCTTCCCATGGGATGGAGGGTATAAGGATATTCACGAGAGAGATATGAATGTTTGAAATCGAGATAGAAAAGTACAAGTTATAGCGAATTGAAGTGAAATATTTGCTTCCCAGTCAGTTCTATTTTATGTCATGTTGAATATTGATGAAGGATAGTTGAATAGTTAAACTACGCGCTGTCTAGCAACCTAGGTGTGTTGTTGAAGCGCGATGTCCTACTGCTGTAGCTGTATCAGCGCCAGCGGCTGCACTTCAGACACTTATCAGCCGCTGAGGTCGCAAATCTCCCGTGGAAGTATCAAGCTTTCAAAGGATCTCGGAGAATCTATCAGGAGTCCTGGAATTCAGCGAAGAAAGCTTACAATTAGCGTTCGTTACGATGCTGTCAGGCCAGTTGGACCTCCAAGGTTAGCTGCGAATCTTGTTGTATTAACAATCGTTATTAGGTTACGTTATAGATTATGCCAGCTCTTTGCGCAATTGGCTAATCTACAGACTGTCTAATTTCAAGCTACACATCATATGTGCTCGCTAAATGTTACTTTTTGCATTTTTTCTGTTGCAGGTAAGCTATCGTTCATTTCTTTCTTCGTAATAACAGTAACATTTTTGGAGTGGGATAAGAAAACAGAACGAGTAAGTGAGAAATGATAATTTGTTACAATACGCTAACTACATATACATAGATATGTATTACTGAAAGTACGGAAGTACATATGTATCAACCGTGATTTTTCTACACATCTTGTACCCCTATATTTCATCTTAAAGTTGACGACATTTTTGCGATTGTAATAAGCATCATCGGTGATTCGGCGATCATTCCTCCAAAAGATTCAGTGAGCAGGTCGGCGTCGATGTTACCTACTCCTACTCCCTCTGGCAACGTGGCAATGCCAGACGGAGGGTGCGCGAGGGGTTACGGTCACGTGATCGAACCTCTGACGGGAAGGGGAATTTGGGTGATTTTTCGCGATCGTGCGGAAGTGGTCGGCAGTTCCGCAGGAACTCTGGCGTGGTTCGGATGTTCGCGAATTTCCTTCGAACCGTTCGCTTCTTCTATCCACTGTGCGTGATTTCGTGCTCACCATCAATCTTCTACGTTCCCTTCCCTTCCGTTCCGTTCCGTTCCGTTCCGTTCCATTCGCTCTTTATTTTATCGTGTTTTTCTCTAGAGCAGTTATTTTTCTTGCCTTCTCTTTCTTCCTTGAGTAACGCGTGGGGCTGATCCTTACGCAGTTTGATTGTTTCTAAGACAATACTCTTCTTTCGAGTAGAACTGCAGAGGCGTGGTCAGGATTCAGCGTATCATGATCTTAAATTTGGAAGAAAAACAACCCTCGTTCTGTTCTATATAACTGTATGTATACCTATAGATAACTAATGTGTGAGTAACTGTCTGCATCTTAACGCGCGTACGATCTTCCTCGTTACAGTTGTCGCGTATCGAGTTTGTTGAATTATTGCGTTGGTTGGGTTATTTCGATTCGGTTAATCGCATAGTTTCATTTGAACGGAATTCATTATTTTCATCGGATCAATCAAAGATATGAGTCATACGTTGAATTCCCGATGTCCCATAAACAGCAAGTAGGGCATTATGCAACTTTGGAATAAGTTGATTTAACCGTAAAATATTTGGTCTAATCGTTTTCTCGCCCGCTTGATCATGTAACAACAATTTCTTACTAATGACAGTAAACTGAACGGTTGAATGCAAAGCAGTACATCCATACGTATGTGTACTACAGTTGGCAACGAATCGTGGAACGACGAAGTAATTTGCTGATAATTGCGATCGGTCGTATTTGCTTATCCGAGGCAGTGCTATAAATATTCAGCGTGGTTGGCAAGCGTTTCCCTCCGCTCCTTTCCTTTTTCTCCATTGCATTCGTTTCGTGCTCACAGATTCCCGTTAGGGAAATTGTTATCGAAGAACTTTCGTCGCACTTACGAACAGTGTTGGTTCGAACGGTTGGTTCGCTGTTCGCTGTTCGTTGTTCGAGCGGTTCGCTTCCTTCGTCTTCGTGCTAGTGCTGAGTGAAAGTGAAAAGGTGCACGACTGCTTGTCCCGTGAACGCGTTACACGCAATCGTTCTGCTTAATTCGATTAATTATACGTGCACTGGGACAGATCGACTGTTCGATCTACCTCCATTCTGTACCCTGGATACCACACTGAGGTGAGATTTTTTCGTTTAGTTTTATCCTTCCGTTACCGCAGACTTTTCTTCCTTTTTTTCTTTCTATTACCTTTATCGGTACGAGATAACTCGTGAGAGAAGAAAAATTCTTTCCTTTCACGAGCGGGATTTATGAATGATATCGTTTGAAACATGTTTCAGCTTCTGCGAGAAAATCTGTCTAGTAGTAGAGTACATATCTAGGACTCGAGCCGTGTAACTTCATACATTTTATTCGAATAATATAAGTACTCTGATTGCTATAACAAAGTTGTAGAAGCGACGATCAATTTGCTTTCTTCGTCTCGATATCCAACAATGAGTCAAAACACGCCACTACGACTAAGAAGCAATATCGGATCGTGTGCATTGATTCGATAAGAACTTAACTAGAACGGCGTTACTCGTATCGCGATAAACCCGAGAGAATTCGATTAAAAGTTGCAAACAAGATTAGATTTCTCATTCGACTCTTCTTGTAGTCGAAACGCTTACAAATATCTATAGTAAGCGTTTTCATTTTTGATCATTCGTTCGGTGAAGTCTATATTTCTTTACGTAATCACGAAGTTTTGCAAAAATAATTGCAATTAGATATGCTAGTGGAATAGAAAAAGAGAACAGATGCAAGTAACGAATCGTGTAACGTTCTAAAAGAAGAAAAGCAGGAGAGTGTAAGGCGTAGAGGATGATGCGGCTTTTCTCGTTGGAGACGCAAGACTGACGAAGTTAAAGAATCGTTCCAGTTTCCTTGATTCGGCCCGCTTTTAAAATAACCGCGACCCTGAGCCTTCTTTTATAAAAGGAATGTACGTACACTGCATTCATCCTCCTGTTTTATCCTTTTGCTCCACTCTTATGCCTGATTTTTTACTATTTTTAACCTTCATTTCAGCGGATCCCTTACAGCTTATTTCGGAGTTAAAGAACGTTTAAAAAAGAACAAAAATGGTGCATTTGCGCATCATAGAAATGTCAGAACGTCAGAAGGTTCCCTTGGATGTACATATACGTACATACATTAATTTTTCGTCTTTGGAATTTTCACTTGCTTTCAAAACCATCCTTAATCGTCAACATCTTTTATTTTCATTGTGGTTTTGCTCCGCTGTACTTGAGTAAGTAACCTACATGCAATTTTAACGTGGTTGTAGGCTATTTGATGCGTCATTGCTTTTCTCCTGCTTCATTTGATATTTTATAGTCTGTAGTGTCTATAGCACTGGTAGCAAAAACAAATGATCGTGTGCGTTCTATTTTGAATATTTCAGTTCAGAATCGTAGGAAACAGAGAAACTCGATTGCTCTCCTTTTATTTGCCTCTAGCAGATTATTCCAATTAGAGTTGGAGAAACAAATTGGCGAGATTTTGGTAGAACAGTGAAAAAGGAAGTTCCCAAGTTTAGATGTAAGAGTTAAATCTGTCACGCGAACGTCTGATTATTCCTGTTTAGCGCAGCCAGTCGCAGTCTAACGGGATTTAAGTAATTTCACCCTCACTGTCATCCCCTTCCTTTCGCAGTTCCAGGCTAATTCGAAAAGTTTCTAGTTTCGCGGGGAACCTCGCCCTGTCACAGCTGCACGCTCCTTCTTTTATGCATTTCCTAGTCAGCACTGTGCTTCGCGGTAGAAGAGAAGTTGGAAAGGGCTGCGTAAATTGCGCCCCTAGACCTAGACACTCTACGTCCACGTTGCAGACCGCCTTCAATCGAATCAGTATTGATATTGAAGTTTAACTAGCTATAAAGTGTAAGTAATAAGATGCCGTAGGGAAATCGTACTAGCAATTGTTATGTTTCGAGTCTGAAACATCAAATGACCACTGCAAGAAAGATAGTTAAATGGTAGGTCACGGTAGTTCAAGATTAACTGGAATACGAAATCCCCGAACTCTCCTGTATCTGATATTATGGCTGATCATGGCTTATTATGTTCGTAAGCGTGAGCAATTCATAGGTTAACATCAAAATTCTTCTACATTCTCGCTCTTCCTTTTCTCGCCTAATTTAATCGTGAATCGGACATGGCGATCTATACAATCGCTATAACCTATTCTTTTTCAGGTTTTCAGAAAGTTTCCCCTGGGGCCTCCATTATCAAAATAATACATATATGAATAGTTACTACATACATTACACTTACATCGTAACCAAATGAAACGGAAAGCCCGTATCGATTGAAACGGCGCGGCGCGACGCAAGGTTGCCACCGATCAGCTCTACACATAGGGTATCTTAAGGATTTTTATACCATTTTATATTTCGTTATTTAACAATTGCAAGTGTTAATCACTTGCTCGAGTCACTTCGTATGATTGCTGTTAACAATACGTGTAGCAGAAATTGTTGCTACTACGACTACTTTATGGGAAGTATTAGTTCTTCGCAACTATTTTTCATTCAATTTATCTCGCAATTCAGTGATTGGTTCCCGCTCTTCTGCTCGAGGGTATAAATACTCCTAGGGGATGACAGATTCTTCAGTCGCTCGAAAATCTCCGAATCGTGCGGATCTTCCTAGCGATTCCCTGGATCCACCCATTGCTCAATTTTCCCCAAATCTTGTAATTTCAATCTTTCTCATTTGCTTTAGGGGCTGTGGATGGTTTTTCCTCTGGTCACTCAACATATTGTTACGATTATGGTACAATATAATTAAATAATAATTAATTCTAGCTTCCATATTATGATACTATTACTCTATATGCTCTATTCTATTAGATTTTTATTAATATTTTCACGACAAGCATGAATATCTCTATTGTGTTTATATTTGAAATATTTTTGGTTACCATTAATTTCAATTATTACTACTCGTAGTGCTGCTATCTTATTTTAGACTGAATTGATAACGTCAGACATGACAGGAAACTGATAAGGGAACTCCGGAACTCCCCAAACGTACGATAGAAAAATACCTACATTGGGTGGTAGGTATGGTTGCTTCGGTTACTGGTTACTTGTTTATTTTGTCTATCGATTTCACTAGCTTTAGCTTCGCCTAACTTCCATGAAGGAAGCAAGAAGAAAACGATGGATCGGAGATTTTAACGAGACTAGGATAAATGGAAGGTAAATTAAGGATGTGGGGGGTTTCGGCACTTTCTTGGGAGAGATTCCTACGGCTGAACTTACGAACAGTGATAAAGTTCGTTTAATTTGTTACTTCGCTTCTTAAAGTTGGCAAACTGACGCGAGTTTGTCGAGCAGCTTAGGGTTCGTTGCGTATTCGAGCTTGGTAATTGAAAGAAAAATGAAGATTGGAAACAGCAACTTTGATTTCCAAGGTTTACGTCGATACAAATACCAGTATCTGAATAATGGACCAATAAAACGTGTTTACTTGAGTAGTTCTATGGATTGGGTTGCACTTCGGTGAAATACAATTATGTTGCAGTGAGACAAAGAAATTCGGTGACTATAGTTGGTCGTACATGGAAACTGCTGAATAATTTTCGCTGTACATACGATGGTTTTCCGACTGCCACCCAAAGAACATTATTACTTAGTTTACGATCACTTGGCAAGACTCTCAAGAATGTCATTTCGCTTTTGGCAAAGATATCAGAAATCCAGAAATCCAGAAATCGTTCCTCCTTTCGTCACGTCTTTCGTAGAAAGACTTTTAAACCTCGTTACTGTTCTTCGGCTACATTTCGCCGAACGCGAAGAAGACTCCAGAATATAGATGGATTCTCGCATATCCGTGATGTGATCCGTCGATTTTTCCTATTTGGTACAGGAGAAAACGTTTGAGAATTGGGAGAGAAGTTTCTTTTCTAATTTCGGTGAGATTTCGTTCGATAATGAATATATAGAGTAATTCGATGAGTGTAGGTCGTAGACCGAAAAAAAAAAAAAAAAAAAATGGGTCGAAAAACGTTGATTTCGTTAAAATTTATTGTCGAAGGACTTTGTAAACGTTTACCGCGTTTATAGGTTACTATGTTTATAGCTTGATTTTCCTTACGTTTCGCACAAATCGCGATAAGGGGGGAAATTATTAAAGCCAGCGAAAAAGCTCGCGATGGTGGTTGCTGGAAACAGTAAGTAGGTAGGTACTACAGCATGCATCAAAATGCCGCTGCGACCGCTTAGCTTAGCGTGAGCGTGAGCGTGAGCGTGAGCGTGATCGTGATCAGTGTGATTTTATCTTTCTGGGCCATCGACGGTGCGATCGTTGTGCCAGCAGCTAGTTCACGGCACACCATTTACATTATTGAGCATCGACCGAAGAAGAGGCCTCATACTACAGTTATCGAAATTCGAAAGCGACCAAGACGAAAAGGCGGCACAAGAGTCGTATACGTCACTCCATAATGGGCTTTCGAATCGGAAGGAAGTGGATATTCGTGAAAAGTAATATCGATAGAAGGCAATTATACACGGATATATACAATATCACCTTTGTAGACTCGATGATGGTTTCAGATATTTCGGAGCACTGTGGATGATGTCGATAACTTCGAAATGTTTTAAGCTGTGAACAGAAAACTTAGTGTTGAAGTAAAATGATATGTCTCATGTAATAATAATTTGAACTGAAATCTACTTGTCCGTGATTAAAAATGATATCGATTTGATGGTTGTGAGAGGAATATTACGATATCGGAAACGGTGGAAGCAGCAGCTAAGAAGTGTGAATGTGCAGAGTGCGTGGCAACGCCTTACCTTGACCGCGAACGCTTCCGGTGTTCTCTTGGTTCGCGGTTTTACCTTGCATACATTTACATGCGTACGTCGAATAGGGGACACACTCTATGATTCTGACTCGGATCCAGCGTCTCGTATAAACGAGCTCAAGTTCCTCTGCCCGTAACAAGTTCAGTTACTCATTTAACAAACGCCAAACACTCTGCGGATGAAAGCGAAATTCCATCGTATTCTTCGCAATCAACTTGCGAATTCTTCTTGCCTTCGTGTCATCGTTTCTTAATCAGAACCACTAATTTACGATTCATTAATGTAGTCTACAAAAATACGAATAGAATTGAGTAATATTTTACTTGTCGGCCAAATTACAATCCAATATGGGGTAAGCTAAGTTATCGGTACGTCGAAGCTTCACTGAAGAATCGACTAACATGTAATAGTAAGGCGTGTAACCGAGATTGATTGAGCAGATGCTCCGCGACAAATTTCCGCCCGGATATTTATTCATTTCCGGCAATGTCACGCGGCTCTAGGAAATATGTTGACTGATAATTAAGTTGAGTGCAGTAGCAGGGAATAATTTGAAAATCGTTTAATCGGTACAGTTTTGAGGAGACACTTTGAGAAGATACAATAAGCACCATGTATCTTTAGCGTGTGCTAGGGAGGAGCATAGATACTAGTTTAGCTGGAAAATAGAGTCAAATTACAAACTCGTTCTTTTTTGTCTATAATAGCAATCCAAGATTACGTAAGCCCACGAGGACACTAAACGACAGATATATAATATTTACTGTAGCAACCTAGTCGACGTGCTCTCATGAAACGTCTGTTAAGTAGGTTAACGAGTACGTGGTACTATCCTGTACTTGACGACAGCTTACTCACGATAAAGTAACAACCCTTGCAGAAAAGACGCGTTTACTTACAAGTAAAGTGTTATACTTCGGTCGATAATAACTTTGAAAAAGATGGTGTAATTGCAATTTTTTATATATCTAGAAAAAAATTCGGGGAAAATCGTTTTTTATTCGTAAGTGATTGTAGTTATTTTCATTGTCGGTTAAAAGAATTTGGGCCTGCTCGAGTCAGGCTGTGGAAATGTAGCAACTTTTCCTCCAAGCTCTCTCTCGCCGAGTTCAACGACAAAGAAGGCCATTAAAATTTCATTTTGCTAGGGGACGTTCATTTTTCCTTTACCCACTCGTTTAACCGAGGTACTCGCTTGTCTGAAAAACCACAGACGAGTCGAGATTATCGTTCGAAGAGCGAAGAACGCAAGACGTGAAATATGATACAATTATGATCTCGTGATCTTGTGTGTAGTGCCCTACAAATGTTCTTTAATGCTTAAAAGTAGTTTCGCGTTTGAGGAATCAATAACAGTGTCGAACATAACTGAGCGAGTTTTTCAATTTACAAATAAACAAGATTTTGGGTTGGGCAGATTTGCTTTCAGATACACTCACGTCACGCTATGAATTACGTAAATTTTCATCTTTTATTTCAGTCGCAACAGTTCTTTTTCTGCGAATGTCTGCATAAATAGTATTTTTAACTGTCCTCGATATTTTGTCGATTAGCAGCAATAAATTGCGAACTTGAGGTTTTAAGACTTTTGTGGTTTGTGCCGACTTTTATGAATGTTGTTCAGTACTTGACCGAGAGATAAAGAAATCATTAGCGTTGGTGAACGATATTTGAAAGGTGCATACGTGGTATAACCGATTAACGCAAAAAAAAGAAACATGAAATAAAGTGTAGATTATGTACGTAAGAGGTGGTGTCGTTGATTGTTTTTACTGACCAGGCGGCACAAGCAGCAATACGTTATTTCACGATTCAATTAATAAAACGTCAGGGGCAGCTGGTTGCGGGCCTTCGCGACTCTTTTTGTCGAAGAACAAGCTTGAGACGTGGAGTTCTAACCGAGGAAAAATTGAACGGGAGAATTGTTGGTTGGCTGTGAGCATCGAACCTCTGCGCTGGCGCTGGAGAATTTTTCGTTTCTATCGGCGGGAATGATTTGTCCCCTAGAACCAATACCTCTGAGAACTTGGGCTGCCATGATGCTTTCATCGAGGAGGGAGCGGGTGTAAGTTTCGTCGGCTGAACTTCCTCTTTCACCCACGAAACCCATTTATGGAAGTTTGCACTGGTACTATGCGCTTCCTCATTATTTATCAAATTACTGTTTCCTCCTGAATATTGGCACGATCAATAAATAATTCTGCGTCTGTAACCCGAACAGATTCTAGAGATTGTTGAGCTATGTTAGACGATGAAAAGATTGAAAGTAGGATTTCCTGTATGTGTCTGAATGTGGCGACTAAACGTCATCCAAAGTATGGAGCGTAGAGACTAAATTGAACATGGGGTACTTTTAAAAAAATTAACGGCTGAGATTTGAAAGTTACAAAGGGCTGAATGAGTGACACGTAATTGCTCAGGGAATATGCGGTTACTCCGAAAATGTTCATAAAAAAAAAAAAAAAAAAAGCGGTTTCTCCTACTCGCCCTTCGCTTTATCTACCCCAGCTTTCATCCACTTTCTCTAGCGTCCATTGCCTCCTTGTTCTCTCGATTTTTCTACTTTTTATTGTGCACTCTATGAGGTAAACTTATATAGGTAGGTATATGTATACCTGCTCTGCTCTCAGGATACAGTGCAAAGGTGTTCGAAACAGCGATTTTTGGCTCCCAGTAACGGACCAAGAGCGGAGCGAAAGATCTACCGCAGGAAAAACTTTGATTCGCTATCCATTAGAGGCCCTCAGGTCTTTACATGCATTCTCGATATGCCAAGCGGTACTGAACGTGAGAGTTCTGTACTGTCTACCCTGCATGTTTCATCTAGTGTCTTATTGCACACGAAATTTGTTTAATAGAAAAGACGTCCTTGCAATTTCATTTCTCGCCAAAAAGAACCTCATTTTTCGCTCTGATTGGCAGAAAAGTTCTCTACTCTGTTTGAACTTCTATACCTATTCGTTTTCCAAGCGAAATAAAAAGAAAGTTAGCGGTGAAAGCAGAAAAAACAGGTAGGAGAATATGCAAGTACGGTAGTTAAGAGGATTGCAAATTCAACGGTCACATACCTACCTATCCGGCCGATGGCTCGCTAATAAGACTAAGCCAGCCCCCTCTCCCTTTATTTTAAGCCTCTTATGTACTTGTGGGATAGCGGTTTAACCATCCCACTGACAATGAGTCGAACTTCCTTGGGGCGTAGGGTGTACGTTTACCCTCGGACAGGGAAAGTAAATACGGAGAAGCCAAGAATATGAAATCCTTCAGGTTGAGGTTACCCACCTCTTTGCTTCCCTTCTTTAACCGATAAACGACATTAAAATTGATCATTTAATGTTTTCTAAGGTACACGTGCTGTAACATTTCATATCTGAGACTGTCGCGATTAAAGAAACAGCAATAACGCGCAAGATAAACCTGTTACGAGCGTAAGATTTTGATTCGTGTGAGGTTTTGCATGACAATTAAACTGCAATCACTTGCGCGACGCTATAACGAACAAGGAATTGTGCCTTTTGTCAAACGATACACTCGAGGAATCATAAACGTGTGATAATCTTGAGAACGTAACGTTTGTGTGATCGGTGAATTCGTTATCTGGAGCAAATTACGGTCATTAGGTAGAAACGTTCCGTCTCGAAGTTTTATTATACGAGTAGCAAAGTTATTGCGGCGCGATGCAGCGCGGTGCAGCGCGGTGCAGCGCGGCGGATCGATGCAACTTGCAAGTTGTAGGTGTGTGGTGATACTTGAAAATGGTCAAACGCAGGAGGCAGATGTGGAAATTCAAAATTATTAATCTATCTCTTTGCTATTTCCCACAGTAGTACGCAAGGTAGTAGCCTTGATGATTGTCAAAGTTACTCGACTGATTTGAGTTTCTAACGTAGAATCAAGCAGTACTCACTGTTCGTGCCTCACAAGATGTCCCTTCGAACACGATCTAGATTTATCACTACAATTTTTAAATAGAATTGCGATCCCCATTTAATTTGCAGTTACTTAGGAAGTACTTCTATACGTTGATGCAGTTTGGAATAGCTTAAGGCTTTGGGAAACTCGAAAGACCTACATGTACATGTACATGTAGAGAAAGGTAGCACTCTGTAGAACTCAATTTGAGCGTTTCTTGAGAACATGGAAAAAACGTCGTCTTTGTAACGTGCATATGTTTGAAATGTGCTTCGAATTCGTAGGAGAACCGATCGTAAACGGCAGAAAAGCTTTGCGCCACGTGATGGCCAGACGGCCGCAGCCGTGAGAATGGCCGCAGGGCATCGCGAATGGAAAGGACACTGCTTGTAAATTGTATGTATATGTACATGTTCTCGAAGGAAGTTCTCGTGCCGGTGTCCCCTGAAATGGCTAGACTTTTCGA
This sequence comes from Calliopsis andreniformis, assembly GCF_051401765.1. Lineage (NCBI taxonomy): Eukaryota > Metazoa > Arthropoda > Insecta > Hymenoptera > Andrenidae > Calliopsis > Calliopsis andreniformis. Next base: position 28,902,123 of record NC_135064.1, read on the forward strand.
GAGAACCTATACAAAGTCTCATGGAACCAAAGTTCCGTGGAGGACGGGCCAGATGTTTGACCCAACACTCAGACTCTCCAGTAATATTCCTTTTTTTCGTTGAAACCATTAGGGAAAGGCTAAGGTAATGGACTAGATTCTGAATTTATTTATTATATGTACTCTTAGAGTGTCTGTGTCTTCGTTGTTTGAAAAATTGTCGGAGCGCTTAGTTGTATTTTCTGAACATACATTTTTCGTAAGACATTAGTTGCTCTTCGTGCGGGTCAATTTTCAGCGGTAACTCGACGTTTTTCAAGGCGAGCATACGTACTACCGAATATTTTTTCAGTGAACGATGTCGCAACTTTACCCGTAAATATAAAATCTGGGAAGAAGTTTACTGGTTTAGAAGGAACGAGCTGCACGTGCATGGACCTGTAAGCCAAAATCCTGCCAGAACATATCCTTCGCTTCTTCCTTTTTCAGTAGTAAACAGTGAGCAACGGTAGATATTTTATCAGTCGATAGCGTCGTATTTTCTGCGAAAATATGTACGTGGCAACGAATTCCCCGTTTCTTCAATAAACTCTCCTTTTGTCTTTTATACCTAACCCCAAAGTTGTTCCACTTCTGACGGAGAAGCGCGTAAAAGAAAATTGCGCTCCTTTGACCTTCCAGAGTTCCACGAAATAAATTAAAGAGGGCGCATGCATACCTGCGTTCATTCGCTGGCTCCCCTTGTCGTGAATATGTATTTCGACCGATTCACCGATGCGTTTCGTAACAATGGCTACCGAAGAAAAGGACCCTTTTACCTGAGCTGTTCACCTGTACGCTTGAACGCCATTCAACGTCGCGCCCTCGCCTCATTTTCTCCTTGTCAGGTGTATTCAACGCATACAAAACGATGCATGTTTACCTTCAGACACAGAGTCTCCTTAGTTCTGTGTCCTTTTTTAACACGCAATTCAACGTTAATTCGGTATTCTGGAACACTGACCGCCTGTCTCATCGTTAACGCGCAAATACGTAGTATGTACTTAGCAAGGTTTGCAAGTACTTTAAATTCTATTTTACAAGAGCGTTCTGTGTTGTCTAATAACTAGATGATTCCTTCTAACAACTGTATATCTTTGCATGAAATTTTATTGGATAAAGATGATACCGACATGATGGCGCGAAGATGAAAGAATGGAAAACGGAGGGAGTTTCATAAATAGCGAATGAATGTAGAAAGTTGGAAAGGATGCGCGACATTTTCATGGAATTTTACATGAACGGCTTTGAAGTCAGCCGAAAAGTTGGAGGGTTTGGGTAGGCGAAGGAATTCTCTTCGAAAAAGAAGAGATCGACGTGACACGAAAGTTCAATTGCCACCTCCGAAAAGCTTTGCTAGTCTTGGATAGAGTTTCGATTTGAACGAAAGTCGAAATGAACGTCGCGTGTTTCGCACCTTTGACGATACTTCCACTCTACTACATGCAGTATAACAAACTCGTTAACGTTACAAACGAACAACTACCGCTCAAAGGAGTCATTTAGTAGGTCGATGTCAACTATTGCGCCTGCTTCTTGTCGGTTTGGAATTGACGGTACTAAAATATTCGGGAGACGATATTACATTTTCGACCGTAGCGCTTTCAAAGCATACTAAGTCCTCTGAGCAACGAGGAAAACGAGGGACGGAGAAGCTCTCCTCTTCAATATGGAGAAATTTGAATTGTTGGCAGAGACAGTTATTAAGCTATTGACACTATTGGCACGTTCCTGGGGATCCTGGGTCCTGCACTGCCTACGTTGCCAGCAAACAGGGTGGTCGAGAAGTAACTAACGTTCGATCGCGATTGGGTCGTGATCGGAGACGAGTGGAAAATGACAAGAAAAAGGGGGACGTGTCAGCTGGTTCGCTTGTCGCTTGCAATTAGACACCTTAACGTCAGGGGGAGAGGGTAGAGTGAGGGTGGGGGTAGATGGGCCGCGAAGCGTGGCTCCTCTCCAGTCGGTCCGGAAACGCGGTCTGGAAAGGACGCGCGAGTCGTTGCTTTTTCGGAGTCTCGTGCACGTGACGACGATGCTTTTTTTCGCCTCTGCGACTTGACATACGTGGCGTCTGGTGGTTCAAGTACTACCAGGCTAGTGCTTAACGAGGGCGAAAAAGTGCTTGTCGCACCGGTTATGAAGGAAGTTGTCTCGAGTAGGATGGTCAGCTTTAAGAATAACAACGTAGACAGGTACGCTACAATCGCCTCACTATAAGCGAAAATTTTCATATCGTTACGTTAGGTGCATGATTTTCATCAACTCCATTCGAATATTTCATGCTTTTCAAGTAAATCCGAACAAGTACTTTCCAGACATTACCCTTGCGATCAGAATGATATCTATATGTTCCGTTCCTTCAGGTGTGTACAGGATATGAGTTTTAAAGTCAAGAGAAAACGATAGGATGCATTCCAGTTAAATATACGTACCTATAATTGGAGGTAAAATAATATAAGGATGAAAAGATCCGCTACATTGAATGTTGTACAGTTTTTCTTTGTTCAGGTACCAAATCTCTCTCTTTTAAAATAACTGTATTGAAAACGAAACGCGTTCTGGTCATTGTCAGGCAGGGGTACCAACTTTCCTTTGTCCATTGAAATATTTCTTTCAAAATGAATGCCTTGCTTTTTAATTCAACTTGAACTATGTGTATTGCCAGTTGTCGGATAAATGCTTTATTGATAATTGGCTCGAGTAATTCCTTGGAAATAAGCAATTTCGATATCTCGATAAGTTATCTCTACAATACCTATCTAGTAGTTCTCGTCGCTTTTCTCTACGTCCTATCACAATTGTTTCTTAAAATGAAGTAGCTGAAGTAATTGTATAATTTTCAATTGTTACATTTGTAACAGTAGGTACAGAAAGAAAATGTGCTTAGCTAGCTATGAACAGGGCTACGGATAAGTCGATATCGAAGAAATTTGATTGTTCCATTGAAAGTTTTGTGGTCATAGTGTAGGTTGGAGCATTGTCAAATTTCGAAGTGAAAATTGCCGATAGCGGGTGGCGCTTTCGCTGTTTCGCTGCGATAGATTGCATTCCATCCATGCTTTCAAGCATTCTGATTGGATCTGTAGGATTACGTCACGTCGCTCCGCGCCGGATCGGCCTAGCAAAATTACGATCGTCTATCGTCGACAAATTATCGAATAGTATTGATTTTGGATTATTTTCTGCTAACGTCGAACATAAGCGAGGCGTTAGTATTTTGACTAGGGTGATGTCGTTCAAAGGGATACGCGATTGTGACATTTTTTCGGGAATTAGATGGAAATTGATAAGAAACGGTAATTGTCTCGTCCGATTTATCATTGGGAATATTTCGAAATTTGCTATCGAAAGTCGTTGCTAGGGTAGGTACGAAGGGAGAAAGCGTTTGGACCACCGCAAAGAACATGCCATTGGACGAATGCCATTAAGGTCAAGTATAGAGCGCTCGCTGTCTAAATTTGGCTACGGGTTCGACGAATTTTGGGCAACCGAATCGTCGCGCGTCCTATGCTTTCCCAACTGCAGACCTTTGCTGAAACCGTCTGTCCTTTTGCAAAAACGAGCTACGACGCCACCAATATCGACGATGCTCCAATTGTGAAACTTTAGATGAAGTCGATCATAGAGTGAGTAATTGTAAGAGTATCAATGGTAACATAGTACCATTTCTAACGTTGTATAACCATTTTCAAATGCAATTTTTAAGAACCGTTGAAATTGTAAAGTATTCAAAGTAGGAAATGATGTTTACTGAAAATGAAAAAGTCATCGTACACTCATTTTAAGAACTCGCATTTATTATACGTACTTTTTTCACAGTATCTAATCTAACGATGGTGTGAAACTGTAGCTTGCGAGCCGCATGTGACTCTTTTACATACCTACGTATCTATTCTCGATTTTAGGTTTTAGAAATCCTCCTGCGTAGAAAAATGTTCTGGGAAAATACCTTTCTCTTGCCCCTTCCTCATTAAAGTATAAAGGCGTCCCCAAGAAGATTCAATACAGGAGTGGAAAAGTAGAGGCTTTATCCTTTGAAATAAGTCTAGGCTCGCCGCTGTTTCATCTTTTTTCGCAAAGTTGCAGCAGCTCAAAGATGGACAATTTCTCGGTTCATAAATTGGTAATCCTAATAGCAATCATTATGGAGGATATGGCTTTCAAGTATTTCTGATACGTAGTCCACACATGTCCATATCTGTACATGGATGTGGCTCTTGTCACGCCAAAACAAGTTAAATTTCCAGCAAAAATATCGAAAAAAGTTTTCAACTGAAAAGAGAAAGAATGAAAATACTATCCGTTTCTTGGCAGCCTGAACAAATGCAACTTCGTTTTGTGGCTTCCCTTTCTACGACCCTCAGTCAGCGTTGTGTACTTACCTTCGCTTTCCTATCTGTGGACGACAAGATATCGCGGCGTTTGAACTGTCGGGTTATTAGATAAGAATACAACCGTTGCGAAGGAGGTTTTAGACTGCCCTTTCGACACTTCCGGTTTCACACGGGTTTATATGTAGACGTAGACAGGTAGATAGAGAGTCTACTCGATGCTATGAAATCATCATACTTATGCGTTTCTTTTTTTCATTATAGCTATTGCATCGCGTTCGCCGTTAATTGTATAATATTAGCAACGCTTGAAGATGCGAGTAAAAGTGATTCATTGAATCGAATTAAATGGGAGAGTAGCATGATTTTCCGCTATTGTGTTAGAATGTCTTTCTTATTGGTATTTGTAGGTAATTATATAGGTACAATGTTAATTACTGTTGTAAAAATAACAGCGAATTAGAGATTTAGATAGCGTACATGTAATATGCGCACGAAGTTTGGATTGCAGCATACTGTCAGGCATGGCATAAATATTATGTTATGTTATTATTGTATACTTAGAAAAAGACTTAAATGTAAAAAATAATGTAGTATATTTTGGACTGAATTGTGGATATTTTAAAGCAGACTTCTAGGGCAAAGTAGTGGAGTAAAATATCATAATTTGTTTTTAACTGCTATTTCTGACACATTTGTCACTGTCTACACAATATTAATCTCAAATATTTAGGGCGTTTGCAATATAATCAAAGAATTATACAAAAAGTGTAGACATAATGCACGAAAAAGTGACTGTGCCAGTATTTTTTTTTAATAATTTTGCAGGACTGAATGCTATAGATACAGAAAGTAGTTTGAAAGAACAGACTACGTTGAAGTTCGTCACCTTTTATTTGAATGCTCGTTCGTAGTTTGGAGCGTGTTTGGTGGGAATTGCGTTGGATATACTCCAGGTGGGTTACTACTATGCCGTTACCGGATGTAGCGAGAGTCCTTTTCTGCGCAATTATGTAGCAGATGTGAAATTCAGCAGATTCGTCCCTGGCTAAAATAAAAGCTAATAATAGTAGAAAAAACTACTTGTTTCATTATGCATTTTCAAAATTTCTTTTTGAATTTTCGAAAATGAAACGATTATTAGTATATTATGATTATGTTTTCCAGAACCGATAGATCGTATTTGTAGTTGATCATAAATTACAAATTTCAATTGATTCAACGAATTCCTATCATTTATGGACGTCTTACTCCCGAATTAAATAATATGTATTCCGAAGTACGTTTCCATTTTCATGAAAACTTGACTTTATTGTTTTATAACTGTACATGTATATAAATACTTTGTTAGGGCTACTCAAAGAGCTAGATAATTTTTTTCTGTAAATTTGAATTGTGTCCGGTAATATCTAATTTCAATTCCTACCACCGTAGCGCTGTATCTTATTTTAAACTGAATCGATAACATCGGATGCGACACGAAAGTGACAGTGGAGTTACCGTACGAGTTACGAGCTGTCTGATAATGAACGTGTACCACAAAATGTATAGATGCACAATAGATCTATCGTAACTTTGATTTGTGGTATATTTTTGTATTTTATCGGAAGGTTTCTACCTTATCTTCTGATGATAACTTGCGGTGCAAAAAGTGATGATACCATCGTCGAGTATACAGGTTAGACTGGACAAGCAATCATTTTTTCTGTCCTGCATTATTGAGGCTAGCTAAAAATTTACCATTTTTATGCCACGCTCAACGTTAGCAGCTCTACGTGAAATAAGAGTGCAGCGCCATGTGTGGTAAGAATTGAAATTATAATACCGACGGTAAATTTATTACAGGGTATACATGGAAGCTATCCACACGTTCTGTATTACTCGTCTGTGACGATGACTTTGGAAATCACATACAAGCCAACTAGTAAAATCGACAAAGTTAAAAAGTTCGTAATGAGCCCAGGTACACTTTTGTACGAATTTTTTCACAAAGTTACAGCAATTGATGACCGACAATTTTTTGGCCCATAATTTTGCCGCAAAGTATCTATAATTACGATTTTATACCTATTGCCAGTTCGCAGCCATTAGCGCGGACAAAACTCAGCACGTGGAAGTTGCTACGAGTGGAGACGGACCTATAGGGAGATCGATGAGAGAGAAGAAAATAACAAAAGTGTCCTCTTTTTGATTTTCAGCGATCAATCAACGGCGCATCGTCAGCTGACTGGAAGTTTGCGAGCTTCCTTGAGCTATCCCCACAGCCACCGGCATAACCATCTCCACAGACATGATCCACCATCACCATCGGTCTACTGCACACCACCACCTGTACTGGTGTCTTCGACTTATCCCACAGTGCCGCGTGGCTGTGCCCTGCATTCGAGGTAAGTTCTATCATGATCACATACTTACGTAAGTTACACCCAAGTATAAAGAACAGTGAAATATGGAAATAGAATGGGTGAAGGAAGGGGATGTTGCGAAAGTGTTAAAGTGAAGTTATTGAACAGGCGGAGACGAATTTTTTTACTCAATTCGATTTTCAATTTCTTTGGTAACCGACCGAAGAAACGGTGGTTGAGAAGCAACCAAGTGGAGGTAGAAATCACGAGTGGTTGTCGGTTTCGAGCAGGCGAGAACTGAAGAGCGACAGTGAAGAGGCTGTTTCTGCTCTAGCTTACGGTGCAGAAGCAGCTATGCACTATGATATTTTTTTCTGAAACAATCTTGTGCCAACGTGGATCTGAAAACATTTCGCGAATTTCACATTGAACTATATGTTCGTTATCTCTATCACGTTCTACTAGTAGTAATTTGATAGCGATCATTGGTTTAACTCGAAGGAAACAATGCTAAATACTCAAAGACAGTACTATTCCTGGAATTCCTTGGAACTGATAGAAGATGCGAAAGGTTAGTTTGAACTCGATGGGTTGACGCCTGTAGCGTAGGTCAGTCACAAGACCGACACTATTGAAATTCGTTGATCACTTCTCCTGATTCTGCTCGGCGAAATCAGAGATCGATAAGGATACGTAGTTAGGATACGTAGTTAGGATACGTAGTTAGGATCGTCAGGAAGAAGCGGTAGCAGGAATTGCGACGAAAAGTCTGACCAGATAGTGTTGGTAAAATTTGAATTTACAGTGCGAGAAAGTCTCGCGAGTGCACTGTTAACCCCGTTTCCGTGGGAGAATGAAAGAGAGCGACAACGCATTTTGTATTCCCTTTTCGATCGAGAGATTGGCTGCCCCGCTGAATGGCCTCGCGTAAAAATCGCCCCCACGGGTCACGTTTCACCGGCTTCACGGGGATTACGGGACGGTCCGATACGCGTACAAATTACAGCCAGCGTACACTCACGACACACATATGCTCGCGTCGACTACCTCTGTGCCGTGAATCCTCTTCCTTTTCACTCACCGATAAAGAAAATAAACCGTTTCCTCTATCGACTCTTCTAACCTTCTTCCTCCCTTGTCGACATTCTTTCTTTCCCAGTTACCATGCCGCGACACTCGAGCCATTTAAATAATCAGCCGGATGGAAGATCCTTTGCGCTCTTCCTCTCTCGGATACTCTCCTTTCCTTTTTTCCGCCTTTTTTCCGCCTTTTTTCCGCCTTTTTTCCGCCTTTTTTCCGCCTTTTTTCCGCCTTTTTTCCGCCTTTTTATCGTTTCTTCGCGCTTGCGCTCCCCTTGCCTTCTCCCTCTCTCAGTCTCCTGCTGGAGTAATCTTTTTATTGTTTTTACTCTCTTCCTTCGTTGCGCTCCTCTTCTCGATAGCAGCTGGAATTTATGCGAAGCTACGTTAAATTCATCGTCGATCATCGAGTTTGTTAACAGCGTTTTCTCGGTTGCGCCATTGGATATTTTCTTGCGACTCGACAGAAAAGTAAAAGAAACGAGTGAACTGAGAGAAGGCATAATGAGCGATAGAATTTCGATGGCTTGTTAGATAATTCCATATGAGACAGCTTTCAGAACTTGCTCTTCGTTTAGTCCAGCGATAGCTGAAATTGTAGCTCTTCTAAATACCTAATGTGGCTCCTACGTTTTAGAAGTCCTCCTAGGAAAATTTTTTGGAAAAAATTCACCTTCACCTTACTATCTCGCATCTAAGTATTGTACAAAAACGTCATCAAGAAAATTCTATTCAAGGGCCGAACAAGTAGGGGCTGTGCTCTTTACAATATACGATTCTTTTTTCACAAAGTTCTAGAAGCTCAAAAATCGACAAGTTTTTTGCCCATAATTGGAACAGTGATTATTAGGGAGGATAAGCTAAACATAAGTTTTAGTCTAGCCCTTGCACTATCCCATGGACCACAGGTTACTGATTTGTAAAAACGAGGGATCAGCGAACTCTGTCTGTAGAAAAGGCGTAGAGGAGGGGGAAGAATGATAAACTTACGGCACGTAGGCAAGAATGGTGTTTCGTGGAGGCTAGGTCAGGGCAGGGCAGCGGCATCGTGAATAGAATGGTGACCCGATCGATTTTCAGGAAATTGAAGGATAGTAGCCTGTGTAACTGGATTAAGCTTTCAGAAGTTGAAACCCTGATCTCTCTCGGTGTAAGTAGTCGAACACTATATCGTTATACAGCAGACGTAATAATAGTGCATTATACAAAGTGGAAGAAGAGCTTTCATGGATAGAATTCGCTGTTGCGTTTCAAAGAACTTGGTATCTCTTTGCTCCAGGATCGTATTCGATTACCAGACATTCGGGAAGCAAATTTAGAACGATAAAACTTGACTCAATAATTTCAATTGAAAATTCTAAATAAAAGAGGTACACAAAACGGTTATATATCTTGCTTATACAATGATGAAGTAATCGTAAAAGTTCCTATGATAAATGAAAGTTGAAAAATCAATGGGTATATTTAACTAAAGAAAAGAAACTTGTGTTTTCGAAAGCTTTCGAGTTTCCAAGCGAAGAAAAGATTCGATATTACATAGAAATGGATATGTCGAATCTTACTATGGGCAAAATTATAGCATATATTTGCTTTCGTGAAAATCCCGACCCAATATATCGAAGGTAATTACACCGCGAGCTTTGGAAAATCGTACGGAGGATAATTCCCAACAATGAATCGGCTCTTGGAGTTGTTAGAGCTACGTTAGTTCGCGGTCGATGAAAGTAAACTTCTGGCTAGTCGTTGTAAGCTTCGAGCCAGACTCGTAATTATTAATACGCGGTTGGTTAGTTGCGAACCGACCGACGCGACGCGACGCGACGCGACGCGTGACACGGCGCGGGCGCCGGCGCCGCGGTTTTATCGAATTTAGGTTCAACTTTCCGCAAATATCGCTTAAACCTTTCCCAGTCCTTTTTCCTTCATTTTATTGTATCAAGAAATTTGGGAAATAGAACTTCTTGGAGAAATATTCAAATTCTAGTTGAAACGACATTTTTGTTTGCAATTTTTCGTCTTTAACGATAATATTTTCAATGCTGACTCGTTAGCGATAAAATTGACCTAAGCATAGGGAGGAAAAGCAAAAGATGCACAAGCGCATGCAAGCACATATACTTGATGTTTTGCATAATAGACGAATGTACTGGCACGTCGTTGATTTGCCGCGTAAGAATATGTACAGGGGTATCACGTGTATATAGTTGCAGACTGCAGGCATGCACGGGCACGTGCGCACACATGTTCCATGCATTTCCAGCTTACTAGAGGAAAGTCGCACGAATACCATTTTTCTTTGTTTTCACTCGAGCATATTTCGGGCTGAGTCGAGAGCCGAAACCGTGGTATAGCGCCGAATCACTTTGAAGTCTTCAGGGTATCCTTGAAATGAGTCCCTTCTGTTACGAAGCACCTTAGAGCTGTGGAATAGCGTAGTGTAGGGCGCAGTTCAATGGCCGGAAGTCTGACAATGAAACGTGTGTCGATACTGCTACCGCGCATAGGTTTTAAGCTTCTTCTTTCCTTTCCTCGTCCCAGACTTCACTTTTCAGATTGAACGATGATTTATGAATCGTTTGGCACAAGGAAACTACTTGCTTCGCCGTCGTATCGACTGACCATTTTCGAGTATTCAATGAAAACATCATCGATCACAAACGCCGATCGAACGATGAACGATTTCGTTTTCTCTAACGAAGAGACTCTTTCTTCTACAAAGATTTGGGTCATTCGAAGGAAAACAAAGCGATCGTGAGAAATGAAAATTCGAAGTCTCGACTACTCCTTACTATCATCCTTCTCGATTGAAAAATGGAAGTACTGTTTGTCATGAATCGATAGCGTGTTATGTGGGTGCATGTTCATTCATGGTTAATGGTTCATTTCTGTAACAAGGGGTTGATCGAGTAAACAGGGGACAACGGGGATGTATCAGAGGGAAAAGAGACTTCTTTTAGAAGGTCTTCTTTAATGCTCGTTCATGCAATGCCTTCTAGCGCCCTCCAGCGCCCTCCAGCCTCCAAATAAGGCCAGGGAATAACGATAATAAAGTGCATGTAGCATTGGTGTTTATTCAACGCAGGTAGTTACCATCGTTACATCAAAGCTGGTGTGCTTAAGATTATTTAGAACTTTAGAATCGAAATGTTTTCGTCGTTTTAGTCAGGCATACTACGAAAAATTGCTGTTGCGTTGCCCCTTTATTGCTTGAATGCAACTCGCACCCTAGGTCGCGTAATCGAAATACTTACTCTTGATAGATAGATTCGATTAGAGTGGATGTCGGTAGAGTAAGAGTAGTTTTGGCAAGGACAGTAGGGCGTCTTGGAGGATTCGAGGTCTGTGGATGGGCTGATGCACCGCACCGGTAGAGAGCAGCAGGACCAGGTTGTCGAAAGGGGGCACTCGGCAGCGCGACAGAGAGGCGACGCCTGCTGGGAGCGCAGCCAGCGTAGGGGTGGCGATCGCGGCGGCAGGGTGGAAAAGGCGCATGCCAGTTGTGCCGTCGCCGCGCCGCGTCGCGTTACGTGTCGGCCAACAGCCCTGGCTTTTCTCCCGCACCCGCATCGCCGCGAGTTCCCAGGACGAGGCGAGTCGTCATTCTTCCCTATTTTTCATCTCTCGAAAGCCATCGACTCTATGTTCTCGTGTCGGAAGCAGTGCCTCGGTTCGGTGAGCAGTGATGACGTTACGCGAGATCGGCTCTCGTGACTGTGTTGTTCGTTCGAATTTCTCCCGCGTGATCGATTGTTTTTGATAATTCGCGGTGGCAGACTCCCGGTGCGGGGCAACGACCCACCGAGCGTTCCTTCTTCCGGGGTGATAGTTGCCGTGGTAAAACAACGCCTTCGAGCAACCTTGTGCTTGGATTTCGTTGCATTTCATGTGTCACGCTCAAATATTGCTCGTTAGTTGAACTAAACCGGACCGTAGTGAAAAATGGCTTACGCATCAGGCGATTGTCAACGATTATTTATGTATATCGGTCAGCAAGATTTGGATAAATGCATAATGTCAGATGTTTATGATCGAGAATACCGACTTACTGACGAAGTTGTTTCTTTCAATGAATCACTTGACCCTTCCGAGCTAGACTTTAGTTTACAACGTTTACATAAAGAAATTTCATATTAAAAGTTGTAGTATCGTCTCTGTTATTTGATCACATTTTCGAAAAAACAATTAGAGACTATTTATCTATCGACCGTGGGTTTCAAAATTTTGCTTTATGAATTTTCATATAAAAAATGCTTGAAGAATCGGTTAGAAATACACATTTCAAAAGCGAAATTAGAAACGAACAAATGGTATCAGATTTTTCTTACTGCTCAGAAATTTCTACTGTTAATTTTAGGTGCGCGAAATAAAAGTTAACGCTGACGAACAGATAAATCTCGATGGGAACTGACAGTATTTCTCTATGATGAAACTGTCAGTGAGAGAAAAATTTGCGAGACACAGATCTGTTATGAATTATTACCGCAGAAGAAAAATTGCCAGTCTTCTGGCTCTTCGTTTTCTCAAACTAAACAAACTCGTCCTTGCAAAATGTGTACGAATTGGTGCGAACGAAAATATTAAACATACTTATTCTATTTGTTCATTTGAGTGTCATAGCGGGTTATGACCCTTTATCGTTGACGACGATTTGAACGATATAGGAGAGGAGGATGAGAACTAAAGACCTTGACCTTTTACCGTGACACTTTAACACCTCTTACCCTTTCATCCACGCAGCAAGAACAAAGGACCAATTACTTTGGCTTTGACTTGAATTTTTCTCTTGTAATACTAGTTGTTCGTTTTCGTAATAATCGCAATTAATGTAGCTATCTCGATTGTGTCAAGGAATAAATATACTTGCTTGATCTCGTTGCAACGCGATTTATTAAAGCTCAAGAAATGAAGAGAAAAGCAATTAGGATCTCTTCGTTAATCTTGCAACGTGACTTCCATTACATTTGGTCGACTCGAAATTAAAGTGACTTTTGTGTCATTTTTTGTTACGTAGATGATGTAAAGAAAGATCTTGGAGGCAAGATACGCTGATTTGCATTGAAATAGATAGTATATTTTGCAAAAGGTAAAATCGTCGCATTCGTAGACACCCGATAGCACACTGGTGTGGTGATACAGTCTCTGCGTTGCATATCAGCCTGACATACTCTATGCATTCAGCTACGAATGACGCGTGTCATCAGAGCGCAGCGTCGCTTTCAGCGAGAATTAGCCGACGGAAAGATAAGAAATAAAGGGGATGTTGCAGGGGACAGTGGTTCAGAGCGGATAAGGCAAAGGAATTATCATTTAACCGCAGCTATGGTAAATAACCAGCATGCTGTTTTGCCCTATTACTCTCCTATCGACCATCGTAGGGTTGCACTTTTTGCATATATAATATTCGTCAATAATATTAGGTAATTTTCATTAAAAAAAGATTGACGAAGTATTTTCTATATCAATTATTTAACTCTTCCATGATCCACTCTTTTTACGATTATTGTTCCATTAGCGCACTTAACTACAAAAATAATTCAAAATCACGCCAACTCGAGAAATTATAGTCTCGTTACGTTTATTCAGGATTTCTTACAATTACATTGTACATTGACCTTTCCAACGCGAACACAATGTGTACTATTGATGATTACATACATCAATTTTTTCTGTAATTCACGATTAACAATTACGTTAATAGAGAATGTTTTTTTGAAAATGTATAAAGCGTAGCACATGAAAAAAAGTTGACAATTTATTCGCCCGTATGATCCAAAACGGATTTCTTTGTGAAAGGAGCGAAAAAGCGCAACGCGACAAAAGAAATTTAACAATGCAGGAAACATACCCATATGGGATAAACGCAAATACAAACCCTTTTTCCTTTTTCTGTTACGGCTCGCCAGAGAATTATTCCCGCTGCTCTTCGCGACACTTTTTTCGATACGCCTCGTTACCTCGCTCTCTTTCGACGCGCGATGTTCAATTACTTTCCACTTTCATTCTTTTTTTTAATTTTTTTATTTTTTTTAATGAAATAAGGGTGGCTTGCCAGCTCGGTCGTATCGTTTCGTTTTCTCGTCACTTTTGAAATTTCGAGAGTTATTAGCGAATGATTTCGCGGCTACGAAGCTGGCTAGCAAATTTGAATTTTTTACATGCACAGATTTATTCGAGAGGCCAAATAATCGATGAATTGGTCAAGTTTTAAAATAACCGTGGATTGTTGATCGATGTGAAATTCTGCTCTCTCAGGAAATTTCTCAATTCATCTAAAATTTGAAGTATTGTTATTGCAATACAGTATCTTTCAAAGAGCATCGTTGTAACGTGAACATTGTTCAGAGTCGTTTTCAGAGAGAAAGTACGTTTGTTGGCGCAGGTTTTCTTTCTGCGAACAAAGGTTGCTTCCAAAAGCAGATAAGCGACGCATAGAAAGGGATGAAAGAATAAAGGGCGTTGCGTTTGAGCGCAATGCAAAGGTAAACGTTTATAGATGAGTTCTCACACATTAGGGGCAATGTAGAATATATGAACGGGGTGCGGTGTAGCAAAGAAGAGCAAGTAGGTCATCGAAAAAGAGGCACGATCGAGAAAGTGGTTACTGAAGAGAAACGAATGATGTATTCGGTGTGAAAGAGACAATGAGTGTTTGCAAAATGCAGTGCGAGAGGCAAGAGGAAAGGCCAAGGCCTCAACAAGTTCAGGGATGTTGTATATGGGAAAATGAGAAGTTGAAATATTGATATGCGCACGTGACACGAAGATGAACTAATATAGATAGGCCGAAATACATCCTCGGGTCAGTCTCTATGTCAGTCTCTATGTCAGTCTCTATGTCAGTCTCTATGTCAGTACGGAGCAGGGAAGTTCGATATGGATGTGATCAACGTGTCCCCAAATAGCTAGCTAATTTCGTTAAATTCGGTCTGACCCTTCGATCGGAAAGTTGGGAGGCTACGCGAAATCTTCTTTAATCTCGAAATTCCGCAAGATTCTAAAGCGTTTGAAACCTCAAGAGAATCTCTCGATGGTTTCGTTGATCTTGCGAGTCTTCCAACTTTCGCCAAGGTATTTTTGATCACGAGCAGAATGGCGTCTGCTTGTTCTTACAGATCTTGAAAGTTTTCAGAGTGTTGCTCTTTCTTCGATAAGACATAGACGGGATGCTTCGAAAACCTTCCAACACCTTTCAACTTCTTCTGACAGAATGTCTAGAAGAAATAGTACGCTTCCCCATCTTCTCCTTTTTATTCGAAAATGTTCGCCAAGTGGGTCATCTAATTCGTCGCGATCGCGTGGGTCCGAAATTGTTCGTAGGGTTGATCGAAAAATTGCTGTTTATAGGTGATAGAAAAAGTAAAGCTCAGAAAGGAAGTTTGCGGTAGCAACCGACTAAAGCGAGCGATTGTCTAAAAATGACTTGCGCAGCGAGCAATTAGAGGCAGACATTGAAAATAAAATACGACCCGAGTCTTGCTTCGATTCAGTGAACGTTCAACGCTCATTGTTCTCGCACCAGTACTTCATCCGGGCTTCGCAAATATTGAATCGGTCCCAACGCGGTCCGTCTTCCTCCCTTTCCGTCCCCTGCTTTCTATTCATCTATCTCGACACCCAATTTCTCTCTGCCTCTCTTTCCCGAACACTTTCTCACCACTGCCACTCCTCCTCCCATCCCTTTCCCTCTGCATAAAATGATAGCGTTGAACAAACTCGTATAAAAGTGTATTAGTACTAGATAATCAAAGTTCCTTCTACGCAACTCTGCTGACAACCAACGCCTTTCGTTTCTGAATTCAAAGAAAACTCCTGCGTGATATTTGCGTTAGGTACGCTACTGACCTTACCGACTTTCCTTTCCTTTTCTATTCTTTTCATATTGTTCGGCACATGCATTGTCATGAACATATGGATGCGTAAGTGGCAGTGAGTCGTAACAGCTGTTCCAGAATCGTTTGGAGCACGTTAGGGGTGCGTTGACTAGTGTCTAGAAATGCATATATATTCGAAATAACGCGATCGTCATATTTATATTTTTTATTTCTAAAGAGAAGTTTGAACATCGCTTTACACAAGGTGGTCGATTAACTAAACATAGTTTTTGATAGTAAAGTAAAAGACTGCAGTAAACCTGCTTCAGGAAGTTATCAATCGTCTTACTCGGATTGTGGGGTCTGCCATGATACGTTAACCAAGTTTCAACTCACCATGTGTGCAAAAATATGGGAAAGTCTGGTGAAAAAAGGAAGTGAAGTTCGCTAATGCGAAAATTTAAAGAAACAAGATTGTGGAATCGCGATTGGATCGACGTGTGGCACATTTTGTTCAATGTGGGAAGACTGTAAACACCATGTTCACATGCCTCTGGAACTTCTTCGACTGGTAAGATACGTTTCCTTTAGTAGCAATCATATTTACCATTTGATACAAAATCAGGCGACGCATCATTTCTAGTTGTAAAATTTTGAAGTAAAAATTCGGGCGAATTCTTTCTAACGAAATTTGCAACAAATCTAGTTTTTACATGAAGGATAAATTATTCCTAATTGCGGTTTCTTCTCACGATTGTTCTAATCTTTTCGCCCATACTGAAACAAGTTAATCATCGTTGCTTTCTGTTTTGACACAGTTTAAGTAGCGAACAACATACAATGAAAGTAGGTAGTTCAGTCGAATATTGGTATTATGTACTTATGTGTTTGGTGTTGTAAAATTCGATAACATACTGTAACTGATTTATGCAAAAATTAATATGTAATGTAAGCTTCGAGGCTAAAGGTCAGAGGACCATTCATGTATCTTTGGTAATTTCATTGACGTGCAACCAAAATTGAAACTTGTTTTTATTGGAATATTTCAATTTTGATAAGTTAAAAGCGTAGATACATATATGGGAATTTTTGACCTTTGAACTCGTTGGAGTATTACGATCGCACTTGGCCTCACGGATGGCTGACGGCGCGGCGGCGGCGGCGGCGCAGCGGCGGCGCGGCGTGGCGTCTCGAAGAATTGTGCCCGATCGATTAACGTTTGGATGCTAAATTTCGCGTATATTGCTTCCGTATTTTGTCCCTGAGAGAATATGGTTGAACGTGGATTCGAAAAACTTATTGCGGAAACGGTTCTGCTAAATGAAGCTGGACTGAAGTGCGACGAAATTGTTTCTCACGAAAACGTCTGCTTTTTCTGCAAAGAGATTAAATATATTTGTATTTAGAAATAGCGATATGTAATCTATGTATAATTCTCGAGTTATTCGATTATAATTCAGGTAAAGTTCAGTAAATTGCGTGAGTCGTAAAAGGGCATAGGTTTCTGTCAGCTCATAGCGGCAGACTGATTTGGCGCAAAATCGTTTACTTATTTCCAGCGTTTCTTTGCACCTTTGTCCAATTCTTCTTCCTTTTCTTCACCGGTAATCACGTCGGAGACTCGAAGAGGAAATCGGTGACGCCTTGGGATGCATGCCGGGTCCCCGTCTTCGTCGCCCCAATATTTCTTCCTCGACTTCTTTCCAATTCTTCTCCTTTGACAACGCGATCGATATTGGTACGGTGAATGGATCGAAGCCGCAATCCTATTCTTCCTCCTCGCCACTTCGGTAGATACCTATTCATTGTTTTCGAGGGGAAAAGTTCGACGGATAAAAGAAATTGCGCGTATCGGAAAAGCTGGATTTTTCGGACAAATCTAGTACCAGCATCGACTGAAATGCAATATTTCGAGTCTTGCATGGATCTTTCATTGCGCATGCTCGAAAGATTCAAGAAGATGAACGAGAAAAAGGATCCTAGTTTGTCGGATATTTTTCATATCCCAACTTCTCTTTTAAACTTTTAGAGGGCTTTCATATTTCAATAGTCGAAGATTGAAATGCATCGACCTTAGATTTTGTACGAAATATTCGTCAGTTTTCAAGGATAAAGCATTAAGTGTTTATTCAAAATGGAAAAATATTGATTGAAATTTTATAATTCGTCCGATTGCGATGGACATTCGAATTTTAGTTGAGTCTTGACTCTTTTTTGAATACCTGAATGCTTTTTATTAGTAATTATAGATTGTCACGGGACAAGAGGCAAGAATGTCTTACGTCACCGATACCATTATATCTCACGAAGAAATCAATACACTCATCTTAGCTGATATTCACTACTTGCTGGAATTATTCCAATCCGAACAGATTTACTCGGTCTCATAAAACGTGTTGAAAATGAATGAACACTGTTACTAAAAGTAAGATTTCGTAAATTGCAGTCAAGTTGAATTACTTTGATCGATAATTGACTGAAATTATTCCATTTTGGATCTGATGACAGAAATCTCGTTCGGTAAGAGAGGTGGGTTTTTGATGAAACGTTGAGAAAGAAAAGGGACAACATAGTATGTATAACGTCAGTCGATGCTGAAAGCGCGTCGACCTTTGCAATCCATTTTCCATCGCATACACCGCGCATACCCCGTGCAATTCCCTCGTCGCCGTGACGTCTATCGGTCGCATTAGCGTCGCGCTGAAATTTCCATGTCGCGTTAGTATCGCATGCTCCCAAAATGGGAAACGCAATCTGTAAACCTCTGTAAACATTGCTCTTAAATCAGTTCAATCTTTTTTCTTGTTCGTATTTTATTCTGATCGTCCCTTGACGTTCTCGTGCCTGATTAACTTCATCATTGCTATAGCCCTGGCCTTTTTTCACCTTTATTCTCTGAAATTGATTCAAGTACCTAATAGTGTTTTCAGGCATACGATGAAAAGGGTAACATTCGCGACGATATGCTGTTCTCTTACTTTTACCACACTTCTGTGACAGAAAAAAATATCTGTTCAGGAGAGACACAGTTTCGAGAACATTGTTATATGTACTCCGATGCGCATGATGCTGTATTTAATTGGAAACCAGGCGGTATATGTATATGTATGTATATACATAGTTGAGAAGGTACGCATGGGGTAACTACTCTGCAGAGTTCGTATACCATGTTTGAGAAGGTAACGAGCTTCTTGGCTCCGCTATAATATACATATTCGACGAAGAAATCCATGTTTCGACCGTACAAATATGCTTCAAAAATATTCTTACTTTATACAATTATACAACGTAATATATTACGAATCGCTTTTCATAAATAATAAATGGAAATGTTTTAAATAATACAAAATTGGTCGTGTAGTTTCGAAGCGTTCAAATTAGTACGGTGAACGTCAATTGTGGAAGCTGCGTCAGACTGGACTCTAATCTATGAGATGTAGTATCTACCTATATCACGGATGAATAGTGACGAACTTCCGGACAAAGCTGGGGTGTACTTGAAATACCTTCCAGTTTGAAGAAGATTTTTTATCTTGCGATTCGAGACGCTCGATGTGTTTAGTCGGCAGACAAGCGGGCTCTTCCCTCTAGGAAGAGGGTGAATGATATATGGTCTCTTCCCTTTAAATTCAACCTAGAACAAAATTCCTTGTAGCTACGAAGTGAAGTGAAGTCCTTTGCACCCCGGTGATTCCTTTTTCGGATGGGGAATAATTTGGCCTTGTTAGGTCGCTTCGTGGTAACAGTTGCTGAGGGTAGTTGCTTTCCGCCAACTCGTATTTCAACATTTTACCTTCGAATTTAGCCTGAATGCGAGAGTTTGCAATATGGGCAGAATTATTACTGAAACGTATCGCAGAATTCCAGTTCGTCGATAACCGCTGTTATGGGAAAAATACAGATGGAAAGATGGAGGGAAACGAAAGTACGCAAATCGATATAAGATAGGCAAAACATCGAAGATAGATACTGGCACGGTGTTAGCCTGTGCCCTATACTGGAAACATCGTTGATATGGATGTACATCTGCAAGATATCTGTTATTACGAATTCATTTCGAATTTCGTTTCCCGATTCACATTTTTCTAACCTACTTATGAAATACAGATTCCACATTGTTCTTCAAAATTGAAATTCGGTATAAACGAAAAGAATCTGCTTTTAGATTGAAAGAAACCGACACTTGTTCTGAGTAGATGCAGCTGCAGGTACGATGGATTCGTTAGCAATCTCGAAGCGTCGCATTCGACAAATTGGTTTGAAATTTCAAAGGAGAGAGAAGAAGGTGGAATCTTTCTTTTAAGAAATAAGACCTGAACTCGTCCATCGCAGAGCGACTCCTGTGTCGTTTCGAACAGCTAGAAAGAGAAAGGGGGGAAAGAATGATGAGAAGAAGAGGGAAGTAAAAAGAAATCGAAGGAAAAAAAGCATCCTTGCATTCGCGAAAAAGGAAGTTTGAAAATTGTCATGTGCTTGAAATAATAAGAACATTATTTCATTTTAAAAGAGATAGAATTAGGAGTTGATTATTGATTGACAAGCGGTTGGAATTAGACATTGAACGACTAATTGACCAGCAATTGCTTACAATTACAGACACTGGGAATACTTGGGCTTTCAACAGTCAAGTCTGAGTAAGTTCGGTTAGTTTAAGGAAGCAGGTAATTAGGTTATACTCGACTAACCAACATTCTAAGCATTTAGACTTTGCTCAATTAAACTAGCAAATAGAGCTAAATGTCGGATTAAGACCTATGCTAATATCGTTTGCTTACAACGATTTAAGATTAACACCTGGAAGAAAATTTCTCGAAAGTACACGATGGAAATCCGAAATTTGATGAAGCTGTTAAAAATTGATTAGTTCCATTTAGTCGAAATCGACGCCGAAAATTCGTGGAAGAAGGTTAATCTTTTACTGGTTAATCTTTTATCGTTTTACATTCCGGTCAATACACGGATCAGTTTCGACAGAATTTTCGATAACTTGCATCTCAATTTGATTTTGAATTGTAATGAAATTTCCTCATTAACACCCCGAAGATTGCTTGGAATTAAATGCGTACGTGTATAGGTGCTTACACGTTACTGTTATCTAACACGATAGATTTAATTTGCGTTTGCTTACCCCTATACGTTAATGTTTCTCTTATTCGATTATTCGGTTAGTACTTACATATAATTGGTAGCTTATTCTTGGAATATTTCGGCAGAAACGCATCGTTGTCGTTCTCGATTACAAATTATTCAATGCTCTTTCCCATATTTCTCGCTATGGTTGCATCTCTGAAACTTATTTCGCAATCTGTACGAGTCGATCAGCTGAATGTTTCGTTTTGGCGGGCACAGGGGAAGAGAATGCAGAAGAGGACGAGAGGAAAGGAAGAATTGCAGGGAATCGAGAATGGAAGGAAAGACGAAGAGGAGGCTAGCTTTATCGACTGGTCTGGTACCTATATCGGAGGTCGAGAGACAGGCCGCACCCCTGACTGAACATGTAGCGGTTGTTTATGTCCACGTAGTTTCTCTAGTCGGTGCTCGGCGAGCTCTTATCGGATCGTTGCGTAATAATGGAAGTGGTGAACAGTTGCTCCCCGACCGATTTTTCTCGTTGGCAAATAGAAATCTCGCGACAAGCCGGGACAATTTAGCAAAAAAGGAATATAAAGGAGATAGGGAAAGAGCGAAGAGAGGGATGAAAAAAGAAGAAGGAGCAGTTGCGAGCGAAGAAGCATTGGTAGGCAGAATAGCAGAAAGAAGTGTTCGCACGAGGACTCGTAAATATTTTTGCATTCAGTTGAAGTGCTCGTGCAGTCTCCCCAGTAATGATTTCTTTCGAGCTAATGCACTTGTCGCGATAGAAGGCTGCTGTGTGCATATTCGAGAGCAATAATGCATCGGTGACTCTTATGGAGAGGATATACACACTTATATAAGTGTATAACTCGACCGTTTCGTCGTTATTGTCAGACTTTCTACAACTTCTTTCCATCGAAGCTTTTCGCATGATTCTGCTTACGGCGACGTCACGAAAGTTGCCGTGAAAATTTGTTGCCGACGGAAAGGGGAAGAACGCGGTTGACGCTCCACTTGCCAAGATCTGATGGTGGAAACTTTGAAAAAATCTGAGAAGAAGCAATTTTCTGAAGCAAACAAGTGCGAGCAATTAGAAAAGAATGAAATGAAACGTGGAGAGTATAATAAATTGAAAGTCGAAGAGCTTGTTGTTTGCTGTTTGCTCCTAAAACACGATCGCATTTCATTAAAAATGCTAAATATATTGCGATATCCTCCGCTATCCGATTTCCAAGATTCCAACTTCTTTCTGGACGCATTCGGTAGAAAGTTCGGGGTCAAACGGGACGCGTTCATATATCGAATATAAACATCCTGTTTCATCGCTTCTACGCTCATCCTTTATTCAGAAGCACTATTATTGGATACAGCAAGTGCAATATCTATCATCCATGTAAATATTTGTAAACGATAAATCGTATAATTCTTTTCAACTGGTCCTAAAATTCAAACTTATTCTTAATATCAACATCATTTTTTAGTCTCAGCGTATGCTTTCTATCTTCTCCTACGCATTTTAGTCTTCCACATTTGAAGCGATAGTTTAGGAAGTAGGTACCTATCTGTAGAATACTACCTTCCTCTCCTAAAAGACTCGATCGATGCATGAAGAAGAAAAGTAAAATTTTTTAAGAATCTATCTACATAGCTGTAGCGATAAAGATATCGAATATTAATAATCTCCTTCAGCACGTGAGGAAATAAAGGTACGCGTCCAGCGTACGAGAATCTGCAGTGGAAATTATGTACTATACGAAGGAAAGAATTGATTAAACCTTATGCGAAAAGCGCAAGAAGCGTAAGCGTAAGCGTAAGCCAGGAAGGTAATATTTATATACAATATACAAGTTGGCTGGGAAGAACGTGCGTTCAGGGATTGCTTCTTACGATGTGTATTTCGGTCCAGACATATATTACGATGTTATGGGAGGTTGAAATATTAGGCAGACGGATAAAAGAGGACACGAGTAGGAAATGCGAGGGAAAAGTAGGAACAGTGAAAGAAAAGCTGCTTGATCGCAATACGCGATATACCTAGAGTTGCAAGTTTAAACGGCTGCGTGTGTGCCGAACGACGTTAAACAGCGAAAACGTGGCGCATCGTGGCGCATAGCGCCGACCCAATTTTCCCTTACACTTAATGCACCTCCTACAAATTTCGATTATATAAGATGCAAATGTGCCGATTTCGTCTTGTCTTCGTTGACTGTTTTTGCGCTGCTCCAAAAGTGCATAGCTTAACTCTGAAGCTTAGAAAATGGATACGAAATGGATACGAAATGGATACGAAATGGATACGAAATGGATACGAAATGGATACGAAATGGATACGAAATGGATACAAAATGAATATAAGAGGAATTGTAAAGGTGAAAGATGGAAAAGTGAAGGAGAGGATCCCCGGCTTGTAGGTACATACCTACTTGAATTCAGTGCCGAGATTTGTCGATCGATAGGACAACGTTGCCCTACGTTCTTCGGCTGGACGCTATCAATAACCAAGTCGGGGATCGTAATGGTGATAATGCATCGAGGAGTGATAGATTAGAGTGATCAGGAATGGGAAACGATGCCGGATGGGGACAATGCAGGCGACTGTGAACCGAGCAACGATCACGTTCGGATGCTTGCAATGGCTTCTGAATTACGTATGCTGAATCACATGAGCGCAGCGATAGAGTGTGCAGTAACTAGCAGAATTGCAGAGAAAATTGAAAAATTCACTGCCTCAGCTTAACTCTTTCTATCTAATTATACTAATCTACTAATCTTCTATACCTAACGTCAAATCTATAAAGTTTTCAAAAATAAACGATAGAAATTTGGTTGGAATAGCGAATCATTGAGTAAGCGAATTATTCGTACTTCGAATAGATAATGTATTTCTCCGTCGAGCGTAAGATCGCGTTCACGATGGGCTCGTAAATTTTCCGAGAATTTCCAAGATCCTCCCAACGATCCTCCCAAGTCGTTTGATAATGATAATGTCCGCCGTTGTTCGCGAATACACGGAACAGAAGCAGAGCTCGATTATTTCACGGCACTCGTACACTTTTCTGTACTATTCTCCAACTAGGGTTGAAGGTACATTAACTAACAATTTGATCCGTCGCGGTGCAAACATGGTTGGTAATGAGCTACGAAGCAGGGAGTAAAGAAATGCTCGTTGTAAAAAAGAATATAGATTACTCGAGTTGTTGCTGAATTAACTTATACCCTAGACTAGAAGATGCGAGCTTCAACTTGAAAGGAAGCAACCTGTTGGAGAATAAAATGGGGAAAATCTAGTTACATCGCGAGCGATAGGTTTTACTCGCCTAATCCAATTAATTTTTCTTCATTTCCCCGTTCAACTTCTTTAATTCTCGTTCTCGATTTATCTTTTCGAGAGGATCAACCGCTGCCTGAATCGCGTCACGAATTACGGTTTACGAAGAGAGTTTTCGAATAAAACAACGAGCCAAATCGATTTCATCTATCTCGACACTCTCATTTGCATCCATTTTCCGCGGATTGCGTTCAAGCAGCCCATCACCGGGAACGCAGCGCGAATTCCGCTCGAGTTCGTTAAGATTCGTTGGCTTAATGTCGCAGGTAATGCTAGAGCTCTGTTCTTCGAGCAAGAAGTCCTCCTAATGGGGAAGGCACGAGTCGTCGAAATTGGAAAAGGAACGTTGAATCGATTGGACACGCTATGTCGTCATTCACTCGTTTCATTCTATTCGATTCTACTGCACTGGACCCTGTAAAGCAATTACCGCGTAGTATCATCTTCTTTTGTTCCTTTCATTCGACCCGCTTCTTTTCTACTCTGTACGCTGCATTCTATGTTATTCTTTGTTGGCGTTTGTGTTTCATATACTTGCGGTGGAATTCGAGTAAAACATGAGTCGAACGAAAAGTCCCTACTCTATGCGGGAAGGTTATCCTCTTGTTACCAAATCAGGAACAAAGGAACAACTATTATTAAGTATATAGTCATAATTTTACTGAAAGGTCTGCTTTCATCGACTTATGACCATTTTTTTGAGGGATTATAAAAGAAATCACGCAGTGACAGCATTATTGCTTGCAGCACATATAAGAACGCCGTGTTACCATTCATGTACCAAATCAACTTGGCTGAATGAAAAATGGAGATTTTGATCTTAATAGTAAGTACAGCTGAAACTGTTCTTTTTCCATTCACTGTTTTCAGCACATTTGAATCGCAACCTTTTTGTCTGTTCGATTTTCGGTAAGCAAATTTTGTGCGAGAATACGGATAAAGATTTTCTATTCCGTGTAATTCCAGTCAGCTACAGAGTTTCCTCTTCATCGTTCAGCAATTACCGCATTACAGCAATTTTTCTTGTACTTCTATTTTTATCCAACGGTACACGGATGTTTCAGGAGTCGCGTGTATGTTCCATGTTGTGGCAGCACGGCAGTAGCTAAATCTTTCTGACGACGTGATGCCCAGCATTGTTGCTCGTGCTGGATCGTTACACCACTTTATCGAATGAATACTTGGTTGGCCGCAGCCTTCGCTAGCAAAGCACTGTTCGCTAGCAAGCACTGGTAAATCGATTTCTCTTGAACACTGCCCTTCCATCGGATACTCTTGGTCCAGCTTTAACGGAAGATGGACGTTGCAAAACATTTCACGCGTTGTTTATTCATTTGCTTACTGATATTTGATATCGATGATGACTTCTTTCTACTAAAGAAACTTCGCGGGATACGTCTTAACGACAAGCCAATTTTAATTGCACTTCTGTTGCGACATTTTCTATGAATTTATTTCTTTAATCCAGAAACTTATCTATACTAGAGAAACGTCTGAATATAACGCGTTTCATTAGCATAAGTACTTGCTAGCCATATCCGACTTTTGATCGGATGAATTAATACGTGCTACTACACCGTCGCCATGCGTAACGGTTCGATTACAACACATGCAAATGTTACTTTCATACTCGTATTGCACTAGAACACGATTGCTGCTATAAATCGTGACGAGATTTTCCGGCCTACACGATACATCGAAACTCCGTTTAACGATCGTTGCATCGCATGGTATTCCTAATTGTAACTCAGAGAGTAGTGATAATAATGACGTGACTGATTCGGTCAAATTGTCCCCTTCATCTTGATTATGATTACGTTCATCACTTTGCAAGCGCAATATTTCATCTGAAAATGTTTGTCTCTAATCAGCAACGTCCGAAACGTTGACAGGAGCGGTACGCGATAAGACTTCCTGGAACAGGAAGTTTCTTATGAAAATGAAGGTACCCAGGAAAGATAATTCCTTTGATCTATGAAGAAAGGAAGGTGAAAAAAGAGCGAAAAAAAAAAGATTTTTATCCAGAATTCGTGTCTGTTTAATGAAATTTTAATTAAATGTTCGTTACGAAGCTACTTTGCGTTACAAGACTTTTTTTTAACACATCTGGAAGTCCGAAGCTTTTCAGAGTTTGAACCATACCTTTGAACTAAATTCAAGTGGGTATTTGAGGGATACTAGCGAGTTTTCCGATCGCATCTCCATCGGAAAGAGAAAACAGAAAAGTGAAACGAAGAATGTCGAGTGGTCTGGTGTCTCTATAAATCGCAAGAGGACGAGATATTGAGCAATTTGCGATGGTATACTATCGACACGAAAAGGCCTGGAAAGCTCTTTCCTTACAGACACGTTTCGCGTACTCGCATGAACCAAGCCTTTTGCAGAGACGCTCGATATATTTTTAACGACATCAGCGTAAAGACGTCAGCGTCTATTGTGCTAGAAATCGGGTCGAGACGAGTGAATCCACTGCCCGAAGTGAAAAGAAACAATCATGTATCGAATTTGAAATTTCTTCGTTCTGAAAATTCAGTGAATCGTGAACATTGTCATTACCAGATCGAATGGTGAAACTTGCTCAGCGAATAATGTCACAATTTTTGAAGCCATAATAGGTTTAGAATGCTATCGAAAGTCTTATCGAAATGTAAACAATAGAGAAAATATAAAATATATATATGAACTCACTTGTTAAAATACAATACTGGATTAACGTAGTACGAAGAAAAGTAATATCGCCACAGAGGAACTCAACCCTCCACGTTGTCTTTTTCATCTATGAGAAAGTTCCAATAGTAGAGAGGCAATCGTTTCGTTCGAAGGAACACCTTGCTGCATTTCCTTTTCCTATACTACCGGACGGAATAAAATTTCAATACACGGTGAAAGAGTTACCCGAACATCCTTGTGCAAACGCTCCTTCGGCCCTTTTCCTCCCCTCTTCTCACGTTCCACAAACAACGGAATAATGTTTCTTTTGAACAAAATCATCTTGTATTTGAATCGATGGAATTTCTTTAGTAGGTTCCTTCGGAAAACATTTGTATTTTGGAAACGGGAATTTAATTTAATTCGATGCTATTTACATAACGATTTATAGCTTAAAACTGTCTTGCGTCAAATGAAATTATAAATACTTAATAATTTTGATTGATCAGTAGATAGTAGAAAGTATTTCATTCTAAAAGAAAGAAGCGAGCTGATAAGAAGACGATCGATCGATCGCTTATGTTTCGCGTGTGTTATATTTCTTATCGTCTGTGTATTGTGAAAGTAATAGTCGAGCTATTTTTCAAGCTAATCGTCGCCCGTGCAACCCATTCATGATTCTTTCAACCTAATGGAATGAGTTTGCACTTTATGAACCCTGTTTTGGAGATAAGTTATCGGCTTGCGTGTAAAACACAGAACGGCTTCGTCTCTTTTATGAAACTGCATTCAATCCTTTGAAACAATATTACTGTAGATATTTTTAGTTCAAATAAGTTAAATGGATCTTGCATCGATAGTAACGCGATAATTGCTGAGGAAATGAGTAACGATAAAGTCTTAGAAATAGTGAGGAAGTATAATGATCCTTTTTTTAGCTTATTCCTGGTCGATCGGTTGCGAATGACGTGCATTAAGTTCGTTGTAGGAGACTCAGTCGAGTCAAAGGTGAACTCGTTAAAAGCAGAAAGGAATGGTTTCCTTTCTTCATCTAATTGACGGGACCGACTCGCTTAAAGTGTTGTTCAAAGGTTCACAGTCGATTCTGTATGCACCCTCGCGAAGGGGTTGAAACTGTTCACGTGCACTGCTACTTGAAAGAGAAACAGGGGAAATGCAGGACCTAGGCAGTCGATAAAGTGAGTGGATTCCGTCGAAAGGAATTCAACTTTGCGACGAAAATGTCGCAAAAAAGTTGTCGGTTCGAACAGATATCGCATTTGTTCGTTAATGGATTCTATTGATGCGAATCAACTATCACATGTATGTATACTTGACCCATCTTATTTCTTTCTGTTGTAGGCTCGACCAGCCGGTGACCAGCTCGTCGTCCGGGATGGACAACAAAAAGGTTCGGAAGGAACACTATTTTTTTTAAATCAACTAAGGTAAATGTCCCAGTAACCGACCATATCAACACTGACTCTAATTTTCTATCATTTTAAGCGTAAATTTTAATGTACCTAGTTAAAAAGAAAAAATAAGTCTTGCTGCGTTTGTTCAGCTACTGGGACATTATAATGCAAGTATCGGGACATGCATTTTTAGGTTGTTCATTTACTGAGACATCTGCTATGTTAACAATTCGGGTATTAGGACATTTACTTCATGTGTATTTGTCATTTTCTAATAATCTTTGAACATCCATGAGCCAAAGCGAAAGCCAAAGAGACTTACTAACTACACCTTTAGCGTGTATATATTTGTCGAGATTAGAGGAGTTTGCGGCTACTATAGAAGATCCTCGAGAGTTGCATAGTTCTGTGGAAGTTACAGAAATCGATACTCGTCACAGAGGTTTATAGTATCCAGCTAGTAGTTGTAAAGGTTTCCGCGGTTCTGATACGGGACTCTGTTGGAGTTAGCGATGTCGTTTGAAGTTAACGCGATTAAATCAAGGTGATAAGAGAGCGGAGTTAATGCGAAGGATCCAAGCGAATCGGTTGAGTACGTTAAGCGTTTTCAGATGCATCGTTCGAACGTTAATTATCTGTTCGCCAAGTACTTTCACGCAGATTTCATCACCGAGATTATTTGCACTTTTGTCTTTAAATAAGAAGACTCATCCTTCGCGCTGTTGGCGTATTCGTAACATATTTGTCACGTAAATTTCGCTATTGATCGAACCGTCTTAAACGTGCTTATCTTGAAGAGAAGATAGAAAAATGTAGATCAAGTAAGAAATGGTCTTCGAAAAAATTCGAAATGATGCACTTAGAATCGCAGAGCCAATTGGATGTTCGAGTGTTTTTTCTGACGCAAATACGAAACATGAGAGTAGAAAAGGTAAGGAGAGAGCGCACAAAAAGTTTGACAGCTACAGGTGAGTAGAAAATGCGATGTGTAACTTCTAACACTGCTAACCGAAACGTTTTGTAAAGTTAGGCGAGTGAGGAAATAGAAGGAAAGATCTTAGAAGTTTCTCTACCGCAGTGGGCTCGATGGCGCGAAACAAAGTTTCCGCAAAGATCTCCAGTTAGAATACTTCGTCGATTTCGTTCCCGTCTAAATTCTTCGACTGGTCCTTGATTTCAATTCTACAACCGGTTTTATGTTTTATCTTCTGTGATGACGTAACGCGGTTTTTTAGAACAGGCTAATTACTCTCTAGTTTGATGTAGTTTACTTGGTGGCGTTTAACTTTTCAAATGAAGACGAACAAAATCATAAACGATAGGTAAATAATTGGTTTAATTTTTGGCAATCGAGCCGATGAAATTTTATAAGTCGGAACGAGTTCTCGAACGAGCTTTTTTCCTGGCCTAATTAAGCAAAACGTCTAAAAAATCTGCAGCGGAACGATTACGAGTTTCTGGAAGCAAGTCTCGAAGTGCTCGATATGCCCACCGGGAAAACTTGAAGAGAGTCTTTTCGACCAACTAGGATAAACGTTTCCCAGAGAAATTCACCAACTGTACTATGCAAACTCGCGAGATGTCGATTCTGCTGGAAAAGCACGTGCAGCGTTACCTCGTACCTACCTTGTTCCAAACAGCTCGTTAACCTGTCCAGCATTTCCGTGGAAATCGAAGAAAAGCCGAGGGTGGCTGGTCGAAGCTCGACTACCCCCTCGTTCGTTGACTTTTGCACCGCAGTTCGCACCAATCAATCGATTTAGCTGGACCGAGTACTTGTTGAGAGTTCCATTCGAGTTATTTACATCAGAACTGGTTCGAGTTCTTTGATTTTTCGGATTTAGAACGATCAATCAAGAGATATATTTAAAAATGTTTAAGCGAATACGCGAAAAAAAGATGATGTGATATTTCTTCAAAATAGGTACTTACTAGTTTTTATGGATTTTATTGACGAAGTTTGAAAGAGTAATGTTGCATTTCATTTACAAATAAATGTTTTTCACAGAGACAGAGTGAGAATAGGCTTACATATTTTCAATGGAAATGTATCCAATATCGCATATGAAAATGAAATCACGATGCGTAATTTTTACGTAAATATCATCACTTTGTAAAGGTGTTCTCTTGACTTTATCGTTCTTCATATTTATGAACAATTTATTATGTGATTTATTGATTGATTATTAAGTGTGTGCAACTTCTGCAAAACTCTGGTAGAATAAACCAGTAAAGAAAAACAATAATTAGTCCCAATTATCCGAAGTTCCAGCTCCCAGTCATTATGTAAATTGAATCGAAATGAATGAAGTCTGATTTGCGAGACGAATATGTATACAGAATTAATAGAATTACTAAATGAAACGGTTATGAATTAGAATAGTAGCATGTACCCGGATTCTGGATCGAGTGAAATAAGTATAAAAAGAAAATATTTGCAGGTTATCCAGGCTACGCCACTTCCGGTACCTGTCCAGGTACGTAGCAAGAACGATGGCTCGGGGGTGGCGGCGTCCGTATCGGGTGTTCGGAGACGCAGCGGTTCTCAAGGGTTACGATCGCCCGCTGCGAAGAGGCCACTCTCCGCCCCCGTGGCCCTTCAGGGCTGGCTCCACAAACAAGGCTCCGAGGGTCTCATGCTCTGGAAAAAACGGTGGTTCGTCCTCTCCGAATACTGCCTCTTTTATTACAAAGGTCAGTCTTCTCTTGCTTCCTTTTTCCCGGAATTACGTGTCGTCTCTTGTTCTTGTCAGAAACCCTTCCTCCTTTCTTTTGCGTTCGAAAGAAAGCCACAGACAAAATGTCTCTGACCATTCCGCAAGATTAGAAAAGACACAAATATCTATACAAAGTATCCTTGACAATTTCCTCTTATCATTTTTATCAGTATCGGTAGAATTGGAATTCCCGATAAAAGGATCGTAATACAATGACTAATTCTTTTGTCTTTTCATCTCGCTAGCTTTCGTTGTTCTTCAGTGTTGCACTCTACCAATTTCCTGCTGGTACCACTTTATACTTCTGCCCCTCGTTTCCGGAAAACACTAATTACACGAGCTTTCTGATTTCGTCCTTACATGCTGTTGCAACTGCTCTTCTTTTTTTTTTCTTCACAGTGAAATATTTCTTCATATGACTACATTTATTTACCTTTTGAGAAATGCAAGGAAACATATCATAGGTACTCTTTCTTAAAGGTTGAAAGAATATATGTATGATACCGTGGAACGTATAGTCTTCAACGAAACAAACGCTTTGATAAATTAGGATTAGTTTTGAGCTTAATCCCGTCTGATTCACTGTTCTCCTCTCACTCGCGCATTGTGAAGATTCGAGAGAACATACTGAATACCGAGATAGCGAAGAAAATGAATTAAAGTACTGGAACTTAAAAACGGAAGAAGAGATACCGTGACGAGCTTACCGAATTAAATTACATCGATTACAAAATTTGTTAAATTAGATTCGATAGATTCCGTTAATTATCGACTCATACGACCCTTTACAATTCCTATGCGACTAAAAGCCTGCCTGAATCGCTCAAACTTGAATTTCAAATCATCGTTTAATTTCAAATAATCGTTTAATTTCAGTTTCTGTGACTTTTTTCGTCAAATGTAACCAGCTAATTGTTCATACTCATTCGAATACAGTTGTTAATTAACGCGATATTGTGTGACAATTACGCAATGGGAACAATGCGAGTCTGGGTTACGATTCAGTTAGCATAAATTAATTTATTCTCCCGTTTTGACTCATCTAACCGTAAACCCGCTTAACACGGATTTTAATATTTGCTGAAGACAATCGTAGATCATTGAGTAAAAACTATTAAAGTTTCACTGGAATTTTTAGATTGATCGCATTTGTCGCAAGCGTTTGCAGTGTAATTTATTTTTCAGCTGAACCAAATTTTTCATAGTTATTTTACTGTTCGAGTTTTCGTTTTGCGACGCTTGTCTTCGTGTTTTTCTAGTTAATGCCTTTAAGATATTCAACGAAACACATTTTGGGCGGAGAAATGCAAAAATACTAGATATAACAGATGTAGGCTCACGAAAGTTTCTATGTGTACGTACGTGAGCGACAGAAACCTAGAAGATGGAATGTTACATGAATGTCGGGAACGCATCGACAAGTTTCTTGAAGGTAACACGAAAATCATCTTTGCGATGTGTTTCTTGAAAGGGCTAGCTCGCGTGCACTTTCGCCATCCTCGGTTCCCCTTTCACGCATGCTTTTTCCGACGCGTGCCAGAAACTCGGATGAATATTTCTCATTAACCAACGAGAACGTCGACCCTTCTACCGTCGGCTTTTTTCTACCTTCCTACGTAAAACTCTTTCTGCGGTGATTCGTCTGGTCTCGCGCAAAATGGATTGAAGCAGACAGAGTCTTTTCTGAGATCGTTGGCCGTGGAGATTAGAGCATGCTTGGGACGTATTTTCAATGACCGTACGTATACCTGCTATTCAATGAAAAGGAAGACATTCTGTAGTAGAAAAATACAGATAGTAGAACGGAGAAAATAACAATAAAAGGGAAAATGATTCAATACAGAACACGTGACAGATATAAATATTTTGAACTCGTCGATAAATCTAGCAGAGTTATGAAATACTACATAAGAAAATTTGTACATTTCAATCTTTACTCCACACAGATAAGTTTCTTTTTTAACAGTAGAAGGGTTTCTTCGTAGGGCCAGAGGAGGAAAAGTTACTGGGCTCCATACTACTCCCATCGTACAGGGTCACTATCTGTAAGCCAGAGGATAAGGTCAACCGGAAATTCGCGTTTAAGGCTGAACACGCAAACATGAGGACCTATCATTTTGCAGCAGATAGTCGTGAAAGCATGAATCAATGGGTGAACGCGTTGACCTTAGCGACTCTTCTTCAAGATCCTAATCCGTGAGTGTACCTTTACAACATTTTTTTTTTAAGATTAGAGTCTTAATCTTTATTATGTTTTTGGGATTAATTATGTTTGTTGTACCCTTATTTTTTACTACTATTATTTACTCATTGAGCTTTTATTCGTTCTAAAAGTACCACGAACAACTGACAGTGTACGTAAGTTTTCGTCTACCACGAATTTCGATGTAACCATCGGACTCGTTAGTCCGCTTTTTCGGAGTTAGCTACGTACAAACAAACTGGGTTGTAAGAGAGAGTTTGCCGTTCGTTTACTATCTACTTTTTTGCCGAAAAACTATGAAACGCTCGTTTAGCTCGAAAAGTCAGTTTGCGTCTAACAAATTTTCCTCGTTCGGGAGGCCCATTTCAATGCGGCTTGTGATTTCGAGTTTGCACGTGTTTAAAACTAATCACTCCGCTCTGTTACAACTAAACTTTTTCTTTTAGCAAAACTTAGGAAGACAATTTATTTACCAACCGCTTATTTCGAATTAATTATTCGTGTCATTATTTTGTAATTGTCCACGGATGATGTTTTTCGTAGTGAAAGATAAGATAGAAAAGCTTCGTAGTGAAATATTTTACGTAAGATACTAAATCGTACCGCAGTGACGTAAAGATCTAGAGTGCAGGAAGAATAATGAATAAATTTGATATGCTTCAGCGGAGCTGGCGAGGCAGCGGTGATGATCGAGATAGCAGGTCAGCAGGATGGAGAACGAAGCGCCAGACCGAGCGTCTCCTCAATTTCTTCCATCTTGAATCAGAGTGCAGACGACAGTGATTCTGGTTTTCATGGGTTTCAATCGAGGGATGATCCGAGCCACGCTTCTAATAACAATTCCAGCCCCAATAGCGTCAATACCGCCTCTTTTCCTAATCTCAACGGCAACAACGGCAATACCAACGCTAACAACGCCAACAACAATAACAGTAACATCATGGGCAATGCGATCAATAACAATACGAACGAAGCCCAGCCAATGGCGAACGGTTGGATTCAGCAACAATCTTCGTACGGACAACCTAGCACGTCGCAACAGCAGCAACAACAGCAACAATATGGACAACTGATGATGCCTTCCTCTCAACAAACTCACTCCCACCCGCACCAGGCAATGCTTCATCAGCATTTATCTCATCAGACTGTTGTACAGGGTCAGCAAATTCATCAGCACAAACTCGCGGTTCAGCCTCAGCAAACTCAGCCCCATTCAACTGTTAGCAACGTTCAGACGGTTCAACCCATGCCTAGGAAGTTCGGTCAACCGATTTACGCGAACGCTCCTCCGAAACCTAGAAGACTGACTGACGGATCGACCGAATATTCGACGCCCTCTCCAGATCCTGACTATAGAAAGTCCCCTGTGTCACCGGATGTAACAGTGACCAGCAAAAGTCCTATGTCCGACTATGACCGAACGAGCATGATCTACGGGATGAGAATGAGTCAGCCGTCTCAGCAAAGCTTGAGAACGGACAAGTCGGGATTGAGTTATGGTTATAGCCAGATGCAAACGGAGAGACGCACACCTGACGCGTATGGTCGAAGTGCCGCCAAACCGAGATCTAACAGAGGGAACGGTGATTACGAGGAAGTTTATGGAGCGCCTCAACTTTATCAAAGACCGGCTGGACCTGTTGGTTATTCGAAGGGAGCTTCACCAGCTCCCATACCGATTCCTCCTTACGCTCAACAACATCAGCAGTATCAGCAGCAACCGATACATTCACCCATTGTGCCTGCCAACGGTACGTAATTTATTAAGCAACACTGATGTCCATGCGTAGAATAAATATACCAACCAAGTTGATTACGAGGTGTCCTTCTATGCTTGAGTTGACCGGCGGGTCCATCACCAACAGTCGCACTTTTTCATCATAGAGAACGTGTTCAATTATCTATAACTATGACGTCTAAAATGATCGTTCAAAAGAAGTCAGAGAACAGCTATTTTGACCATTGTTCTTCAGAATTCAGTGATTCTGCGTTTTTTTTTTTTTTTTTTTTTTTTAAACGTTTCTTGATTATAATGAATTTAGGATTCTGTACATGTAGTCGGTGTAATTATAGTGTCCATAATGAGACAACCTAGAACCCAGCCACCCCCACGGCCACATAGCGCGGACTTCTTGGAATACGAGGCAGCTAGAAGGCCTCAGCAACAAATTCCTTCGCAGTGTGACGAATCGCTGAACCAATTAAGACGTCCACAGAGACCTAAATCGAGTTTAGACATAGTCACTCCGTCGGACGCTGTTAACGATGGATATTTCTATTCGGAAGAAAGGTATGATTGTTTACGTTTCTTTCGTCATGCACGATAAACCATCCGACTCGATCATTTTTACTCTGATGTGTTTGTATACTGAAAATATTGAAAAATTGTATTTAGAAAATATTTTTTGCAAGTGATTTTCCCTACGCAGCACTGTTTATAATATGTTCCGATCAGATACGCGGCACAGATGCGTCAATCCGCGGTCTATCTGCACCAAACGCCGCAACATCATCAGCAACAAAGAAATCAATCACTTTCGCGGGCAACAATGCCGGCGAAACTAACGGGAACTCGCGATAGAAGCGAAGAAAGTAGGATAGCAACATTGCCAGAGGCCTCTTGCACTGGGCTGAGGCGTGGACAACGGGAACACGTTCATCAGCAGCACATGATATCGCATCAGTCGCTTCAGAGGCATACCGAGTAAGTTTCTTTCTTTATGAATCCGATTTTTATTACATTTCAATTAATAGATGTTTTTGAATCTAATTAGCGGGCTCTTTCGTTCATTTTATACCAATAATCGAAACTTCTATCTGTATCTACGTATAAACTCTCTCCATGTTGATACACGATGGCGTATTGCCAACGGGCTAGCTTTATTAGAATTCCAAAGATGCGCCACTATAATAGGAGTACCGAAGTATCGGTACAACCTCCTGATGAGGCCAACTCCAATGACTATCCACCTGAAAAACAATTTCCAGATACTATACGCCCAGAAGAGAATCGATTATCGATAAGAATGTTGAGCAGTACCTTCGAAATATTAAGTTGGCGAAATCCTTGTTGCTTAACCAAAATTCGAGGACAAGATTTCTTTTTTTACTTGAAGTATTTCAAATTATTTTTGATAGAAATATAATAACCAAACTTACAGTTAAAACAAAAAATAAAGAAAAATAAATGAATAGATGGAATAGCCTCCCCAAGAGCAAGAGAAAAACCATGTACGTTCGAGAGAACGAAGAAATTAATACGCACTCCTACTTACCTACCCTTACATCTGAGTATAAATATTATCGTGAATTGGAAAGGTGGCTACACGTATGATCTTATGATGTACTAACACTGTTTTATTTGTTGAAAAAGTTACAGATCAGATGAAAGACGATTGATAATAAAAAATAGTCGAATTTGTTCATCTAGGATGAACAGTAGTGAGGCAAAGTTGAGGCGGTCCTTGCGGGAGAAGAGTTACGAGTCGAGCAGCCGGGAACTGCTGACTCACGTGGAGGATGGGACTTTGCCGCGTCGAATTCCTCGAGAATACGAATCGTCGATGGGGTGGGGCAGGCCGACGACGAGTCACGCGAGTCAGGGGACTCACGTGGCTCAAGCGTGTCACGCTCCTCACGTCGGTGCCAGACGATGGAACGAACAGCAACAGTTCTGCAGGTCGGCGTCCGCGCGACTTCCGAGGACGCGGCACGCGGGAACTCTCGATCCAGACGACGACGATTACGGAGAACGATCTTCCGAGCAGGATTCGAGGGACGGCGAACGCAAGATTCAGCAGGTCAGTTTATCTCCATCCCCGACTTCGTTCTTTCTTCTTGTCTGCTTAAGTGTGTAACGTTACTTCTTTAGATTTCGTGTTTCGATCAAACTTTTATGATATCATACATTTGCTTTATTTTATTTGAGAAGCACGAACAAATCCAGTGCAACTAAAAGTGACGACGAAGTGCCCTGCGTGAAAGTGCAGAATGGAATTTTTACGTTTTAATGAGATATTCGTGTTGTGTCGTATAAATAATTCAGAATTCAGTGCTGCAACTTCTTCCGACGTAGCGTTCGTATTTTATTCTTACCGTTTTATTTTTAATATCCATTATCGAACAGGTTTTTTTGAATTTAGTTGAACCGAAAACAATTGAGCGTCAAAGGGTCGAAGAAATGACTGATGAATCATTCCTTAGCATTTTTTCACGTAACAGTAGACCGTGTTTCGTCGATTGGTTGATGGACAGAACAATTCGTACGCAATACTGTCGAAGACGGTGATTCATACTGGGGTGCAACCTGCGGCGTGTATCTCGATTTATGTCACGTAGATTCTACGTCAGTTGGTAATTCTGCTTTCACCGCAATCCGTTCGATCGTCGTCATCGATCGTAACGATGTTACGTTGTAGGCTTCGGTTAGTTCGAAGATCGCACTTCATCGTGCTTTCTTTGCAACTTCCTCGTCTGTTTGTTTAGTGAACTGAATAGAAGTAGCATCATTGACGTAGCGTTTGATGCATCGAAAGAATCGTTTGTTACATGTTTCTGTCGTTCAATTGTTCATTCCCTTCCACAGTACTCGGAATTGTATGGGAACTAAAACATGTACTTAAATAGAAGTAAGGCAAAAGTTGAAATTGCGAATTTGTTTCATGACGAGTAAGCTACAAAGTGTCTGTCGTTCTAGCGAGAAGAATCGATGAAGCGATTGCTAGAATGGAAGCAGCGGATGCTACAGTCGCCGCTAACCCGGAAGCCATCCGGCTCGACAAACAGAGGCAGAGTTCAGAACGAATTGTCCAACTATTACAAGCAACAAGCGCTCCTCGAGTTGGCTGCCCACGAAGCATCCATGGTGGAAAATCGTCATTCGAGAAGAAGGGAAGACGGGCATCGTCCTCACGTACGAAGCAAAAGCTCTGACGGACGCAGGACAGCCGTGAACGTTTCGCGTTACAACAGCTATTCCAGCGACGACGAAGGTAGGGACACTTCGCCTGAACTTATTATCTGAGTCGTGGCTTAATCAGCGCAAGCCTTTCGTGGGACTCCTAACTCTTCCAAATATTCTACAGCATCTTGCTTAGAAACTAAAAAATGAAGTTTCTTTAAACGTAGGGTTTGACCAGGCGTTGAGTTTTTGAAATCGGCGATATTGTAGTCTTTGATTGGTGAAAGTTTGTCGGTAGGAGTCGAATTGACCGATGGATCCCACGAAGTGCCGCGTTTGTAACTTATAGAACTCCAAGTAGATAGCTGTATACTAAGAACGATACCAAACTCTAACACGTATAACCGCTCTAACACGGTCGACGTACTCACAGGACTCTCTGATCGATTAAACCGCTTTTGTACGTCGGTGTTGCACGTCGAGAAATAATGAATATCTATCATTCGAGTAAACGCGTATCTTACCAAAGATTTCGATCGCGAATAAGCGTGCCTGTGAATTTATATTTTTTTACAACGATTTATATTTTTCTAAACACTGATCTTTAAATAAAATGTCTTTCTACCATTTAATACGAGAGTTAGATTAATCTGTGTGAATGATAAATCCTCTGCTACTAGACGATTGTTACGATTACTAATGAAAAGAAGTTAATTATTTAAAAAAAGGAAAAGAAAAGAACCATATGTTTTAGAGGTTTAATGCGAGGTGCTCGTAATGAAGAATGAGCGGATGTTGCTACGAGTTCAATACTTCCTCGCCTCTGCTCTCTTTCTCTGTTCTTTCAAGCTGTATTTTTCTCTCTATCGGCAAAATCGGCAGAGGCAGAGAAAGTTTATAGGTAGCGAAGAATCTTCGAGAAGGTGGAAGGAAAGCGAAGAAAGAACGAAAAGAGAGCGAATTCTGCAAACGTTTTCTACGTTGGGGGCTCCTTCTCTTTGCTGCTGTTGGGTCTGGGCTGCCTGGTGAATGGGAACGATTAACACTTTTGGAATTTAACTTGTCGAACCGTCCGTTACAACTTAACATCCTTACCTAGAGACCCGTTACCACTTTGCAAAATGTGGGGGTTAGCATGGCATGTCCAGGTTTACCACTAACACTATCTTACGTTAGAGTTGCGTTTGGTTATAGTCAATACTTATCTTCCAGCTCGTAATATTTGTCTCGGCTATCGAATGCCTCGAATACTTGCATAATTGATCGTTAAATCGTTGTGGAATTGATTCCATCTTAAGGGTTTAAGAAATTCGGAAGCTCAGGTATATTGTGAATAGCTCCTTCAACTCCTGATTGAATGCAGGAGAAAAGGATGTAGGTTAATTTGAGGTATGTAATCTGTAAACCATCCTTAAATCCCGAATGAATTTCGCAACGATCACGACAGAGCGCAGCTTGGGGTCTTAGCTTGGCCTGTGAGTATCGAGAGGGTTGGGTTGTCATTAATCTCATTCGTGAATAACGAACATGCTCGTGTGTTTGTTTTGTAACGGACGAATCAGAGCTGGGAGATGTCCGGAGGAAGCGCACGCGCAGACCCTCGCATGCAGGAAGGAGCCCCCGACAGGTCGGAGACAGTCGTTCGTCGGGGCTTCCGGTTCAAGACGCCGTCCCCGCAACCGGCCGCCAAGCCCAGAACGCTCCTTGTCCCTCGAACGATAGCAAAACAAGCCCCACCGTTTCACGGCTGGCTAACTTGGGTGGAATACCTCCTGACGCCGGCTACGAAGAGGTCAGCTTTCCCTCGGCGCAAACCACCGATCGTTCTGCGCTGTATTTGCCATCGGGACAGAGGTCCACTACCAGAAACGATCAAGATTTCGACGTTTCGGTCGACGAAGAGAAGCTCAAAAAGAGACCGTCAGGAATTTTGAAGAGTTCTAGCGCTTACGGCGTAGATCAATCCGCGAATGTTTCGAACGTATCCAGTAGCTATGTACCTGAAGTTTGGCCCATCCAGAAAGGCGTTCAATGGACCACTAAGAAGGAAAGGGATAACTTAAATTGCAATATCGACGAGAGCAAGGTTATTAAAGAGTTCTCCTACCAGTATATCAAACCCAGGCAGGAAGAGGACCCGAACAGGGGCGAGACGTCTCCAGCAAAAGGGGAGAGTATGAATTTGGTCCAATCTAGGATAAGATCCTTCGAATTGAGTATGGATAGTTCTAGTCCAGTTAAAGAGGTTCTCGCTATGCAAGAACCTTTAAAGGTTTCTCCTCTTCAGGCAACCGAGGCCCTCGTCTCAAAGTTAGACTGTTCAAAGAAGGCCTCGATGATTCGTAGCTTCGCTCTGGGAGAATCTGAAGCTCAGGAATTGAAACACAGAAATGTTAAAGAAGGACACGCGAAACAGGCATCTACGGATAGCAACAAATCGGTGAAGGACTTGCTGGCTGATTTCGAAAGAAAGTCGCAGCAAGTTCAGAAGCAGGAATACAGTAAGCGTCAAGACGTAAAACATCGTGGAGTCGTCAGCGATTCGGAAGCTTTGCTGTACGATACTGGAAGCGATTTAGATCAACGCGATAAGAACGAAGATTTAGAGATCGATAGAGACAAGAAGATAGACCAAGTGGTACCAGAAATTATGAACGGGAATGAAGTTTACACCGACTCGGTAAAGAAAAAGGACGTCTCTTTCAGACGCAAGAAGAGAAGTTCTTCGAAGGAAAGTATGAACGATCAAGCTATTCGCAACGAGGACTTGGATATCGTGTCGAATCCTAGTTGCACGAGATTGAGCGTAACAGAATCTTTGTTGACTCACGGGGATCAGTTCTCTGGGGAAAGTGGAACGACAAGTCCTACTGTGAAGCAGGAAGACCTTAATTCAGAGGAACATTATCTTCCCATGTCTCCTAGAAAGGCCATACTAGATCCGAATTGCGACGATAGACCGAATCCAAAAATGATGGAAAGCTTGTTCGGTAGCTTGGATCACGAAGAAAGCTCGTATGTAGAAATGGCTCAAAATGGAATGACTCGTTCGCTGTTAGCGCCCAACGACGAAAGTAGAAAGCACGATTCTGGTGATTATTCTACTCTGGATACATCTCATTACGAATTCGTTTGCGTCTCCGATAGTAAAATGGAACCTGTTTACATGGAACTAAGTCAGCTGTCGGAGAAAGAGGAAAAGGACTGTGAAACAGTATCCGCGAAAAAGAGATCTTCCCACGACGACTGTACACATTCGAGGAGCGATCTTCCCGATATCTTGACGGCTTTGAAGTCTGACAGTTCCGACGCTGACGACGAATCATCGAAGGATCTCGATTCTATCGATGCTCCGCGGCATCCTCGATTCAGTTTGTCGGATACTTTTCGACCTGCTTCCTACTACTTGGGCGCTAGTCGAACTATGATCGCTGAACTGCACGATTCGTCCGACAGTGAGTTAGTCTCGCCTCCTCCCATTCCCACGTCGCCGCCACCGCTGGAAGATCTCGACTCCTTGGACATGCAGGAATCGTTAGAAATTAAGAAGGTTTCCCCTCAGGTAGCGGTAATGAAGGACAATTGCTCCAACAGAGATTCCCCGAAGTCGTGGAACAAACCAATGGGTCAA
This sequence comes from Calliopsis andreniformis, assembly GCF_051401765.1. Lineage (NCBI taxonomy): Eukaryota > Metazoa > Arthropoda > Insecta > Hymenoptera > Andrenidae > Calliopsis > Calliopsis andreniformis. The sequence goes on from NC_135064.1 coordinate 28,943,630, forward strand.
GTGGAGACTCATAGGCCACCGTCAAGGTTCTCCGATGCTACGATCAGCTCCACCTTTAGGGACAGTAGAATGTCCTTAGAAAGCGCGTCAGGAAGTGATTCGGTAGAATTGAGAACACCAGAAGAGGAAGCAAGGCACAGGCAACTGAAAACAAGACCTGTTAGCGAAGTTTGCGAAGTTTTGGACAGTTTGGACGAATTAGAATCTCTTGGGAGCCATTTCGACGGAACCAGCATCGATTTAGATCAGTATCTAGAAGAGTTACAGGCTCGTGACGCTTTCAACGTAGATTTATACGCAAAGGATCTTAGCTACAACAGTATCTACGGTTTCAACGAAAACATGATGGTGGTGGATAAGCTTCAGAAGACGACGTGCCACGACTTATCGAGGCAAACAGATCTAGGAAACTTTGAACAGTCTTTGCGTTACGGCGCTGGAAACAAAATGGGATCGGCAAGCAGCTTGCCTTCTATGAGAGTCTGCGATGTTCCTCCGTCCCATCAGCATTCGCAATCTTTCACTGGCGATGCTCATTACGAAAATGTGGTAAGCTTCTCGCCGCTGAGAAATTCACCAGCTGTCCGATCCGATACAGAACAAACTAGAGACAGTATTCATAGACTTCAAAGGAGTTCGCAGAACGCTCTGTTAACTGCTTCTCATAGCAGGGACTCTAGTTACTCTCTTGCATCTGGAATTGCCTCAATTTCCACCTCTATGGCCTGTCAGAGACCTGCCAGTGCGCAGTCATCGATGCACTCTCCTACAGGCTCGGTTTCTGTAGGAAATCATGGAAACAACTTGCTGACAAGTGTCATACAAAACACAAGTCCTTACTCCGATCAACGGTTTCAAAGTCATTCTCGATCGACCAGTCAAGATTCAGCTCGATACTCCATGATATCCAACCACAGATCGTCTTCCAGCCAAGACTCCAGTCACTACCCTACTTCCAGCGTATCTACCATAAAAACAAGTACAGCGTCTCACTCCTATTTGCCAAACGAAACGCGTTCTCAAAGCGAACAATCAGGTGCTCCTTACTATTACTCCGATCTTCAGGCCAGTATCAACGCAATAGATATCGAATCGACGAAACCGATTGGTCACATATCTAGATTACCTCAATTAAACAATCAGAGGGGCGATACCTTGGCGTTAAATAAAAGAAACGATATAGGTCGCATAGTAAATCCGATTTCGAGGCAAATCCCGAGACAAATTCAGGTGGACGACATCGACGAGGCGAGACGTATTGCAGCTGAATTGAGAAAAACAACGTGTCAATTGCTGGGCGACAACAAAGTCGATCTCGTGGACAAAAAGAACTTTTACGAAGCAGATACCCTGAGAAGAGTGAAATCCACAGATCCGTTACCAGATATTTCATCCGTAGAAATCAACGCTAGGAACCTTTATCCTCATGGTCTACGAGACAAGTCGAATGGTGAATCGAGTAACCGGGAAACGTCTGAACACACGCAAACCTCGCATCGTAGATCGCGATCATTGGAAGGACTTTTGGACGACGTTGGTCTGCAAAATCTAGTGCAGCAAAGGAACCGAAGCAATCGCGTGGCAACTGTGCAGCCTACACAAGTGGAAGAGAATTCGCGAAATGCAACCGCGGACAGTGTCTCAGCATCGAACGGTAACTTCAGTTCAGACGATCCTTGGGAACAGGACTCTTTGTGGCGGGAAAGTCTGCGAAGAGTAAGCTTGAGGAACGCGAGGTCGTTGGACAACCTGGACAGCTCTCCTAGACCTACGGGATCGTCCAACTCGGACTCGAAGGGACGCAATAAGGTCACTCGTGGCGCAACCTACGTGAACGACAGCGTGATTTCGGGAAGAGATAAATGTCTAGAGGATTTGATCGAAAGACCCCGGGTAATAAAACGTAGAACGAAACTGGAGGAAGATAAGAAAGAGCAGATCGTCGAGGATCTAAGTTACGAAAGTAGATCCATGGACAGGATCCACTCGAGCGGTTACGTTTGGGACGCGCAGAACGAGGCGTACAGGAAAGCCACAGCCGAAGAGACGAATCATTTTTTAGAGGAAGGCAACCTTCCCCCGGTTCGCTTAATCTCGGATACGCAGATGTCAGCCACGACGTCCGCAGCGTTCGAGCTCGATCGCGAGAAACTACGACAGTGGGACCTGTTGTCGAGCGCCTGCTTGCTCCAGGAACAGCAGCGCAGCTCGATGACGGACTCGGGGCGAGGGTTGCCAATAGCAGAACGACCTGGAGACGTTTACGATTTAAAGAACAATGCGCAAAGTACGACTGGTATCAGTACCACCGCGACACTCGTACTCGCGGTCAATCATCGGAACCTTGCGTCGAGGGTACTCGACGCAAGCTTCGAGAGTACCTCCATGACGACGACGTCGACAGCGACGGCGACGGCGACAGCGACGACGACGGCGACGGCGACGGCGACGGCGACGGCGACGATGACGATGACAACGATGACGACGGCGACAATGACAACAACGATGACGACAATAAAGGAGATGACCAAAAGGCAGGAGATGAACGAGACCAAGGAGGCTTGTAACAGAGCTACAGGTGAGTGGCTCCTCAAGACCAGTGGTATGTTCAGGAAGTGATTGGCCGTGTTCCAAATGTCGTCTGGCCGACTTGGACTCGATGGACATTCTGTCATCGATGTTAAAGCTCGATGAACTTGCTATAATTACCAAATGTACCTGCGTTCACGATGGCTTCTATGGCGTTTCATCACACGCATTCACTGTATTCTTTTGGAACCCTACTCTTCGCAGTTCTGGACGATTCATTCGTAAAAAGAAACTATATCATATGAATTACCAGTTTTATAGTAATCATGAAATGTGTTTTTCTTCAACTTATCGAATTACTACTTGGAGCTTTCTTTCATTCGAACGCCTGAAAGTTTTGTAAGATGAGATAAGTAATCTTCTTGAAGAAACTGAATCAGCAAGCAGTCTAAGCAAAAAGAACGTTCCCTAATCATACTTTCGATTCGTTGGACCGAAGTTCGTGACCGAGTTCCAAGAGAATGCAGTTTTTGTCTTCTAGTTCGTATAAACTACCGCGTTCCAACTTGCAATCGATTGTCTGGTCATCTTGAAATAACTTGTACGCCTTATAAGTTTATTTCCTGGGTAGACGATGGTTCAATAAATATTTCAGATTGAGCAGCTCGATTATAAGCAGCTGCTTTTTTTCAATGATTATTCGAATAACGTCGTCCTAATTGGTGCGAGTTGGAACACGGCCTGAAAGATATGTATGTATTAGCGTTGCGTGAGTCGATGTATGTGTGAGAATTTTCATTGCAGTCTCCTGTGTGTCGAGAAAAATAATTTTACGATTTCACTAAACAATCTAGTTTTGATAGTGATCGTATTATTTCAACGAATCCTTGTACCTTTTCTTCTGTTGCGCTTATTTTTAAAAGGTTCATTACATTTACTTCAATTTCAAACAATTCGACGCAACTCGTTCAACGCTTTTACTGTAACTAAAGACGATGGAACATTCAGTATACTCGATTTGTGTAGTTCCTTTGGATTCGATTCCTTCACTCGTTCAACGTAACCGTTATGAAATTCGAATTTAGATCTTTCTACATCTATATATAAATATTATTTATCGCGCATAAAAGCGTACAAAGCGATAGAAAAAGCGTTAAGAGCGTTTAGTTGAGGAAACCAAGTGCCTATCTTTTTTACTAAATAATTAACTTAACGAATAAGCTCCCAGGGTATAAGAATAGGGGTCGATTTTAATATCGATACAATAATATATCGAATCTAGGTTATAATTATCGAAATTATCTCGTAATTTTAAGGTTTTCGAGTGTACATATACAACGTTAAAGCTATCAGATTGTTTGTTCTCTAAACATATACAATCAGTAATATTTCAACATGTATGCGTGATGAAAAAAAGATGAAACTTAATAGTTTCCTGTAGAATTATCTAGATTTTGATATTTTGTACATCTTCTAGTTTGAAATTTATTATTGCTTTAGATGCAATGATCGAGTTTGATGAACGATTAGGTAAACGTACCTATTACATTTCGTTCACATCGTTGTGGGTAATTTCGAAATTTTTTCGAAAAATACTTTCCTAAATAATTCGAAGAAATGTATATTCTCTTGGCATACTGAACATTCGAGTACGGGTGCAATAATTTTGATTCGCGTTATACCGTTACGTTAGAAAAATCAGTGATATTTTGGTGTCCGAGTTAACTCGTTTTCGATAAATTATAGTCTTAATTTTACTTAATATTGCGTAGTAGAATTGAAGACGAATCAAGATGTCGCAAATAATAATAGTGTCAATAAACGTTGAAAACTAGAAATGACGAGGCAGTTTTCTGCGACACCTTCCATCGAAATTGTTGCAGGTTTGTGTGAACGAGAGACGCATCACCTCGGAATTTCGTGAGTAAATTTTCGTCATTTAAAGCGAACGAAATGATTAGACGTCAAGATCATACTCTAGAGAAGCCATATTTAAGTCGCGTAGGTATTCTCCTCGCGCGTATGCACGAACAAAGTTTGAATAACGGTCGTTGAGGGAATGTCGCGTCGGGAGAGACTCGTGTGGGCAAAGAAAGAAGCTTTCTCGGACTAGCGACTTCTTGATAAGTACGTTCACCTTCGGTGGCCAGGTGAAGACCCAAACGCGAACGGCTCCCCGAAACACCGACAATCGGCAGAATTCTCGTTTACGAGGCGGGAAAAAGAAGACGAGAACTCTCGGGGTTCTCTTGGACGCTATCGAAAACGGGTTCGAGCTCTCGAGAAGGGAAGGTCGCGCGAGAACGAACAGCGAGAAGAAAAAAGGTCGTAACCAAAGCGGAGAACCCGTATGACGACCGCCTGTGTCGGCACGCAGATAATCCTTATAAATTCTATTCAATCCGTGGCTTTCGGTATTAAATAATCGAGCCTTGGACTGCTTCAGGGTTCCCCACACACGAACTTGTACCTCGAAAATCATTTAAACGCGACCTACCGCTAGCTTGAAGATTAAACTGTGGCTCATTGCGTGTGTTAGGCTACGTTCGCTTCCTTTGACTTATAGCACCTACTACCGCGCCGCGCCGCGCCGCGCTGCGCCGCGCTGTGTCGTGCCAGCGCACATATCGTGAAAACAACAAATTCCCGAGTCTAGACTCTAGAACCATTTATTTTCTAACACATTAACGTAATTGAACACGACAGAGAAACAAATATGTCGTATGACCTCTCACAATATTTCGTCCCTTTTGCAGCTTCAGATCTTTCGGTTATCTAATTCCGAGAATAGATTACATATTCGGTAAAATCGTAGTTAGCGAGGAGTGATCACCACCGACCAGGTAGACTAGGAAGACCTTTAAGAAGCGCGTGTACCATCTCCCCGCGACGATTGACATTTTCTAATGCTGGCAGCACTGACCGCGGTGTCGTAAGTTTCCTCATAACGCGGAGAATACGCGTTGAGCGCATTAGATGGTCGTTGTACGTTCCACTTTGTGCTGGGTTCAACAACACTAACAATCGATGAACACGTCCACACGTTGAGGATAGAACGTATTCTCCACTTTATTTTATTTATTTCGCAGTCTTATGAAGTAGCTTTCTCTCTTGAAATTTTATATCCATTATGTTAATATAAAAAGCTCTATATTCACATGTTATTAAAAAATTACGCTTAAGTGATATAAAATATCGACAAAAAATCGATTCACAGGGAGACTATATTTGTCGAAATCACGAGAGAACGAACACCTGGAATCTGACAGCATCTGACATCGTAATTGACAGCCGTGACACGGCCACGCTGAAGGATGTCCAATTGAAAGCTCGAACTCGAGAAATTCTTTTCCTATCTTTAACGTCTTCTAAGCATTGGCATTTTTTCTAGTCAGCATAGATATAATAAACCCCTAGAAACGGTTTCACGTGATCACGTACACGTAGAAACATATTGTTTGTCCGTATGTGCTTGAACGGATGATTGAATCGAAGCAGGGTTGGGGGCGACTTGGTCTGGTTATTCGAAGTGCATTACCGTCCACACAATCGTCCGGCAGCGCGGCAGCGCGGCAGCAGAGGCAGTCGTGACGTTAAACAATTGAAATATCAGGACTTTTATTCGATATGAAAGGGTGTGCGAGAACCTATTCATGGTAAACGAGACAACTACCACAAGGTGAACAAAAGAACGAACGCCGCGCCACCACTTCTGGACGCGGCGCGAGGCGGGGCGGCGCGGCGCGGCGCGACACAGCATTTTGAGCGTGTGATTGTGATTAGGTATCGAGAATTGGGCCGGTCCTTGAATCGACGACGGAGGATGGAATGGAATGAACGTGCAGATGCGGGGACCGTGTAGCGGTGTGTCCGCACACGACACGGTCCTCACTCAGTCAGCCGATGGCGCTCCGGACAGCACCACGCGTTTCTCTTTCCTTTCGCACTCTGATCTTACAACTTTTCTCCGGTTTTCTTTTCAACAAATTCACCTCGATATTTTTTAAAGATTAGTCTTATTCTTAGATTACGCCCAAGGAAAAGAAACCTTTCGAAAAGTGTATGTCGAAATTTCGATTACTTTTTTACGTCCTGTCAACTTATTATCAAGATTCGAAGATGGTTCTGACGTTAGTGGATTTAAAGTGCAAGAATTTCTCAAGTATTTTTCGAATACTTATTTCTCTGTGCAGTTGGAATAACTAAAGGTGGGAAAAATAAATCGCGTGTCTGTGAAAGTATTGTATTTTCGCAAGTACCGAAAATCTGCTGTCCAATCGAGATTAAGTTTAAACGAACTGCCTTCGAACAAGGTCGTTGAAGTTTACGAGCTCCGAACGATACACGTGACTCGAACTTTATACCGAGCGTTAAACTATCTTGATTTTTCTCTCCCAACACAGAAATCGTATTTTACATGTCGAGTCATGCCTAAAATTTCTATTTTTCTTCTTATCTATAGAAGGTCATGCGACCGTGTACGTAGAAATCGAGTTATGTGATCCTTTAATTTAGGAATCTAACTTCTATCTTCTATATAGGAAGTATTTGAGTAATAAAATGAAAGTCTATATTAAATTATATGAAATTGGAGAGAAGTGGGGAAAAATTGAAGAGGTCAGTGAACTTGATACGCATAATAGGCGACCCAAGACAGGCAAGACAGGCAAGACAGGCAAGGCATTAATCGATGCGTTAATCAAAATTTATAAATTGCTATTGGAATATGTTTCAATGCAGCGTACTCGTTTTACTCTGGTTTACTAGAATTAAAACTCAGAAGGTATGTTGTATTACGTATGTAAGCACTTAGGTATTAATACTGACCAATTTATTAAATCATGATCTAGTATCAATATTTGGACATTTACTCGGTCATAGGCTCAATCTCTACGCTCTGGTTGTTGGCACGTGTGAATATGAACACATAATATATAACGTGGTTGTTCAACAGATCGTTATTTCACTTGATCGGCTTCAAGTATTTAGGGCATGATCGTTCCCTGAATGAATCGACTTTCATGTCAAATGCCAAATGATGGAATGAAATGCAATATACAGCAGACACGGAGTTCGGAATTTGCTTAATTGTGTACGTCGGATATCAAGTAACACGAGCCGGTTAAGCTTGTTGTTTTCATGTTTTACTATTTCAAATTACTTCCTGCAATTATTCTACGTTTGCTTCTTCAGGATGCGTCAATTATTGATTTTGTTACTGACGTCCATTGTCGCTGTTGAAGTTTTATTATTGATAGATTACTCCATTCATTGACACGAGAATTACGTACTTCTTTTTAGGATTCTCTAAGTTTCTGACAAATTTCTGTAATTCAATTTATAATCAACTAAACGTGCTTTTTTCAAATTGTTCGTATAAAACTTGCAAACTATCGCAGAAAACTATCGGAAATTGTTCTTTTTCCCGTTTTCTTTTTAATCGTGCGTCTCTAGTTCAACTAGATTTGGTACATCTAAAAGTGAAAGGAGGAACCAATTGGAGAAACTAAGAAAGACAGTTTAAAAGAAAGAAGTGAAAGTTGAGAAGAAAGAAAAGTGTCGTATCGGAAAAAGTTTCGTGAAGAATTTCGTGGTTGAATTGACGGCGGATGGTGTACAACTTGCGTTTACTCTGCGACGCATAAGTATGTGCGTTTCTGTAGACGAAGAAATCGCATGACGAACTCATGACATGTGCGTGGCCACGCATTACGTATCGTTTGCTGGATTCTGTGACAACGCGAAAAAACGGAAAACTCGTTGCAAAACAGTGGCTGAGCATTGCCAGCCGAACGTGGACCAAGAGGAAAATGGGCGGGAAAGTTGGTCTGATATGCGGCAGCTGCTGGTCTGGCAAGTACAGTACGTATTATGATTTTCTTCTCTTTCTCTTGCGAACATGTGAACGCTTCATTTGAGGACAATCAGGCTACCCAGGCAATTAAGAGTGCATATTAAGGCTTCAATTTTTTCACGAAGAAATGGCTCATCGATACTGATGCTGCACAATTCTGAAATCATCAACGTTCACGCTATTTCATTCTAACATTTTTTTTCCTAACAGAAAGAAAGTACGGGACATTTTTCCAAATACAAAAGAATTCCGTGACAGAAATTACAAGTTGCTTGCGCCGCGAGGCACTGGGCTAATGAATCCGGAAAAACGGGACATATCGCGAATACCACCACTATTGCTGAACGTGAATCTTCGATTCACTGAGCTGTGAAGGGTTGTACCCGAAATTGCTTCCCCAAAGATTCTTGCTAAAATTTCAGCCCGCGGTGAGATCACCGATTTCTGACAACCTCGGTTCAGCCTTTCGGTCTAATGATTACCTGATTTATCATTTTTCGGACTGTTTTGCATAAACGAGACATCATTTCTCTCTCCGTCGCGTCATTCTGATTTGCTCTCTCTTTGTATTCCGTTATCTTAAATGCTGCACTTTCGATGAGTCAATGATCGTTAGTCTTCTAAATAACGAGCCTTTTTATACTGCATTTATCAAATTAAAAATAACTTTTTTTTTACGAGTTGCAACTTGTACATTATTGAGTTTATTATCCATTTATGCTATTGTTCACGAAAATAGCGTAGCTATCATAATCGGTTTTATTTAACTTTCATTAGGATCTGTGTTGTATCCGAAAGCTGTCATGCGTTCATACGGGTTGCTTAATTGACATTTAATGAGTCTTTTGAAATGGATTGTTAAATAATGGCTGCCTTCGCGAAGAGAATCGATTTTTCAGGGGAATAGCTGGACGATTAATCAACCTGGTCTACCTCGTGTGTTGTTACAATAATTCCATTATGAAAGCGGAATTCGTATCTAGACCGAATGATTTGTACGGTCAGTAAATTGGTAGAAAAGTTGGAAGAAAACCAGGTGACATTTGAACCAACAAGGAACTTGAATTTGGCTTATGAACCGTTAAGAAACGCGATTTTACATGCTCGCAGCTACATGATGCAGAACCATTTTGCCTGATAAGTACCGTTACTCGGCTCGCTTGTCCCTTCCTCTCGGTTCGTTACATAATTCTTACGGGTTGTAACGTCGGCTCTTGATTTTTCGACATCATACCCTGAATCCTGCAACGTAGACCGTGCTCCGGATTCCTACTCCTCTCGTAATTCTGTATCTGGATACGCTACGCTAAATACTATACAGAATTAAACGCAATGTGACCTTGATAGGAGCGATCACTTGATCGCACTATCTACCAGAACATTGTTAAGGATGAAGTTTGAAATTTTGAAAAAACGCAAGAAAGAAAAAATAGTCTTTCAATGGAAAAACTTTCGACTCCCCTGTCGAGATTGAGGCATATCCTTCGAAAAGTTGGCTCGACAGTTTGGGTCTAACGTTGAAAGTAAAACTCGACGACGATCTGCTTAAAAACTAGAATTCAACCAGAGTTTATTCCAGCTGAAAGAAAACGGGACCTAGCAGTCGAGGATCTCTCGGTATCCGGAGAAAAACGCAAATTGAAAAGAAAGCATTAAAACGGTCGAGACTGTTGTCGGATCGATGCGCGCACCTGTCGTTTGCGGAAAGACAATGACGACGTCGAAGTAAATGAGAAATCGGTGACGTGGAAAAAGGTAGAGAATCGAGTCGGGAGATCGGTGCTGTAAAAACAGGACGAACGCGCATTCTCCGTTCGAGAGCTGGAGATTTCGACTTGCTCTTCGTGGATGGAAGCGTTTTTTGTCTTCGCTAGCAACTGGACCTGTAACGGATGCTGCGGCTGCTGGAGAAATGTACCAGTTCATTCTGTCAATTCTTTGATCGCGAAATTAACACGCGAACACTTACTAGAGCGTTATTTTAGATCGATAAAACATAAAAGCGTCAAAATTGTTTCGTATTGCATGTTCTATATTCTAGACGATAGACGATTACTGTATCTAGAATAGTATATGTGGAAGAATTTGTAGCGTACGGAATAGCAGACACACTTGAGTGGTATCGATTTCGCTCGAAGAAATCGGGCATGATTCAACGGAGCCACTTACCCGGCTATGGCATCTTTTCGTCGAATCCACTTTATTTCCCATCGCAATCTGGAAGTCAGCCTCGACATCGCCGACATTTTCTCTCGAGCTATTCGCGCGATTCCTGTTCGCGATCATTCTGCCGTGATTGCAGTAGCAAACAGCGAGCGTGGCTCCTGGCAAGAGCGTCGACTCGATGCCAACTAACGGGATCTGTAGTGATCAAGTAGGTCAGACGAGTCGATACCGTCTCTTTGTCTCTTTTGCCTCTTTTGCCTCTTTTGCCTCTTTTGCCTCTTTTGCTATTAACCATTGGTACGCGTCAAGGTCTGAATCCCTTCTTGTCGTAGCACGCGTTCAAGGTAACGCGACAGCGTTATCGCGCTATAACCTCACCAACAATATTCTGTACGATTCAGAGAACTTTAGACCCAACTACCGCCACTCGATCGATGTCGACATCAAGATCGACCAGTGTTCAAAGGAAGCTTCCGAAATCGATAACCAAGGATTTCTTTTTAATAATTCAAAGAAATACATCAACCTCTAAAAACAATTCCGCTTCTCCCCTGCTCATTCTCTGAAATAGTATACCACCTACATTTTTGTTCTATCGAAAGAAAAGCAATTCTGTTGAAAGTACGAGATTTGCCATACGTGCGAAACCTTTAACGATTGCTACAATGAATTGAGTACGTACGTGACGGAGTGAGTTCCTAGGAGCCAGGAATGCCTGAATCGCGTAATTTGTCGCGGTACGGTAACGCAAGGACCCGTTGTACAATTCCAATTCGACGCTCGGCGCTCGACGCATTCCCAAATGACATCAGCGTCCCAGGCGTAGAACAATGCCAGCTTTTCATTCTTTTCTTGCGTTCTTTTTCTAGAAACCATTTTCGTCATTTTTATACCTACCTACGATAACATCAAATGTTCTCCAACGTTCGATTCTAATTATAATGATAATGTACCATGCAGAGATTTCAAAGATAGATAGGGAACTTTTTCATATTTTTCCCTACCGAACATTTATAGAATCATCAAAATATCAGGATTATAAATGAAGAGGAAGAAGTGTAAATGAATTGGTTGAAAAATTTGTTCTCGTGATTGGAAAGATGTCTCCGTGTAGAATACAAAGGATATAACTTGTGATACAGCGAGCAAGTTTGAAGGATCGTAGAGACGAATATTCTAGAAAAACGATAAAAAAGGGAGAAGGTTGACCGAGGTGGGTCGCAACGGTTCGAAGCGTAAACGCACTTCCACTCTTTCTCGACGATCATTTGTATCGTTACTGGACCTGTTGCTGTGTAACGCCTGACCAGAGTGTTGATTTTCCTTTTTCTCGAATGCTGCTCACTCGGACCATCCGCTCTCTAGCTTTTTATTATAGCGAATTGTAAAAAAGTAGGAGTTGCGGTTGCGGCCAGCCGTGATAAATATTTTACGTTCTCGAAGACTGACTCTCGGATTCACCACAATTTACTGCATCGGGATCTACCCTGAAATGTGGTAAACCAGAGATTTTAGGTAACTCTTTCCCGCTATGGAAACATAGTTTCTGGGCAGATCATTTGGAAACTCGACAGAAGATACCTATACATAGATATGGGAAAGACAAAACGTTCAAAATAACTTTTCCCCTTTGTCATGAATTTTTGAAGGAATTGATGGCCCAGAAACAGTACCTATAATATCGAAAATTCCCCAATATTCGAGAGAAAATATGCCATTGATTTCAGTCGCATCGATCGACGTAAATAATACATTTGCGTCACGCGAATTCCAGAAGAAATATACTGGAACAATCTCAGAGTCTAAATATGAAAAGACTATTTCCGTTGACTGAAGGGAATAGTAAATTATTTAATCTATTCGATTTATAAAGTTCAACGCCGACCCACTTACACGATAGATGTTTCGCGGTGAAATACCTACTGGCGCTATTTAATCCATCGGTTTATTTAAACGGCTAACATTATCCGCTATCGAGCAGTAAAAGCCGCGCACGAACGCGAGTAGGTCCGCGTTCTTATAAATATAGACGTTCCACTTGGCACTGACGCAGAAAAGATCAAGGTGTCGCAGAATGACTCCGTTATGTTGATCCATCAAATACTCCGTTTTACTTCTGTATGCCGGTCTCGCGATTATATAACTGAAAGTATTAAAAAACAAGAAATTTGTAGGTCCAATGAAACTAGATAAAACAGCTTAATACGATATACATACTTTTTTTTCTAAAGACTCTCGATCTTTAGGAAGTCAGAAAATATTTGTCAATCATCGAATCGCATTTGCAATGCGATACAAAAAATACTGCTTAGAAAATAAATGGCTAAAGGTCTAGGTATTTTCATGTTGACAGGAAAAAATATAACTATTTTGCCGAAAGATAAATCTGTGCAAATGACAGAAATTTGCAACGCAACGACACGCATTCCAACAATTGAACTCAATTTTACGGGACATAGTTGCGTTTGGCGTAAGTCCTCGAGGCTATTTCGTGCAATATAACTCACGTGAAACCGTAACTTCTGAAGCATCAAAAACCTTTTATCATGCTCGTACTACTACTTCGCAAAGACTGTATGTAATTTTTTGTTTAAAAAATGGAGTATCGATAAAAGTTTTGGTGATATTGCCTAGGTAGACCGATGGGAAAAATAAGTTGTATTAATGAAACACCAAGTAGTTTGCAGAATTGAAAGCAAACCAATCTCAGACTTGGACAGAGGTGCGAGGTATATCTACGCGAATCAAAAAACATTCTGCTGCATGAATGTGGAACTAGCGGGAAAAGTAAGCCTGATGGAAATTGCATGTTATCCTATGATATTTCATCTTTGTACCGTTTAAGGATTTATAGATTGATATTGAGCTTCTTCCGTCTGTCAGTATTTCTTTGTATCCGGATTAGATTCTTTCTTGATTAAACAAATTTCAAAAGTATTTCTCGAAATACCTCTCCACTCATGACTACCCAAATATCGTGAAACTTCTCCGTTTCACTGGTTTACTCTGAAAAGGGAAGAAAGGAAGGAAGGAAGTTGATTTGTAGGAATGAAACGACAAATAAATCAACTATTCGATTACGGATCGAACCGTGGTTCGCAACGGGTTCGTGCCACGCATTTCTTTTGGGTTTAATTCAAGCACACTTTCGTGTCGATGCATCTGCTCCCGTCGAGCAAACAATTTTCCTTTAATGGTGTTTACGGGAGACACAAATCCCCCTATTACTTTGAGCTAAACGATATTCGCATAGAAAGAAGAAAGGCACTGTTCTAATATTTTTTCTTTAAAAAAGCGGAAAATAACTTTTCTGGCCACGCATGCCGTCTAATGCGAGAACCGGCGCGGCGCGGCGCGGCGCGGCAGAGCAAACTCGAGCTTTAATACAATTTTCTGCAACAGCAAAGGAAATTGAGTTTTTTAAGTGCATCTTCCTCGCGACCAAAGAATAGAAGTTTCTGATTTACCCGCACCTCGTCTCCCTTTTGTCCAGTCGACGTTCTTTCTGCTTTTTTCCTAACAAGCTTCTACGAGATACAATAGAATTTGCCCCTTCGACGGAAGAATATTCGTCTGCCGCGATGGTGATTTCAAGGAAGAGGGATTCGTTTATCCTTTGAGTATATTTCCGATATCTATCTACGAGAACAGATGAATGGACCGTTCCTTTGGTACAAAATGAGACACTCAGGGGCATATCCTTTCTTTACCTAATACAGGCTTTTCTTCCAACTTCTCGATTACTTTCATTGCAATTATCGTCGCACTCAGCTGTGTAGATAATTGCAGATACAGCCTTTCACTTACTGAAACGAGCCAATACTGCTACCGCTGTTAAAGCAAAGAATTCAGGGGCTGTAAATGAATGATTGTCTAATTGGTTTTGACTATCGTGAAAGAAGGGAATGGTATGGGAATAAAAAGAGTATAAACTGCGTAACGATGCAATGACATTCGTCGTCAGAAGTGCACGATTGAAGAGCAAACCATTAAAGATCCTTGATTAGGTCAGTGAAATGAGTGATCTTGATACGACAAGACATTGAAGCGAAGCTGTCTTAGTTGACAGGTTCATGAATGTTAGCATTCCTTATGTAACAGCGCGCGCGGACGGCCTGGTTTCGGAGGCTGGGTTAATTGCACGCGATAAATTGTCCCTTCCCGTGTCCCCGGTTCATTCTGTTTTCAAACGAGGCGGTTCCTGCGGCAATTCCCCTTCTCGGACTTCGCTCGACAGTTCCGTTCCATTTGCTCTCGCGGCGTTCCCATGTCCGCGAAACATCCGGTTGCTCATTATCGCCGCCACTTCTGCGAAATTCAATTACGTCCTCTTGACGTTAAATCCTCTTTGCCCGCACCTCGCATACCTCGACACGCGTTCCCCTCCACCTCCATCTTCTGGAATTTTGGCCCGCGCTTTCCCAATTCCCTCACAACCAACAACATTTTCTCGTCGAACCTGGCAAATTCTCTAGTGTCGCGCAACTAATTCAAACTTTTGCGACCATTCGAGATCACCGTTGAAACGTTCTCAAACAAATTTCAAAATGAGTTAACGGATTTAGAATGAAATTTCTAGCATATTAGTTCGAAGAGACGATCAGATTTTGATTCTGATCTATTCTTTCCTCATCGACCGATCATTTTAGAAAATGTCAAACTTGGTTTAAGCCCGTCATCAATCTAATCTTTAACATTCTAGTTGGTAATATACCTAATGTGCGTTTCAGAATAATTTCCAAGTCCTTTCTTGAACATTTGATCCCTTATTTACTTGTATATTAATCTCTATGTTCAATAACTTGTACAAGGACGTACATATAATTTTGCATTGAAGTAAACAGATATTCTAATGTAACTTGAAGCTCATGTAATAGTCAGGGTCATGATCGTGTCGCATGAAGGTTATTTTTAATTCATTTAATATTCAAGCATTAGGTATTGCGTATACATATGCATAGAAATGTATGTGATGTAGGTGTAAATATATTACCTACATCTCTAGCGCATTTACTTAAAAATGTAAAAGTACTTAAGAATAGTGTATAAGGTCTCTTTTTTATTCGAATGCCATCCTATTTTCACGGAGAATTCCATGTGTTCTCTGTGGTAACAGACATCCGTTATTCGTAAAAATAGCGAGCCGAATTCAATTACCTAGACAGTTGTCGCGTTCTCCACGGTGCGTCGTTTCGGAATTTCAATGACAACCGGCATGGAAGTGAATTTTGCCGGTAGTAAAAACCGCGAACACAGCTCTCTCTGCTATTTCGAAATCATGCTGTTTGTCTGCAACTCGTCTGTAGGGCGAAATTTATCGTTCGAATAGCCACACAATACAGTAACAACCTACATGTCACAGTACGCGAAAATTATCTCGATAAAGTGATACTCTACAAGAGACTAAGATTGTACTAAGATTGCCTCTTACTGACCAACTTGTTATCTAACTATTTATAGATCTGCAATGTAATATGTAATTGATTATACCTGGACGTTAAAAAGATAAATGCACAGATAAGGTATGGCTATGACCGAAAAACGCGTTGCGTACCGCTTTGTAATACGTTTTGTCGATGGTAAACCAAGATTGGCTAAAATAGAGGTCGGTGATCGAACTTCTCCAATTATTGGAATTATGGTAATTGAAGCCGCAGAATTCATGAGGTTTGGAGCTGTTGCAAGCGAGTCTTGCGAATACCTTCTATTTTGCCCTCTTGACCGATACTCTCCCTACCGTTAATTACTCGCTATTGTTTCACCTATTGTTAATTATGCGATATTGTTTCGAAGTTCGGATTATGAGAGCCAGCATCAGCTCGTGATTGTTTCCAAATTTATTCTATTCTACTTAGTAACAGTATTCATTCAATAAAATGTAATAATAAATGAAATGATTTTCCATACTTTTCCTACAATTATTTCTTAATGATTCTTCAAAATCGAAGACTAAACCAGTGTACTTACCTTTGCAAAATTGTAATTGTTATACACAAAACGCATCGAATACTTATCCCACGTTTGCGTGGTTGAATCGCCTCGCAGCATAATACGAAGACTCGATCAACGTCTATGAAGTGCGAAGAAGAAATTGTTGCGGTGAAAGTCTCGCGATTTCAAAGAAATAAGGATTACGAATGCGATTTGTCATTCGACAACGGATGTAATGGAAGAAAATTTCACACAACATGACTTCTCCCTTCTAAGTGCTTCATCGAAGAGGGGAAAGTTTGATCGCAAATAATATTTTGTTGTCAGCTTCTGGGTCTGGGTCGGTGATTGGAAGGGATCCGCTTCCGCCGAGGGCTGTCAGCACATCGCAATTGGCGCAAAGAACCCAAACCCAACCACCACCGACAGGGGTGTCCACCCTTCCATTGCCGAGGGCAAATGCCGCGCATCGACAGCCTCTTCCGCTTCATCAGTCCACCCCTCAATCGGTCAGACAGTCGGACAACGACATCACCGTCAATTCGCAAATTTTACGAGCTGCCAGCAGCGGTGACATTGGAACAGGTTCTTCCATGTAAGTATCAACTTCAGTTCGTATCAATTTTAGTACACAATTCTCAATTTTCGAATAACTTTTTATTTTGTATAAATTATTTTCTATTGTAGGCTCAATAACAACGAAGGAAAGAATCTGAGGCTAACTTCTCCAAGTGGACACTCTTCTCAACGAATGATTAGTCCAGCTGGAGCTTTAAGGGTTGTTACTTTGAACGATCATCGAGTTTCCAGTCCCAGCGATAGCGACATACGTGTTCATAGTCCAAGTGAGTACAGTAAAGTGGACGAGATCGATAAGATAATCGTGAGAGAGATCGAAGCACTAAATTAAAGTATTAATATTAAAGATACAGTAGGATGTTTGCAAATGAAATCTACTTTTGAGAGAATTCTTGAAAAAGGATCTGCCGCATATAGAATATTCACTTCATGGTATAGAAGTTCGCTGTACCGCTTTCGATTAATTATTCAAATATGAAAAGGGAGTATAAAGTGGCTCGAGGAATAGGTAAAAATCCCGCGTGTATTCAACTCGTTGCGTCGTGCCGTTGAAACGAACTTCGTTTGAAAACGTCTCGCGATCGTTGAAAACCATTTACCAAGAAAATTCGAGAGTCTATGGAAAATAGAGGAGGAGCTTGTCATTTTACGCTTCCACTTGGAAATGAGCGATGAGCTTTCTACTGCTGCTTGTATCGAAAAAAGAGAAACTCAAGAAAATAAGTATGATATACTAGGTTAAAGTGTCCTAAACTCTTAAATCTGTTGGTATAAATTGAGAAAAGTTTGTCATCGTGTCTGTGTGTCGCAGTTGAGAGGAAAATGGTGAGCCCAATCGGCAGAGAAGTGGATCGTGGTGGAGGCACGGCAGCGAGACAAAACCAACGTGCATGGGAGTGCAACGAGCTGGTGCATAAAAGGGTGAGTGAAAGACACGTTGACGCAACGGAAACCTTCGAGTTGATTGGCATGGCGAAGCATGGAAAGAGAAAGGAATCTAACGTAACAACCCGGCTTTTGCTGATTAGCCGCTTTTTTCTTACACTCTTCTACTCCTCCCACCTACCCCCACCTACCCCCACCTACCCCCACCTACCCCCCACCTACCCCCCACTTACCCCACACTTCCCTCCTCCTGTTTATTTTTCACGCAGCCAAGTACGTACACACACCATTAGTATCACGCGACAAGCAAACGAGCACGTTCACGCGCGAACACAGTCGTTTCCTAGTTTCTGTTCAGTGAGTGTGCAGTAGTCCGCATTATCGTCCTAGCATGTAAATTCCATTAGTCCAATTAATTAAAACGCTGCCCCGGGCTAGCCTAGCTAGCTGTTTCGCACCTGCGAATCGCGTGACCCCGAACGAATGAAGTTAATTGCATTTGTGCGGTCTAAGAGCGAAATTACCACCCGTTGGATACACGTTGCACCTCAAGACGCTCGAAATTGAACGCGGTTCACTCGTTAGCGTGTCCGATTTCGGATAGTTGCCCGTTTTCTCGATTAAATGCTCTTTTAGATTCTAGTTTAACGCATTTCCCAATACAAATTCCTAGATCAAATTAATGAGAAACTTTCCGAAAGTTTTCAAGACGATACATATAGGTAAACGAAGGTATTACGTTAAGAAACTAACGATGCTGCAAATAAAGTAGATTTTCGAATAATGCATTTGTCGCTGGAAATATTGGTCGGTAAATGGAAGGAAACTCTGCGTTTATTTCATGATTCGAATGAAATTTGAATCGACAAGAATGCTCTCTTCGCTGAAAAGAGGTGTGAACGAGCAGACCTAGATCTGTAGTCGCACTGTGTAGTCGTGATAGCGCGAGTGACGGTATCCATTACAGAAGGTGACAACCAACACGGCCAAACGGATCTCTGAAAGCCTTTCATGATCACGAACACGCGCATCCGTTTACGCAAAGAGACTGAGTGTTGACTGAATGTTCTTCAGTTGGTATCGCGACCGCGAGAAGCAAACAGCCGATTCAGTGGCGGTCTTCATTTAATGCTTAGTTCCCAGACATTTTCATTACCCACGATTCTCTGAACAGTCATAGAGATCCATTAATGTAAGCGGCAGGAGCTGAAAGAGATAGAAGACGTAAAACACGTAAGAGGATAGAATCTATGCACGTGCGTTTTCTCTCCAAGTAAAGAACACGACAAGGAACTGATAATGAATACCGAATTAGGTATTACGTTTTACAGGAGATGTTTTGTTCCATTAAGGGCAACATTTTTAGAGATTTATGTTCTATAAACTATTGAAAAGTCATTGAAATAATTAATACCGATTGGGTCGAAGCAAGGCTCCCATAGAAAGCTTGCTATTCTAAAATTTCGTCTTTTCAAATCCTATACCGATTCTAATTCTACGCAGCAGAAGTGTAGATCTCGTTGACGAAGCAATGGGAATGCTCCGTTTCGCTCTCGAGTTTGACGTTACATGCTCGTAAAACGTCGTGCCATTTGCAGAAGGTGAATCTTCGGGATGCATTCCCATTTGTCGAGACGGTAAAATATTTTGTACAACTAACGGAAAGAGACGTAGACGCCCATTCTACCGGAAACTTCGTGCTTTACAATTCTACAAAAGTTTTACTCAGCGTTTACGTAGGTAACCCCCTGTCGTTTCAACGCTGTCCTATTATCCGAGTTTCCTTCTTGCTCGTGTCTTTGGAATTTCGCACGAACGATGCCTGTCCTCCGACAAAACGAGAAAAAGTTCATTCCGCGACGAACGGTTCTAGGTTAATAAATGATCTATATTCGATCAAAAGAGTGTTGTATCGTGGAGAAATCATAAGGATGCCTGCGATACCCTTCTTCTCTCAAGTAAAATACGTGAATATTGATTAATTTATGAAAATATTGACTACTCGTTTTGGGACAGTTTATTTTCCTTGAAACTTTGGAACCTCAACTTAGAAAGCCGTATAATTGAAGCAAGGAATTCCACGATAGCCTTTCGCGTCGAACAGGACGGGGAACCGAGAGAGCCCTCTCGAGTCGTCTCTTTATCTGAAGACTGCAGGACACTATTCGGCGAGAAAGTAACGATGCAAGTGGCCTCCTGCTGCCGTTACCTACAACGTGTGCGAAGAATGCTTCAAAAGGAGGATCATGAGACAGAGGTAGAGAGAAAGGGAGAAAGGGAGAAAGGGATAAACGGATAAAGGGATAAAGGGAGAAAGGGAGAAAGAAGAGGAGCAGAGACAAGGAGCGGCTGCCGAGAAAGTTCGAGAAGGAAAGAAGATTAAGAAAACCGAGGGGCCAGGGTCGATCCTGCATACGGTCAGCAATGGTCAGCAAGGGCACGGTGCCAGGGAACTGCAGACATACTTTAAGCTTCTTTCACAGTGGATCCTGCTTTGAAAAGTATATTGGAACAAGAGGTACATTCTCTTTACCAAGTATACACTCTGGAATATTTCGGCTCTTTTTATTTCGTACAGAACTTTTCGAGGCAGATTTTAAACTGTTTGATCTATCAGAGGTCCACAGTTTTCCAGAACCTATTACTAGAATGATTTAAAAAGGTATTCACAATCCTTTGGAAAGAATATCTTTTTTAGGAGTAAACATTTTTCATGTTCATGATTTGAGTGCATGGAAAGAAAGTTTTCGAGTTCCTTGGTATGAACTAAGACAGTTTGGAAAGCAGTAAGAACTAATAATTGATATAAAAGGAGAAATAAATAGGAGACATCTGCGAATGATTTAGTAAGAGTTATAAAAGCATTTCTCATTAATTAACGAAGATGTTTCGAAGGAAACGCTGAAGAAGATCGTGGAGAAAGCGTCTAGGACCTTCATTGGAATTGGATTCCAGTTACAAAGGCTGCTTTAACCAAAGAACATAGGCCGGTGTGGTCGAGGCGAAGCCAGCCAGATCTCAGGCAAAACATACAAAACGATCGGTCGACAAGCCGAGCAAGGAACCACGGTGCATGCCGGGTACTGTAGGAGTCAGTGAACAGGCGAACTGAACAGGCGAACTGATCAGGCCGGGCATCACGCCAGTCTTCTAAAGTCTTCCTTCCACCTTTGCGACGTTTAGTACTCTCCATTGTGCTCGGCTCGCAGTTCGGGTACGTGCGTCAATATGAGACATTTTTGTCTCCACTCTCCTTCCTGCGGTTGACGATCTTCGGAACACTCAACTGATCCACGTTAATGGAAATTGCGGCAAAGACAGCTCGAAACAGGTACGAGGATCACTAGCAGGACCACTCGACTTGGCCTTCTTCGAAACTACTATTTATTGTTTGCGATGCAGTAGTGTGCATGATGAATAAATGAGCTTTATAGGTAACGATCGAGGGAACTAAAACAGGGTTCAGAACAAATTAGGGCAGCTCTTTATAAGCCTGTGATATTCTGCGAGAAAAAGAATACTGATAGATTTATTGTGACGTAATTCATCGTTATATCATGAATACGACATTTAGTGGTTGAAGACCGATCTGAAGGTAAAAAGTATAAAAACATTCAGCTTTCGTTTCGTATCAATATTGTGTATAGAGCTCTTAATATTCGTGTAGCGAATTTATACCTACAACTCTTAGGTTTCACCTTTAAAAGATAGTTTCGTATGCATTCATAGAAAGTAAGTAGCGTTGTTTTAAATCTATTCGCATACCCAAATACATAAACATGCGTGGAAAACCTCGTCTCGTCGAAGCTTAGATCTGGATTTCGTTCGAATAATATTCCCACAGCATTTATTTTAATTACCGAGTAATATTTATACAGTATTCACTCATTCATACTGAATTTTCTTTATCACTACTATTACGTATTCTTCTCTTTTTATCTCCTCCATGCCAGTCAAATTTGAATCCCATGCACCGACGTAAGCGTTCATTTGACACGATTAATATGGTGAAATAATTCGGTGTTAAAATTCATATAGAAAATCATTACACGGAACATAATACATTTCACTATTTTATTCAAGCATTTTTATACGAGTCTATGTTTTACACATTCATTATTTTTCTGACAGAATCAACAATAAAATATAGATTTCGTGTAAGTAATTAGCAAAGAAAATTCCTGTTAACGCGTTTTTGTGTGCAGAAAGAAAGGTCGGTAAAATGGTTGTACCTATCGACACGTAGCCTTTCCTTTAGTCTAATCATTCCGTGAGAAAAGCTGCCTCGAAAAGCCCGAAGAAGGAACAAAGCGTCGTCGTAAGATTTACACCGAATTGTTCGCCAACGAATGCTCCTCTGGATCGCGTGGGTTCGAGCGGCTGATCGATACGCTAACGAAAGATTGCATGCCTCGACAGAGCAACATCGTCAGCGGTTGCAAGCTGCTGCAACCAGGTACCCACGGACTGGTACGCGTGTCCGCTGGAGAACTCCTCGGTAGGACCCACGAAGAACTGGTACTCCTGCTAATCCAGTTGCGCCGACAAAATGCCACCATCTACAAAGCGATGGAAACCTGTCACATGGAGATCGAGGCACAGGTCCGAAGATTATTTTCACAATGAACCTCTTCGGATTAAAACGCGTCTTGGAGGACACTGGACGCTGGACGCTGGACTCCTCCTTTTCCTTCTCTCGATCGCATTTACAATTTTGCTATTTCAACTCCATTTCGATTCATTACTTATTTGAGAGACGGTGAACGTAGAATTGCAATTTTACGCTTTCTGCCCTTCGAACGTAATGGACCGAGCAGCTAACAATTCATATCACCTTTAATTGGTTCATAGACGCAAAAACTATTGGTAATGTTGGTTTCGATCACTTAGAAATCTGAGAAAGTATAGATCGCATTATTATATTATTCGACGCATCGGGTAAAAAGCGTTACTTTTAGAATTACCTGACAGTTTCTTTTATAACAGGTATATGAAGATTCTTCAATCAACTTTAAGAAATTTACAAAGTCAGATATTGCAAAGATATTTAGAACTATAGATTTGTTCAACCTAGTTTACTAGAAAAGCGGTTTTCAGATTTTTCATTGGAGAGAATCGGTCCGAAGGACACGTTCCGAGTGAATATCATTCAAATATTAACTTTCCTTCAGAAAAGACTTCTAAAGCCTCTTTGTTTTCACGTCTGGATTCCAAACTTTTAGTTTTTAGAGTGAATTTAACATCGAATAATCAATGTCTCAAGACACGTTTCAGTTCAGCCAACGAAGTTTTATCGATTTTCTTGACGATTTACCAGCGAATTTCCACGTCCATTGAGTACATGTGCTTGTGTTTGCTTAATCCATAGAATGATTGCAGTGGTAGAGTTAGATCGACGTCTAAATTTGTTTTACTTGTGAAATACAGAATTGGAAGTAGACATTGACGAGGTAGTAGGAAAATAAACCGACTAAGACTAGAGTTTTTCAGAGAGAATAGAAAATTGAAGTAAGTAAAATACTTAACGTGTAAGGAAAGAAATTGTCGATCGACAAATATAGCATAGGTAGCTTTAATAGAAGTGCCGTCTCTTGTAGAATTACCCTATGTGGTTACTGAGCCTGTATTCAATGTTGCAAAAGACGTTAATGGAGTTAGATCGCACTTTTCACAGGCTGCAAGCACGCACGCACCTCGGTCAAACGTTCTCAGTGCATTGCGTTTAAAATGTCGTTTTTTATGACACACAGGCTAGATTAGCAGAATTGGATACTCCGCGACGATTGGAGAATTTTCAGAAACTGGAGGAACTGAAGAAGCACCTAATGGATCTTGAAAAACAGGTAAATTTGCTTTCTTTACGGTCTTACTATCCTTTATGGCTAGATGAAAGCAGAGGCGAATCTCCCCATTTATCATAATTCGCAAAAAGGCTGTTTCGTTAATAGTTGCTTGGCGATATCCCTTTTCCCTAGTCTAAGAATTTCCAATCTTCAACACCGAAATTCCTCTGCTCTCTCGGCGCTTACTTTTCGAGGATTCAATTATTTCGTCGAACTTCCCATTCAAGGGTATTTCTCCTCTCTGAAAAGCGTAGCTCGATTAATTAGAAAACTTTCTGAAGAAGTAAGCCGGTCGTTAGCGATTGAAAGAGTTTCGTCCACTTGTTCGAAGCACGAGAAGAGCAAACCGTTGGTGAATCTCGTGGACAACATGGTGAAGCTGGGCTCCTTATACAATCGTAATGCTGCCAATGGGACCAACGGTACCTCGGATTCGCGACACGAGCTGATGCACGATAACTTGAGGGATCACCGGCTCGAATTCAACCAAAAGGTGCAGGAACAACGTCTATTGGCCGAGGAACGACGAGATTGGGACCGTTTGAGTCCAGATCACGGCCAGTTGCAGGTACCCAATTTCAATTATTTCAAATCAATGTTTTACGTATATAACCGAACACAACCGATAATAGATACAGTTAAGTAGTTATTTAAATTTCGTCAAAGTTTCCAGATAAAGAGTTTAGTACGAAACGTACGCAAGACTAACCGAAAGAATATAATAAAATAGATATTGCGTAGATTCTATTCACGTTTGACCTGGCAAACAAGAGAGTTTTTATGACCAGGACATTTCGAGCTGTAGTTGTCCATAAAAAGAATTGACGAGAACACGGAACTGACATTGCTCGTATCGTGCTTGTTCATATGCTAGACCATCTCACGATACTTAAGTAGATGTTATAAATTTTGCAAAGGAGGCCCTTTACTCGATGAGGCGTCTATTTAGTGTCAAGCTCCTGCAACTTATCGACATTGTTTCCGCTCATGACAAACTTGAGACAGAAACATCGAAAGAACATGTTCGTCCTCGTGAACTAGCGGTAACGATAGAAAAGAAACGGTTCGTCTAAAGAAATGTGGAGAGCAAACGATGTTTCGATAGAAACAGAGTATGTACATCGTTCAAAATATACAAGGAATTATATTCCTTTTATGTATCCCCGTTGCATAATAAATAGTTACTTTCTGCCGGGTCGCGTGTTTTATTCGGATCATATTGCGAGAAAACGTTGCTGTAAATACAAATTACACGGTAGGGGATCCCATAACCGTGTATAATAATACTATGTCGAAATTAAGGAGAAAAAGAAGTTGGTAATGCGACGTCGTGTCAGCAATGAAAGAACGTAGAAAATTATGCGGGCGAACTTGTCATCGAAAACAGTTCAATCTTTTGTGCGATAAGCAATGCGCACAGTATAAATAGCGTGCCATGGAATATACATACGGCACGAAATCAGTCGAAGACTGTGACGTAGGTGATGAAATATTATATTGAAAAGCCAACAGCACAGTATGCGAGCACAGATTTTTAGAAGATGTTTATGACACCGACTCCGGCTGAAACGTGATCCTCTGGGTTGGACTGACAAGGATAGACAGTAACTCAAGGTTGAATCTTCGTGTTTGCTTTTCTGTGTCGTAGGCCAAGGTGCAGCAGCTGTACAAGTTGGATCGACTGCTACAAGAGGAATCCGGAACGTTACATAGTCTTCAGCAAGACAAGGTAAGTACGACTGTTGAAAAAAGGTTCGATTGATTTCTGCCATACTAGTATCTATAATAATCTATTAATCTATAATAATTATGTAACCAATATAGGATTTAGTGTGTTGAACGAACGTTTCCTGTTGATTAAAATGATTGATTTTCGAACAGGAAATTTTGGAAAAAGCACTAGGAGGTTTGCGGCACAGATTACAAGGCAGCAGAAGCAACCTAGCGGAAGCTGAAAAATGCAGGAAGCAGCAGCTTATGCTTGAGAGAGAATTGAGCAGAGTGAGGGTGTTACTCGCACACAACTCTAAGGTAAGATATCCGAGATGTCTCTGAGAGCTGTTAACGTATATTTCTTACTTATGATTGGCCAACAAAAAGCTGTTTCAAATGAATGGGAATTGATTGAGTAGAAATAGTTTACTCGTTAATCGATTCCATATGAACTCTCATTTGAGAGTGTTGTTTTCTTTGAGAAATTAAAATTTCTCATTTAGCGAAGACAGGGTCGATTGATCGAGATCTCTCAACGAGTAGAGTAACGCTTATAGACACTTGCAACATCATTCGTCTTTAAAAAAAAAAAAACAGATTTTCTTGCACGAATGATTAAATTAGAAATTCATTGTTTCCAGGTAAAACCGGTATTCTTCCAGGTAAATGAATTCAATCACAGAAGTAGAGTT
Organism: Calliopsis andreniformis; assembly: GCF_051401765.1. Taxonomy (NCBI): domain Eukaryota; kingdom Metazoa; phylum Arthropoda; class Insecta; order Hymenoptera; family Andrenidae; genus Calliopsis; species Calliopsis andreniformis. Next base: position 28,969,822 of record NC_135064.1, read on the forward strand.
TCCTTTTCGTTAATGATTCTGTTCGCATTTTGATCGTGAACGTGTTAGACTTTCAATCGATTATACAGAGTCATAAACGGTCCTCCCCTGCTTTTGGTTTGCAGAAACTGGAGGAGACGGTTGCAGAAAATGCCAGATTGGAGCAAGATCTAGTGGTATTGAGACAGAAACTCCAAGCATCGAGAAGATATGCTGGGAATATAACTAGAGATACCTCGGCTACAACAGGTCCCCTCGAAGCGGAGTTAAGAAGAGTACAACAACTAGTTGGCGATCTTCAGAGACAACGAAAAGAATTGAGCATTCAAGTTCGACAATTGACGGAAAAGTCACACAGCTTGGTACAACAGATTCGACCACAACCTTCTTCTGGTGAGTCAGTCTCCAGGGGAGAACTCTTATTTATTTATTTGTTAACGACACTGTTAACGAGACATCCTTACAGCTCCTCAAGTACATCAACCTAAAAAGCGAACACAGAATTCTTGGTTAGAGACCGATTTAGACTCTGGAATAACTTTGGACCATGGTCTAGACTCACCTTCGAGTCCTGCTTTATCTTCGTCACCCTATAGTAAACAAAACGGTATTCCTTATCCACACTTTGGATCACCGACGCTGCTCAAGGATCCGTCGCCTACGAATCGTCAACAGAATCAACCATCATACCCACAATCGCTACAAAATCCTATTTCATCGTTATCCCCTCAACTGCGGGAACAAATTCAACAGCATCAATTAAAGCAACAACTACTGAAGGATCAAATGCAAGGAAAGGGAAGCCTGATCCAAATGAACGTGGCACCATTATACATTAATACGGATCACAGGGTTCAAGGTAAGTCAAAGAACACGAAAGAAATATCGACGTTTGTGGGATATACTGAACTTCTTATTAAATGTCTTCGATTAATTATACTAGATAACAATAAGCACGATGAACCCTTGACGAATGGCACACCGATTGCTGCACCAGAATATATTCCACCGCCTCCACCTCCACCATTGAATGAAGAAATATCGTTGAACGATAATTATAAACAGAACGAAGACAATAAGTTTGCTGGTAAGCGTAAAAACACAGTGAAGTGCATTCGCTAAATAGGTATTAGGGCGGCACTTGTCAATAATTCATAACAATACTCTATTAATTGGTTGAAAAGTTTTCTATTCACGTTCGAATCGGTACTTTGAAGGTTTAATGCACAACCGTGAGAAACAAGAGATTAAGACCGTGCGAATCGTGAAACGAGAATCGGAAAGACGGCAACGAGATCGGGGCGATAGAACCGGGAACATTGGAATTCCATTAACGAACGGGCTTCAAGCGCCTGGGGGCGCGAAGAGACTAAGCGATGACGACTTAGGAGGTTCTCAAAAGTTTGAGGTAAGACTTCAGAGTTCTCTATGGTACAGTTATCCTACGATTTACGTACCTATATCAACTGATTTCTTTTTTTCCTCTATTGTTCTTTCACTTGGAATGAATTTATTTTTAGAAGGCTCAATTAGGAAGAGTAGTAGAAGAGTCACCAATGATTCACGCTCAAAGCACAGTGCAGCTAACAGATTTGGATGACGTTCAATTCCAAAGAAGTATGTCTTTGCCGAGAGGTTTCGGTGGACAACGACAACAGCAGCAACCGGAGATTCATCCAAGTCCAGTGGTACCTCCTCCTAGAAGCGACAGCATGCACGCTCTAAGAACTATGCTTGCGCGACGAAATAAAGTGAGG